>NW_020897800.1:4201268-4416259 GCF_003984885.1 Neopelma chrysocephalum
GCAGCCCTTCCTGCCCACCACAGCCCTCCTGCAGCCCTTCCTGCCCATCACAGACCTCCTGCAGCCCTTCCTGCCCATCACAGACCTCCTGCACCCCTTCCTGCCCATCCCAACCCTCCTGCTTTCCTTCCTGCCCACCCCAGCCCTCCTGCACCTCTTCTTGCTCACTCCAACCCTCCTGCACCCCTTCCTACCCACCACAGCCCTCCTGCTTCCCTTCCTGCTCACCACAGTCCGAGGGGAGCAGACACCCATCAGGGCAGCACTGGGGCTCCTTGCAAAGCCCCAGCCCTGTGGAGAGATGCCATCCAGTTCCCTTGGGCTGGTCTGGGTTAGGGGGCTCCGTGGAGGTGGTTGCACAGGCTATGGGATGCTGGGTTTGGGAAGGAGGGCGGGCAGGTGGCCAGGACAGGGGTGGTGGCCTCGGGGCCTGGAGGAGCAGGGAGACAGAGCTCTGTGTGTGTGGTCATGCAGGACTCTGTGGAGGGATCACATCCACCAGCTGGGATCAGCCCAGGGGAGGCTGCTTTGGTTCCTGGGACCTGGGAGGGCGTGGCTGGACATCATGATGGAGCATCTGTGATGGGAGCAGGGATGCTCCTCACCCCGTGCTCCCGCTTCTGGGGTGCTCTGCCCCCCTCTCCCTGGCTGCACAAGGAGAGGGTGAGGAAACCTCTGCTTCGCTGGAAATGTGTTATTTCCCCCAGAGACTAGTCTGGTCCCAGATGTGAATATGCATTGAGACAGCTGGGGAAAAAAATCTCTGAAAATACACACAAAAATCATGTCTAAATGTGCCCAGCGGACCATAATGTCTCCTCTCAGATCGGGTGCTGCCTGTCAAATCTAAATATGCATTTTAGATTCTCTGCTTGATACCAAAAAGCAAACAACCCCAAATATCCCAGAAAAGCTCCACCAGCTAAATACATATTTATACACCTTTTTATTATGTGTCTTGGAAATCAAACAAATGAAACAGGCCAGTGGCCGGTCAGTCCTGCAAAGCTGGTGAGCAGTGAGGGATTTGTTTGCCTGATCAAAGCACGTTTGTTCCCATTTTGCAGATGGGAAGGCAAAGGCATCAATGCACCAAAGGTCTGGTCTGAGGTCACCCTCAGACCTGCACTTGGCAATTTGGGTGCCAGCCTAATTGGCCAAAATAGATGTGAGGAGAGCAGCTGAGTGTGTGCTGGATTTGGGTAATAATCATTGCCAGGTGAAAAAAGAAAAAAAAAAAAAGCATATGGGAAAAACTGTGGTGGGAGGGGAAAAAAAGTAAGAATGTGTTGTTTTGAAATTTACCCAAATATAGCTTTTCAACTCAGGTTTTGAAAGCAGAGCAACATGTTTGTTCTGAGTCCATCAAACATTTCTGTTAATTAGAAATGATTTCTTTGTTCGTTTCCTTTAGTTTCTCCAGGATAACTTTATTTCTTTATGCCTTGGGTGGATTCAGAGCTTGCTGTGTGGGTTTGGGAGAACAAGCTGCAGCCAGAGGGTTCAGCTGAGCCCCAGAGCTGCTCAGTCCCCTCAGGGCACAGATGTCCCTGTCCTGGGCTGGCCAGGAAGGGATGCAGTCACATGCCTCGCAGCCCTGGGAAACCCCAAATGCCTTCTTGCAGCTGTTTTCCCAAAATACTTATGAAACAAAGGATAAATTCACTTGATGGCGGCTGCTGGGTGTCAATTAAAGGGAGATTCAGGGCAGAAATATCCCATCCTTATCCCAAGCTGAGGGAGACACTGGGCTCATTGGTTTTTGCTCAGTGCTTGTGCAAAAATCAGATGATTTAGCTCTTTCCGAGGTCAGGGTTACTGCAAACAACATAACTTTTAAAGGAACATAGTCCTTAGTCATGTTTCCTTCAGCATATTCCTAAAGATGCAAGTGATAGGACAGCAGATAATGTGGGAATATGGTTGAGTTAAAAGCTCTTAAAAACTTGTAGTTCAGTCATACAGAGCAGAAAATAAAGAGCCATTAGTGGCTAAAAGTTGGAGAAAGTTTGTCCTGGTGGTGTGTGCTCGGCTCCCATCCCTTGCTGGGTGAGGGAACTCCTTCCAGAGCATGATGGGTGTGGCTTTGTGCACCAAACCCACTATTCTTGCTCCTTCTGGTGCTGCTTTGAATGGAGATAATGCAGGATAAGAGGGATGTGCATGGAAAGGGATGTGGTGGCCGTCTCTGTGATTAGTCTGTGTTGAGCTGGAACAAGTAGGTGAGAGAAATGGGGGAAAGAAAGACAGGAGGGAGGGGGAATGATCAGGGTTTTGTGGCTGGATTTGGATGCCAGGTGTTTGGTGGCTGCTCTGGTCCCAGGTCTGTAGCAGGTTGGGGGAACTAATGTGTAGATGCATCATCCTTTGGGATTTGTGCACACCCTTATCCAGTGTCCCTTATCCAGACACTCCCTGTGATGATGGTTTAATGCAAAAAGGGGTCTTGAGGGAAAAGAATCCAGGAAACTGGTGTGTCCTGGGCATCCAGGGATGGTGAGAGCATGCCCAGGTAGAATGGCACAGACACTATGATGAGGAGCAGATGAAACCCTGGGATGTGGAGGAGTTTGTGGCCACTGGTGCCAAAAAGCTGTGGTGGGTTAGCTGGAAGTCCAAAGTATTCAGCTGAAAGTACTCTTGGGCTGGCCTGGAACTTAAAAAAAAGACCTTGAGCCCTGAGTTGGTGGGGAAAGAGATTGTTTTGAACAAAACTGAACATATTACTTTAAGCATTAAAAAATAAAATGCTTAGAGTTTAAGACAGTGAGTGCAAAACAAGTAAATGAATGCAAAATAAGAAGCATCTTTTTGTTTACAAAATGTCAAAAATAAGTGCTATTTCTTTGGGAAGCTTACCTTTGTGACCTTTTTTTTATTTTTTTTTTAATTTTTTTTTTTTGGCAATGCAGCAATGTCAAGCCCTAAGTGGCAAATGCTTTGATGTGGGGGTGGCCGTGGGAGGGGGGGACACAGGGGCAGCTGTTGATGCCCTGCACTGGGGATGCTCAGGGCTCAGCAGGAGCGTGGTAACGTGCCAAGGGGAGGTCTGGGGGACAGGAGGGATCAGGGGGGAAAACTGTGGCAGACTGGAAGGAGAACCTGAGGAAAACTCCTTGGCCTGGGTGGGAACAGGACGATGTCAGGTAGGGGGTCTGCTCAGGTAGGAGCAGGTACCCTGAGCTCGACATCTTTTGGGGTCTCTGTGAGCTGCTGAAGGGAAAATATGCCTCTGGTTGGGATGCACAGGCAAGATTGCTTCTCGGTTTCAGAGATTTTGTGCGAAAAACACCCACTCATGCTAAAAAGCTTGGATTGCTCCCTGGTTTGCCTTGCAGCAGCAGGCAGAGCTGCTGGTGCCTTCCCAGGGAGGGGAGCAGAGAGCAGGGTGAGCCAAGGGGCTGCCCCACCAGTCGGCTCCAGCGTGGGGGACAAAAAATTCCGCTTTGCAGGCGGCTGGTGCAGGAGGAGTCGGTGGGACTGTGCCTGTCCCCGCGCAGGGCTGCTCCCTCCATCCCGGGCACCAGCTGGTGCTGGGAGGGATGCTCGGGGGGTCGATGCCTGCATTTAACTCCCTGGCTGCGGAGTGAAACCCGCAGAAGAGCAAGTGTGCGTGTGTCAGTCAGCATCCTGAACCAATGGGTGCCTGGTAGGAGGTCTGCGCTCCCTGTGCACGCCCGGAGCCTGGTGCTCCTTCTGCTAGTTGTGTGCGTGTGTGTGTGTGCGTGTGCAAGGGAAAAGCAGAGACACTGACTGCCTGCTCCCGTCTCTCTCTCTCTCTCCAGCTCACTAACTCAGTCTCCCTCCCTCTGCAAACATTGGATTTAAACCTGCTCAGAATTCAGCGCAGACGAAAGCAGCGGCGGCAGCAGCAGCAAGCAGCAAGCAAATCAGCCGCTCGCCTACCGCAGCTCCAAGATGTACCATCCTGCCTGCTGGATCGTCTTCACGGCCACCACTGCCCTGCTCTTCATCCCAGGTAGTGCCAAGAGCTTTTCCTCCAGCGGATGGGGGGCTGCGGGCTCGCAGGGTGGGAGAGCCGAGCGGGGTGTGCGCGGGGGACCCGGACTTCATGCACATTGCGCACGGGCGCGCACACGCAGCCAGGCAGCGAGTTGCTCTGCAGCAGGGAATTGCCCAGGGCTCACAGTGAGGGGGTTTTAGAGAGCCGTGCTGGACCCCCAGGCGGGCACCGAGCCGCTGGTACCTGAGCAGTGCCGGTACCTGCAGCGGGGGCTGGCTGGGATCGCACAGCTGGGCAGGGTCCGTCCCCTCGGCTCTAAATGGTGGGGTCACGCAGTTTTTTCTCCCTTCAGAGTTGGGCACCTGCTGTGCCCTCCCTCGTTTGAGAGCTGTCACGCTGTTCCCCGTGCTTCCCTGCTTCCTGCCGGGCAGACTCGGGTGCCTACCCCTCGCCCGCTTTTGCGAAGTGATAATGGACCCCCCCGCCCCGATCTGGGCACCCGGGGGGACCGCGTTGGTGCCGCAACCTCCACGAGCCGAGCAGGTGGCTCCCGAAATGGGGGTTGGCCTCGTCCCCGTGGCTTGCCAGGGGAGGATGAAGGGGGAGATGCTGGGGTTGGACCCAGTGCCGGCTCCGAGCTGGTGCTCGCGGGGCAGCGAGCGCAGCCCTGCGCTGCATCCTCGGGAGGGCGGTGGGGGAGGACACGGAGCTGAACGCCGGAGGGAGGAAGTCACCGGGGTATTTTTGATGATGATGATGTGCACTTTTAGCAGCTGAAAAGATTACTGTCCCCGTGCAAGCAGATGGGGACTGGGTGGCCAGGCTCGGATCTGATCTTAACCCAACATGTGTTTTTCCTGACTGCCGGCGAGAATTCTGTTGGGCTCGGGAGGGCAGGGAGAGGCACGGCTGGAATTTCAGCAGCTTCCCGTGGTTTAGTTACAGCGCTTTGCTGTGCGGGGTTGGTGTGTGTGGCTGGGGAGAGGTTGGCTCTGCCACAGCTGGAAAGCAGCCCTTTCCACAACTGTGCTGAACACGAGGGCTAAAACTTGCTTGTGGAGGCTCGTGCCATGGGACCATCCACATCCTGCTGTCACACTGCAGCTGGAGTGATCAGCGGGTACAGGGGTCCCTGGACCGGGGCTGGGTGCCACTGATGGTCTGTGGGATTGCAGGGGGATGGGATGTGTGGTAGCCCTGGGGTCGGTGCTGTTCCAGCGTTGCCTGGTTGGCTGGCTGGGAGGACCCTGCTCCTCAGCAGCACCTGAAACCAAAATGGTGCACTTATAGTTCAGCACGTGAGCACGAGGATGAACTGTGGTGTGGCTGCGAGAGCTGCCTGACTTTTGTGAACACAAAGGGGTTTTTTTATTGAAAATAAGCTCTTGAGCAAGATAGGGGACAGAGCAAGATTGGTGTGGGGGCAGATGTGCCTCACCAGCGCTGAGCTGAGTAGAGCCTTGGCTCTTTCACGAGGTTCTCTGGGTTGAAATTGCAAAGAAGTGGATGGAAGGCAGCCGTGCAGGCCAAGTGGGAGGACGTGTGACACTTGATGGGCTGTCATCAAGATGTCCTTAAGCTGCAGGGGCTGGCAGGGACCTGACACGGCGCATTTGCTGTTTGCCAGTGCCCTGCTGCAGTTTCCTCGGGATGTGGCTGTTTGGCCCACGGCCTGGGCTGGCTCTGGCCTCTGTGTGTGCCAGGGAAGGAAAATGCCTGTGCATTTAAGCCCCCAGCAACTTAGGAGAGGCTTCTTGATCCGCATTTATGCAGTTGTAGCTTTCCCTTCTTACTTCTGTTAAGAAGCAATATCTGCTTTGGTTTGCATGTCCCCTGAACCAAACCAGCCCAGCACTTTGCTTGTCTGGGTTCAGCCTTTAATCCATCAGCAGAAACCTTCTGCCTGCACTAGAGGAAGGGAAATATTCCAGTGCACTGGGCTGCTTGGTGCTTTGCCTTCCTGCCCCACACTGGTCACCCTCTGCCTCACAGCACTGGGTTTGAACATCTCCTATCCTTTTTATTTTTCCATGGCTTGCAGAGGTTGGATGTTTTCCCTCCCTGCCCAACCTGCCCCGGCATTGATTTCAGTCATAGTTTCACTGCCGTGGGCTGGAGCATAAGTCATGTTGGCAAAGTCATGGATGGCTGAGGGAAGTCAGATGTTCCCTGCTGCCCCTTGGAGCCTTCACCTTCCCAAAGTGGTTTTTTGGGGCTGTTTATTATTCGCAGGCGTGATCCCAAGTGTTTTACGCAGGTGACGCTCTCCTGGGATATGCAGAGGCTGTTTTGAAGTGCAAACTCCTTCCCTTTCCGTTTTTATCCGAATCCTGCGGGAGTTTCTCACGGGGTGGTTAAAGTGAGAAGGGAACCTGCTTTTAGAAGGTGTAATTAGAGTGAAGGGAAACATCACAACTTGAAGGCTCCTGCAGAAAATAGCACCACAAAGTTATTATTAGCTGTAATAGCTTATTTGCCAGTTTTTCCTCTTTCTATTGCTCCCACCTCTGTCCTTCCCCCCTTCTCTTATTTTTGTTAGGAAAGATGCATTTTTCCCATTGGGGCTCATGTCGCCTTGTTACCAATTTACTCTTGTGGAATCTAAAGACACGAAAGGTTAATGCAATAATGAAACCCTGACCCCTCTGGTCATAGAGAGAGTCTTACTCTGCAGCTTTTTATTTCTCTGTAAGACAAGTTTCTATCTAAAATAATTTCGAAGGCTTAATGCTGCTGTCACCTGGTGCCTTGGGGGAGGCGGGTTCCTGGACATGGGTTGCTCTCTGAGGTGGGCTCTCTGATGGGAAGGATGCTGAGGATTTTTAATGAGCCCAGCACAGCAGGACAGGGAGGTGACTGGGTAATTTAATTGTCAAGCTGTTGGCAAATGCTTTGAACTGCTGGGCATTGTGGGTGCTGCTGTTTTGAGATGAAGGTGGGCTGTGATGCACTGGAGAGTGAATTTGGGGCTGAGGGGAGTATATTTGGCTAATCTGCAGTTATGGTGTGACATCATGGCTCTACAGGTGGCAAAAATCAATGCTCATCAGCTTCTTCAGACATTTATATCGCTGCCTTGCTGGCTTGGGGAAATTACTTGTCATGGCAGCAGCTCCTTTCAGAGGTCAGAAATCTGGCAGCTCGGGATGAGATGGGCAATCCTGTTTTTCACTGCTCCCAGGCACTGGGATCAAGATAAAGCTTGCAGAGCTTGGAGAGTCCCCCAGTGCTCTGCCATCGCCCCTTGCACCCAGGATCTGCTTTCTGCATCCTCACAGAGATTCTGTCTGTACAACCCCAGCCTTGCTTGGGCAGCCTGCGTTTGGTGGTGGTTGTAAAACTTGTCTACATTTACAAAACAGGCATTGCAGGCATCAAAAACACCTTTCCATCCCTTCCTAAGAGGGTCCCTGCTGCAGGAACACATGTTCCCCACAGCCTGTGATGTGGCCATCCCCTCTCTCCAGTGGGGGAGGTGGAGGGCTGCTGATCCCTGCAACTAAGCCCGAGAATAAGTACCTGGAGCACATTAGTTCTGCTTTAGTGCCATTTCAATATGAGCAAGAGGGACTTAAAGTGATTTTCTGTGCTCTCCCAAGGGCTGGGGGTAGGTGTGGATCAGGCACTGCAACCATCAGTCCTCCCTGAGTCAGAGGTGCTGGGGAAGAGGTCCCAGCAGGATGGGGAGCCTGCACTGGTGGGCGTCAGCCCAAAAACACTGCCTGCTCCTCCTCTGCCTGTCACATGGGTTGTAGATTCCCTGACAGAAGGTGATTCCTCCGCCCTGTGGCTCTTGGGACGGGGAGAAAGCTGGCATAGGTCTCTTGGAGGATGTTTTATTCTGCTGGGGAGGAGCAGCACTTGCTGCCATTCCCAGATGACGTGGGGAGGGAGCGTGACGGGAGACCGGGCGCACACAGCTCCTGCTCCGTGCAAATCCCCACGGCGCGAGCTTCCAGAACAATTTGCTCTGGGGGCTGTGGGTTTAAGGGCCAGTGGCTCCAGCAGCTGCCTTTCAGGATGCCCCAGAGTGCTGAACCTTGCTTTGCATTTTCCAGCAGCTTCTCTTTGACAGCCTCTGCTTTGTGCATTCCGAGGTTGCAGGCGGCCGGGTGGAGGAGCTTTTGCTGGTGCGAATCCCTGTGAAAAACTGAAAAGGGAAGAAATGTTTCAAAGGCACCGATGGGAGCTGTGTGCCTTAACTGGCGCCTTTGAAAATCTTCTCCAAAGGCTTGAATATTTGGTTATGGCGAATTTCGAGCTGCATAAACAGCTGTGTTCGTATTTTACACTTGAATATGCAATTTGAAGTTTGTGCTTTGCTTGGTTTGAAACCAAAGTCGCTGAGTGAGGCTGTTGGGGAGCTGTCGATGAACCTCAGCACTTTTTTGGGGGGGAGCAGAGTATCCAGGAGGGTCCTTCTGCTGCAGTCAGGTGGGGATAGAGAAAAACTTGTGGGTTTTTATCTGTGACATCCTTCATGACCCTGTGGTCACCCTCAGTTTTGCAGCCCTGTCCTTTGTGCTGCTCAGTTAGGCAAAGCCTTCTTCCCTTCTGGCCTGAACATCCCCTGAGATGCTCTCGGCTGCTGGTGTGTGTAGGGTGGGGAATGATCTCAGCTGTCACACTTCTCCTCTTTGTTTAAACTTAAAAATAATAACAGCTTTACTGCAAATCTCCTTGCCTCCCAGTCATCTCTCCCTAATGAAGGCACGGTACTTATAATTACCAACGCAGCAACAGCACATAACAGAGGTGGCTTTGACACTTGCTGCTCCGTGGGTGGGTTTTTCCAGGGAACTCCTCTTCGTTTCATGCTTAGAGGAAAGAAACACTTTCCTGCCTGGTTTTTAAAAGCTCTGGGACTGTGTTATCACCCCCTAAGGGTGACCAAGCAAGGTGGCTTGTTAGGTCTGGAGAGGTAGGAATGGCAGGGGGTGCATTGCCCTTGTGAACTGACGGATGTGTGAGCCCAGGTATCCTGGGGTCTGGCTGAGCAGGAGCTGGTGGGCTCTCCCTCTAGTCCCAGCTTGGGCTCAGAGGGCGTGGGGTGTCAGGGGCAGTGGTTTGGGACACTCAGATACCTGCAGGGACCCACTGGTGTTGAGAACCACCTCCTTGGGAGGAGGTGTTTTGGGGAAGTTGAACCTGTTGCCTGTGCGGCAGAATCATGTGCGCCCGGAACACGTGTGAGATGAGGCAAAGGAAGGGGGGAAGAGATATTTTTAGGTTTACTTTTCTGTGAATTCAGCGCTAGTGAAAAGTGCTGGATTGACAGCTCTGGAGACTGGAGCGGGATGCAAAGTGCAGGGAAGGGGCAGCCCAGCAAGATTCCCTGAGGGCTCCGTGCTTCAGGGTGGGATGCTGCGACTGGACCTTGTCCTCTCAGGCTGCTGGGCAGCAAAGCCATGGGGGGTGTCTGTTGTGTTGACCAGAGCTGGTTATCCAGAGGATATGGGCTTCCCAGGGGGCAGCTGGGGTTACCTGTGCTTCACATGGCTTTGTCCTTCGTGGCTCACCCTGTGGATTGCTCCTCATGACTCCTCAGCCGCATGAGGACAAGCTGAACCTGCAGCAGGAGGGCTTGGGCTTCCTTCTGGTGCAGCAGCACCACTGCCATGTCCACTAACCAAACTTCCCAGGTGTGTTTCTTCCCGTGCTCCTTGCAGAGGATGGAAGAAGAGGTCTTCACGTGGGGCTCTGGCCCTCTGGGCAGCTCCAGAGTGGTGAGACTGGGCTGAGCCAGGCTGCCTGTGCCCCACACGTGCTCTCTGAGCAGCGTTTCTCTGCTGTCCCCCTGCCAGCCCTTCGCCTCCTCTCACCCAACTGTTTACTTCTGGCTTTTGTTTCCTGGACTTGTTGCTATGCATGCGGCATGTGGAAGGAGCTCCAGCGAATATAGGCCACACTTTGATTGTTCAGCAAGCTGGAAAATGATGATTATAATTTTTGACAGAAAGGAAGGAGGGGGAAGGAGATCTCTGGGCTTTCAAATCTGCTCTGTCATAAGCAGGATCTTGCAAGGGCCTTCTGATGACTTCTCCCGCCCCAGAGGAAATGGCGTTTGCATAGCAAGAGGGGTTAGAGGAAAAATTCCTCTCTTTACAAGGTCAAAGCAGCACTTCTTTCACCAAGCCTTCCACCTTGCACGGCGGTCCTGTCACAGCGCATAAACCAAACGAACTTGGTGTTGGCCAGTAATTGAATGGGAAACATCCGAGGGAAACCTGGATGCTGCTAAAAAACCTTCCTGTTGGAGCAGCACACACAGGGCTCATCTCTTGTGGTGCAGAGGCGCTGACCAAGCACTGCCTGCAGCACCAGCCCCAGGGGACATGGACATGAGGGTCCTTAAAGTCCATCTGTGCGTCCTGGAACTGTCTGGAAATGGAGCCCCAAAGACCCCGTAGACTGAGATCCCATAGACTTGTCCTGAACAGGCAGCTACATTTGGGGCCACACCACCAGTGGTCCTGTCTTGTCGCGTTCCTGGGTGGCAGCAGAGCCCACGGAGACCTTGGCTGCTCCCACCATGCTCCTTCCCACCTCAGCAGTCCAGTCCGTTGGCATCGGCTGCGCGGTCCCCGCCGGATCTCCCCGTTTATTTATTTTATTTAACGACTTTGGCTAATTTCCACTTCAATTTTTTTGTTGTTGTTGTTGCTGCTTATTTTAATGCGATCACTTCTAATGAGGCTAATGACATTTAGTCTCCGTGGCGGCGCATTTTAATTTGGTCACTGAAATGTCAGCGCCACGCAGCCGCCTCCTATCTCCTGGTGACAAAAGGCTCCACAGACAAAGGGGCTCTTTCCCGAGCCGTCCCTTGCCCTCCTTATCTCCTTCCTCCCAGGGACGGGCCAGGACTTTTGGCAAAGCCACCCTCCTGCCGTCCCCTCCTCTGCTGGCACCGGGGGAGTGGGATTGGCCGCCAAGCGCTGCGAGGATGAAAGGCGAGGGCTGCCGGAAACTCGGGCTTTTGAGCGGAGCCAGCGCCACGTAATTAATCAGATGTCAAAACCTCTGAGCAAAGTTAGCTTTGATGGGCAGGGAAATCTGTCACACAGGTCGTTCTGCTGCCCCCGGTGCTTTTCTGGCTCTCTCTGCCCTCTCTCTACCTTGCCACCTCTCCTTTCCATGGCTGGCGTGGCAACTTCCTACAGCCAGGTGGGACCTTCCAGCTTGGAGCGTCTCCTCGCCCTCACCAGAGCTCACAGCAGGGCTGGTGCCATGGGCGTGGCAGAGTTGGGAATGGGACAGTGGGGAGAGGGCTGGGGTGGGAGTCCATGAGCTGAAATAGGACACAGGCATTTGGAGAGGCCGAGGTGCTCAGATGCTGCTGTGTGAAATTGGAGAGGACTCTGGTGCCAAGTCGGGGTGTCAGGAGCAGCCTAAACCCAAGGAAGGCAGTGCTGGGGCCGCAGGTGGCTGCACTGGAGAGATGGCAAATTCCCAGTGTTCTGTTGTACTTGAGTCCCCTCAAGATGTTGAACCTTAGAAGCCTGAGCCATTTTGCTTAAGAACGAGTCCTTTTTTCTGCAATTTGGGTCCAAATGCAGCTGAATTTGATCTGTTCTCCTTTGATCTGTTCCTCCCTCGCTATTCTATGTACCAGGAATGGATGAAGATTAAAGTTTGCAGTTTCTGAGCAAACTAGGTTACTCACCACTGCACGATACCCAATTACCTGCTGATACCTCAGGAGTGAGAAGGTATTGATCCTGCTTGGATTTGAACTTGTTGAACCAAAGACTCTGGTTATTTGAAATCTGTTGCTTAGGACATGCAGTTTCCTTCAGGAATCCAAGCATGATGCAGGCAGTGTTTCTGCACCACGTGGGCTGGTGGGAGGTGGGTCTATTGTCTCTGCCACATGGGAGATGACCACTAAATGATAAATAAGAGCATCTGTACTCTCCACAGTCCAGGAGGGATACAGATGTCATAAATTCTGTGATGTACCTGAGGAATATCTCCATTTTACTGAAAATAGGCCCCCAAAAGCTGATTTTCCCCCCATGTAGGTGGGTTTTCTGTGCCCTCCCTGCTTGCCACCTCTTTGTGAGCACTGAAGGCTGCAGAAGTGCCTTTGATGGCATCCCCTGTGCCTGCCTTCCTCCTGTCTGTCGTGTTCCCAACCAGAAATAGCCTATCAATTCAAAATAAACCCAAAACTCTTCCAAAATTACCTGGTGAGACGAGGCCAGGGGGGCTGGATCAAAACGTTTATTACTGAGACTTGGTGATATCAGGTCTCACTCTTGCACAGTGGTTGTTTCCAGTAGATCTTAAAACACTTCACAGAGAAATTTCGTTGTACCTGTTTTTGTAGACAGGGAAGCCAAGGAATAAAGAGGGAAAATGACTTGCCTGAGGCATGTGCAGAGACACGTGTTAAAAGACGTGTCCTTGCTGTAGCTCCAAATCTGAAGTGGAGGTTTCTGCACGTTTCTCCTTGTGAAACAGTGGGTTTTGGCTTCCTCCTCTGAGAAACGCAGGAGAAAGTGCAGGATCAATACAGTGGGTGCTAAAATCCCTGTGCTGGGCTGATGTGGAGGTGGAGCATCATGGGGCTCTTGGGATTGCTCTTGTGTGACTGTCAGAACCACAAATGCCCCAGTTAGTGTCACCAGCAGGAGAGGCTGTACCACAGTTCAGGCAGCGATGTCTGGGGGTAGGAAAACGTGAATTTATGATTAGTCTGATTTTTAAGTTGAGGGGCACCCTCTGCTCCCCTCAAAGTTGTCAGGAGGGCAGCACGTGATTGATCCCCCTGCCCTTTGGCGTCGCATCTTTGCCTGTCTTCCCCTGAGGTTTGAGGACGATGATCTCTGAGCTGAAAGCAGGAGATGAACAGAGGAGAAATTCTCAAGCACGCTCTTGGTCTCCAAATGGAAATACTCTTTGGAACTTAAAGGAGAGCATGAATTTGCCCTGTCAGTGCCTGCCCTGTGCTGTCTTTGTGCTCCGCAGCCTCCGCCGGCTGCTCCGAGGCCGAGAGCCGATGCCTTTGCCAGCCCTTCCGTATCCTCGGGATACTTTATCTTTATAAAGCCGCAATAAGTGGACAGTATAATATATTTCACTTTTAATAAGGTGTTGCCAGTTGCACACACTCCACAAAGCAATTAGTGTCAAAAGCAGCTAAGCAATGGCGGGGCGACGTAATTCGGCTGTTTACCGGGCTGGAGGATTTATGGGCAGTGCCGGTGGAGCCGTGGTCACAGCTTGGCTGGAGATGCAGGAGGTGCTGCACTGGCTTTAAACCACACGCCTCCGAGCTGCTCTGAGTCCTGACGAGTCGTGGCAGCTCTTGGGACAGAGGCACAAGCGAACCACCTCTTCGTTTTGGTGGCCCCCCAGCTCTGAGACTCTGAAAAGGGGATGATGAGCCAGCTGAGGTGTGCCAGCCATACGGACACTTGCCCAAAATTCAGACTGAGAGGACCCTCTTGCTCTTTGTGTGCTGGTCTGGAAGAGGCAGAGCTTTGCAGTGTGAGGTTCTCCTCATCGGGGTAGGGAATCCTAGAATCACAGAATGGTTTGGGTTGCAAGGGACCTTAAAGCCCATCTCATCCCACCTCCCTGACATAGGCAGGGACACCTTCCACTAGACCAAGGTTGCTCCAAGCCCTGTCCACCCTGGCCTTGAAGCCTCCAGGGGTGGGGGGAAGTCTAAACTGTCTGGGATCAAAGGGAGGTCCTGGGCTTGGTTGGCACATGGGCATTGTGCTGATGGAGGTGGTCTGACCAGTCAGGTGGAGACAGGACTGGGGAGGGGAGTTTTCAGGTCAGGTGGAGACAGGACTGGAGAGGGGAGTTTTCAGGTCTGGGGGAGGCTTTTTTGCATCCTTGCAGCCTGGGAGGTACCTGGAGGTATCCAGAGGTGGTGGGGGCCATACTCGTTGGTGCTGTTTCACATGAGAGTAACCCCATTTTCTATCCTAGGCATCTAGGACTTCTTACTGTAGTTTTATTTTTTTTTTTTTTAGCATCAGGGCATGTTGGGCAAAGAGCTTCAGTGAGCTCAGCCCAGGGAAGTGCTTATCTCTGCCTCCTTCCCATGAACTGAACATTCCCGCTTTTGTCTGGGGACTCTCTGATCATCACAGGCTGTACTGTGCAGTTTTTATACAGTCTGTCCGTGTGCTGATCTCTCTGCTGAGGCAGTCAGCTCTGCCATCCTTCCAGAGCCCTCCCACCCAGATCTGACTGGGCTTGTGCTGCCACTGGGGTCTGCAGAGGCTTGACCCGCAGTCCTTGGCTGGCACTGGCTTTGTGGGTGGACAGACAGCGCGGTGTGGACGGAGGTGCTGCTGTGCCAAATGGACGGATCAGGCTGCAGATGCTGTAGAGTCAATCCAGCCTGGATCTGCTGCGGGGAAGCAAACTCAGCTTGTGTCAGATCTGTCGGATCTGATTTGGAGGGGCTGGAATGAGCCCGTCGGGGGCTGCACGTGCCGGCTCGGAGCCGCTAACGAGTGAGGCGTGAGCCGGGGATGCAGCCGAGGGGTTTTGCATCCCTCATCCCCAGGTGCCACTGCCTCTGCACACCTGAACCTGCACCTCTCGTGGCATTTGCCATCCCAGCCCCTGGGAATGCCTTCACCTTCCTCCACGGAGGGAACAGCCACAGCATTTGGTTTTTAGAGCCAGCACAGGCGATAGTTCCGAGCCCGTGCCCCTGCCTGCTCCCCCTTTCCCACTCCTCATTTCTCAGTTCAATAAAGTCCCAGTTTCTTGGGTTTGTTCTCCGAATTGAAAGCCTTCCATTTTCACACCTCTGTAATTGGTGCTATCTGTTGAGAGAAACTCTGCAACTCCAGCCAGCCAAGGTCAGGAGGAGCTGAATTGAATTAAAAGGAGCAGAAATTGGTTCGAGGTGGGCAGAGGGCCGCAGGGAGAACTATGCAATTTCTCTCCTCGGGGCTCCTGATGAGCAGAGCAAGCGGCAGCTTCCCATCTCAGCCCACGGGGGGCTGACATTGGCCCACCCACACCTTAATCTGCACACCGAGGTGGGCACCTCTCAATTGAAAACAAGGAAATGAAACCCAGCATCTCCTCCTTTTATCTGGTCGGCAGGACAGGGCTCTGCTCCTCAGGTTCCTTGGCTTGGATGCTGGCAACTGTCACTGAAATGACCTTGCGGTGATTAAATAGAGCAAGAAATGATGTTTTCAATAGAAAACTAAAGCTGAGATACAAGCTGATGGCTGGGAGATTGAAGATGCTGGGTGTTAATCCTACCTTCAACTCAAACCCAAGTTGAAAACCCCTGATGCTGTTGGACTGAGTTAAGGGTGAGCACCCCAGTGTTTGGATCACAGTTCTCCAGCTCACTCTCTGCTGGCTTAAGCTGGTGTAAAACCGGAGCAACTTCAGCCAAAGCCAGTGGATTTATAGCCCTGTGGTAGAGCTGTGAATGGAGAGTGTGCTGGGAAGTGCCATGTGTGGAGTTGTCTCAGGGGAATAGGTGTGATGCTTATACCTCTTACGGACCTGCTTGGAAATTTTCCTGCATATTTTTCCCCCCTTGAAAAATGTCTTTTTCGTCATCTTCACACAGAGAATGCGTGAGCAACTCTTGGCTTGGCTCTCTGGAAAGTTCACTTGTCTTGAGGATGCTGCTTTTAGGAGCAGGAGGAGACTCATCCCAAGGAGTGCTGTGACCTCCGGTCCCTGTGCTGCCTTCATCCCCCAGCCCACACAGAATCCTTCTTCCTCAGGCCAGGCTGGGCTGGCTTTCGTTTTTGCAGCTCTTCTGCTGGGTGTATAATTAGTTTTCATAAGGGATTTGGCCCCAGGTCTTCCCCAGCCCAGCTAAATGTCCTTGGCTCTTCAGAAATAGAGCCGCTCTCGCTTTGGTGCTGGCTTGGTGAGTATTCAGAGTAGAGTGGCTCCAACAGGAGAGCGCAGAAAGGGGGAGATGTTTCAAATGGTGAAATTTCAGGCAACAAGGGAACAATTTTCCACCCACTTCTGAGCTGGAGCGAAGCCCTTCCAGTCTCCCTTTCTGTCGCTCCCCAGCTGGGCTGGCACCAGGGATGTGCCATTTATTAGAGGCAGCAAGAAGGCCCGTGGCCAAGGTAGCCTTGGAGGATGCCAAGCGCGGTACCACGGCTGCCCAGCTGTTTGGAGGATGTCCCCAGCCCCATTTTCCCCCCCAGGGGACTCAGCGCTTGTGATCTTGCCATCCCCTGCTCCCATCCTCGGGCAGGAGAGGAGCCAGTGGCCCGGCTGCAGCCGGCAGAGTGCCCTGTGACCGCCCCGGGGCCCCGCTCTGCCTCTCCCGTAATTTATACAAGCGCAAGCCGATGTTCCCTTTTAAATTGACAAAGGCAGAGAGTGGAGCCCGGGGAGCCCTCTGACCCCGGAGCCCTGGTCCATGAAAATTACAGGCGCTGTACAGCGCGCTTCCTCTTGATGTACTTGCAGTGGGAAGATGCTGGTTAATTTGCCAGGACTCAGAGGTGACCCGGGTTTAATAAAGAGGATTAATGGATTTGAGCTAAAGGTCTCGGCTGTTTGGAGCTGATAGCCTTCTTCTTCGAAGACACTCTGGCAAGGCACGGCTCAGCCTCTTGCCGGGAGAGGTGGAGGCAGCTCTGTTAAAGGAGCGCTGCTGTGTGGGCAGGGAATTGCCTCGGGGTTAATTAGCAAACCCGGGTACCTCGACCCATCTCCCCGGGCTGGGCAGTGCTGCTGTGAGCTGCCAACCTGCCCTGCCTCCTGCCTGTCGTTCCTGCAGCAGAGCAGGGAGGCTGGTGCTGCCCTGGGGTGTCCCATTCCCACCTCCCCGACACGTGTGCCGTCCCTTAGGGCAGGACACAACCAGATGGCTGACAACAAAGGGCATTACAGCTGGACACAGAGCTTGTGCAGTGCCTTTTGCTCTTGTTTTGGGGTTTGATGCTCACCCTGTGCTGGTTTAGGACAGCAGTGCCCTCCAGCCAGTGCATCCCTGTGGCAATGCTGATCTTCCTGAGACACTTTGTGCTTTGTACCAAGTCTGGCACTGCTTCCCAGTGATGTGCACTCTTCCTTAGGGAGAGACGCAGGGTTTTAGGGATGGAGATGGGCACACCAGTTGACTCTATAGTAGTGGGCAGCCTGGGAGCAGCAAAAGAGATGGTTTGGCTCAGGGCTGGATGCCTGAGCGGTGTCACAGCTGGGTGTAGGGATTGAGGTAGGATGCAGAGAGAGTTTCTTGCTTGGGGAGGAAGAGGAGGATGCCCATGTAAGGTGTGAGGAGTGACAGGGCTGAGTGCTGACTATGGGGGACAGGAGCTGCGTGAGGGCAGTTTGTCCCAGCAGATCTGTGCTGCTCTCCCTGCAGGAGACCTGGGAACGATCCCACAGAGCTGGCAAAACCCGTAGCAGGAGTGATGGGCTGGCAGGGGCTGTGATGGGGGGAAAGGCTGAGCTGAGCCGCTGCCATACCCCCCTGCTCTGCCTTCTCACTTAATGTTCCCAGCACGCAGAGAGCAATGAATTCCCCGTAGCGTCCCGCTCCCTGGCCCTGGAGTCTCTGGCGATATTCCCGTAATAAGTAAGTGGAGTACTTTGGACAGGAGCAGTGAGGGACCGGGCCAGTTTCCCTGCCGGGAAAATGCATGCACGATCAATGCAATCAACTCACCCTTCAGGTCCTTTTTGGGTTGGATGGAAGAGATGCTCTGACTGAAACCCATTTATTGAGTAGAGAAGGTGCAATGGAATTACAAGCTGTAGCTTTTATCAGCTCCTGGCTTCTGCCTTGTCTTTTCCTTATCCAACAGCATGCCTAGTGTTATGAAGCATTATTCTCTTAAAACTCCATTTCTCCTCTTTTCAGAGGGGTAGGGAAACACTCAGTGATTCATCCTTTGCCAGCCACGGGTGGAAGTGTTCAACAAGAGATCCTGTGGTCATCTCTAAACTATTATTTATCCCTCTAGGGTTGGCACTGATCTGTCTTACCTTGGTGTTCAACAGGGAATTCCAAATGAACAACTTCCTTGCAGAGCTGAGCATCAAGTCAGAACCAAAACCATTTACACTCCCCCCAGTGCACCCCACAGCTCTTTAGGACAGGAAGGGAAGGTATTTAATGTATCATGGAGAAATTAAGTACAGGAGCTGGAGTGAATGATTCAGCAAATGCAATTAAGTGTGATGCTCTGTTATAATGGATCCTGGTGTGCTGCTGGATCGCAGGTGGAACCCTGGAGGGAGTCTGTGGGGGTGTCCATGGCTGCACAAACCCTGAACATCATTTGGAATGAAGTCCAATTTTGTCCATCCATGTGTGTGTTTTGGTCACTTCAGGCTGATGCTGGCAATTTTTGGGGGGTTGGGCAGTCTGTGACCCTGTATAAACAGGCCTATTTCCAAGTCACTGCTGAAATGAAAAAAAGGACAAACCCCCCAGAAATTGTGAGTTTCTGTCATTTAATCTCTTGTGCTGCTCCTACTAGCCAGCCATCACAGAGGTCAGAGCAATAGCCTGTCTGGCAAACAATCCTCAATGCTCACAAGTGGCCAGGACTTGGGGTTTGTCTCACGTCTGCTTCCTTCAGCAACCTGGCAGAACAGAGCATCACCTCTGTACCATCCTCTTCCTCAGGAGCTGTGAGAGCAGGCTCCTGGCAGGGCTGTGTCCCTGCCTGCCATGGTGAAGCATTTCTGATGTGACATAAGAGATCTGGCTAATGGCCCTGTGCTGCCTCCATGTATCCAGGAGGCTGGGGCCCAAATTTAGCCGGGCGGTAGCTGGGCAAAGAGTCTATTCTGGTCAACACCGGGGACTCGTCCGGCATTCAAAGAGCAGCTCTTCGGTCCCGCAGCCTCTTCCCAAGGCTGCTTCCCAGGAACGCCCTGCCTTTGGATGCAAGGAGCCACTTTGCAGTCAGGTCAGGTGCTTTCCCTGGAGCTCAGCCCAGCGCTGAGCCATCCTCCCCCGATGACCCGGGGGTGCCGCAGCGGGGACCCCCCTCTGCAGCGGGGTCTTGCAAATGAGCCAGGCTGCCCCGGGGCTGCTGCCTGCACGCATTCAGCTGGCACAGTCTTCCCGCCCCTCCGCCTGTAATTTATCCCTGGGATTGCCATGTATTATTTAGCTCGGCGCTGTTTTCGGGAAGGAGTCGGGCAGAGCATCGCCAGCTCCGGCGCTCCTGGGTGTTGCCTGGGAAGTGAGCAGAGCGTCTCCCCGGTCCGACCCTCTGGCCTCTCCCTGCTGCCGTGGCTTTTCCCGGGAGAGCTCTCATCCCGGGCAGCAGACCTAGCGCGAAATTGCTGTTCACCCCTGCAGCAGGAGATTTAATTATCATTAGCTGAGCTTGCACAGCTCCACGTGCTGCCGTGCAGCTGCGAGTTTAGCTGGGCCTTTTAAAAATCCAGCTGCTATATATATATATTTATATTTATATTTTTTTTTTTTTTTACCTATTCCTTGTTTTTTTATTCTTTGCCTCGTACCAAAGCTTCGCTTTAATGGTTTGGGTCAGGTTGGCAGCCCGTGAACACGGTGCATGCTCGGAGCTGGGGGGGGGAAGATTTGTATTTCAAGGAGACTTGCAGCCAGACAGAGCAACCTGTGAGCATGGTTAAAATATGCAAGTCCCATTCCCAGGGATTGGGCATTTTTTGCAGGATTTGATGTTTATTTTATAGCCTATCAATTACACTGGGATTAAAAAAAAAAAAAAGAAGCGCTCAAAAATCCTCATTTTCTTGTGAATGGGAGTCAGGGCTGTGGTGGGTGTGGGAGGAAGGGAAGAGATCCCCAGGGAGTTTCCCTCTGTGGGTTGGAAAAGCCAAACTCCCTGAACTGCCCAAAATTCCAAGTATTTTTAAGACCCCAGTGCAATGGGCTGTCAAAACCCAACTCAATCTCTCTGTGAAACTGCTGCCTTTTGGCAGAACTTTGTTTACAGCAGAATTTTCCACAGAAATTTCTTTTTTAACCTCAAATTTTTTTTTTCCCCCCAAAACTCCACACTTCTGCTGGGAAGTCCTCAGTGAATCCTCATTTTCTGGGCCAAATCCCCGGCGTGGTGACCTTTTCCACTGACTTTTCCCATGCCTGCCCCACCCAGCCCTGGAAGCCGCTTTTCCCCCCATTGCCAATAAAGGCAAACAAAAATTAAATCTATAATTATCATTACTAATTCCACTTAATTAGTCACAAGCCAGCAGCCAAATTGGCTTTCTCATAATTATCAGATAAGCAGTAAGCACATCTCATAGATTATAATTAACACTGCTTAATTAAAATCTAATATACATACACCCTTTCCTCAACATATGCCTAATTGGGTTCACAAACAGAGGGGGTGTGAAACCCCCGTCCCTGTTGCTCCCCCAAAGGTTTGTTCGATGCCACTTTGGCGTTAAGTTGGTGGCACGTGGGATCTTCTTCCTTCGCTCTCAAACACCTTGGCTCCAAAAAAAAGTGTCTCCCTGCTGCACTATGAACTCAGACAAGATACTCTGCCGACTTAACTATTTTTTATTATTATTGTTATTGTTCCAGCTGTGACCTCTCCATAATCCCCCGTCGACAGCGGGTTCTGCAATAATAAAGCAGCTTGAATAAATTACGCTTTCAAAGGCGAAGGCCGGATTTTGGCTCTGAGCTCTGGAAATTGATGTCTCTCTTATTCCCTTCTTATTTTCTGGAGCTGGGTCGGGAGAGGCTCGGAGGCTGCAGTGAGCCTTGGAGGGAAACTCTCACACTTGTTTGCACCCTCCCTGGTCATTGCTATCCCTGCCTGAAATGCTCTGGGTGTCACAGCAGGGATGGCAGCCGCCTGCAAGGAGGACCTTGGTCCCCTCCAGGGCTTGGTTGAAGGGTTGATGCTCACAGGTGAGAGTCCACACACGATGGTTTATGTGCTGGGGGAGCTTTTAGCTCCTCTTTCCATCTATTTGGTGGAAAGGCTGCAGCTGCCTGTGGATGGGGAATCAGGGTCTGAGCCAGCTCAGGCATCACCAAAGCTTTGGTGTCCCCTTGCAGGTGGCCTGAGGAGGTGACTTGTGAGCAGGGCATCGACTCCCAGCATGGCCACTGCCCCTGTCTGACCTTGGGGCAATAATTACATTGTGTTCCCGGTAGCTGTGCTCCCACTCCCAGATAAATTCTCTCCTGTTTGGCTGCCAGAGAGAAGCAGAAACTCCTGATAGTGCTGATTATTAATGAGATCATTTGCCTGCCAGTTTTTGCTGAGCTCATATCTGACTGGGGAGTTGATTCACTGTGGGAGATTTACGAAATGTGATTTCTGTCTCAGAGATGCTGAGCTGAGCTCCTTGTAACCGGCATGGAGGGGGCTCCTGCTCCTGGATTTAGTCCCAATGAGGGCTCCTGGCTGCAATGCCAGGCTGGAGATCTTTCCTCTAGCCAGGGCAAGGATGAGTGCTGGTCCTTGGGGATGTGGGGCTTCCATGGCTGGAGCATCACAGCTGTGGGTGATGCCAGGGCATCCCAGTGCTCTGTGATGTCAGCTCGTCTCCCAAGGCCTTTAATGCGGCGGCTGCAGAAGGGAAAGGCTTGGCACGTGCTCCGGTGTCGGGGGAGGATTTGCGGATTAGAGATGTGTAATTGTATGTAGTGCATGACAAAACAAAATAAGTGGCAAAAAGAACTCGGTTGTATTAGGGATTCAAAGCGAGCGTTAAGCTTTTCTACATTAAGGAAAAAAAAATAGCCGGGGAAATGCGCGAGGCAAAATCCCCTTCGCTCCGCGCTCCCGCTCCACGATGGAGGTGCAGCCTGGATGCAGGAGCTGCGGGATGAGGGATGCTCTCCATCCATGGGAGAGAGGGGCCAACCATTTCTGAAAACTTTTCCCTCCCAGCTGCCAGCCTTGGATGGATTTGCTGGCCGGGGATAGATGCGCATTTGGAAAATGAAGGCGAAACACGGCTGGGGCTGCCTGGCTGGTTTTCCTGGCGATGCCGGCATGTGTTGGAAGAGCCAGGTGCCTCGAGCTGGTGGTGTGGTCCGAAGCTGGCTGCAGGAGGGGCTCAGCTGAGCCCCCACTCCACTGCAGCTGAGCATCTCGGCAACTGGTTGCTTCCAAGGTTTCCGCTCGCCCGGGCGAGGCAGTTGTACGCTTTTGTCCGTGGGGATTTCTCGCCATCGTAAGATCTTCCCAGATTAAGTAAATAATTTCACATTAGCTTAATTAAGCCTAATAGACTCATTAGTTCACTCTTTGCGCACGTTCCCAAGGGATGATGGCCGTGAACTGTGAAGAGTTGCTGCGGAGAGATCCTGTGGCATCCTGGAGGCAGGTGCCGGCAGTGGGGAGCGCTGCTCCTGTGGGAAGGGTTGGGTCTGTGAGGTTTAGGAGATAAGAATGTATATGTTCATGGTGGTTTGAATCACAGGCAGGTCTTTCCTGCCCAAAATGCTGCTGGACTTTGGGCTGGCTGGTGGCTCAAGTGTGGCTGTGTGGGTGGTTGCAGTGTCCCAAGCAGGAGCATGGTCCAGACCATCCCCTGGTGCCTCCATGTCCTTGGAGGTACCTTGACCTGCTTGGAACAGGTTAGCACCATCAGACCAGTTCGGCAGTGCCACAAGGTCACACTTTGGAATGAGTTTTTTGATGCTTTCTGCAGCACTTTTCTTACTTCTGCCCACTGCCAAGAGCTTTCTAAGCCCACCATGCTCGGAAACGTGGAGAAGAGCAAGGGGTCCTGACCCAATGGCAGGGTTTGGATGGTCCCTTTGGCTACTGCACAGGATGGCAGGTTGTGGCAGGAGTGGCTCCTGGATTTGCTCAAAACCTCAGATATGGGGCACTCAGTGACCAGTGGAGGACACGGAGTGGCCGGGGGGGGACAGATGTTGAGCAGAGAAGCAGATGTGTGGGGAAAAAGGCTGTGGAAGGAAGGTGATGGGGAAGGGAAAGAGCTGATGGAAGCTAAAATATGTGTGGATGCAGGTGCTTGCTGGACTGGGAGGGTATCTGTTTGTAGAAAGGGAAGATTTTGTCTTTTCTGTTACCTGCTGGTGTGTGGTACAGAATTACACTGCGCTGTACAGGGCATTTTTATGATGCATTTTAAAGTTACATCAAGGGCATTGAGAGCATATGGGTAGGTGACCTCTTTTTGCATTTGCATAAATCTAAATAAATAAAATAAAATTGAGAGAGGAAGGCAGGGACCTGCAGATCTCTTCATTCCAGCAGCGTTTCTATCTCCCGCACACAATGCCGAGGAGCAGAAAGCACACAGGCAGGAGGTAGACATCTGGTTTCCCTTTCAAAAAGTGTTGCCTGTTCTTTATTTATAAAGAAATTATTGTATTTAAAGCCAATACTCATCTCTTGTACCAGCAGAAGAGCAGAGATAGATGGATAGATTAGAGGGAAGTGGATTGTGCATATAAATGGGGGTTAATTTGCTGACTCTTTGGAGAAGTGAAACCTGGCTGAGAGCTCTGGGGTTTAGAGGTTCCCGGGGGTGTTTTTGCCTTCAAAAGCAGCGTGAGAGGAGCCAGTCCTGGCCAGAGGGATGCTGAATGATGGTGTGCCAGTTACCATCCTCTCTCCTGCATGGCAGAGGGGCAGAGGGAGAGCCAACAGCATCCCTTGGGCATCTGAGGGACAACCTCTGCTCTACTTGTGGCTTTGAGACTTGTCCCTCCAGACCCCACCCGCAGCATTTCTCTTTGCCCCCCGGCACAGCCTGACTCCGTCTGGGCAGCAGGATTTGCTGCTGGCCAGGCATCAATCCAGAAGGGATGGGAATGGGAAGAGAATAGATTGAAAGGCTAAATATATCCAGCAGGAACCAGCTGGAGCTGGTGGAAACCTCAAACGTGCACCTAGAAAAGAAGAACACAATGTTTCATTTGTTTTGTTTTATTTCACAAGAAAAATCTTCACAGCCCAAACTGTCACTTTGGAAATAATTTGTGGCTGAGGATTTCAACACCCACTCCAATGATATTTTATTCTGACCCTAAACAAAATCAATAGCTTTTTTTTCCCTCCTCCTTTTTCTTCTTCCTTGAGAAAACAGTATTTTTCAGCTCAGTGGAAGAAGAAAATAGATTCTGCCCAGTGTTGTTAAAAAGATATTATAACCAGTGTCTCTGGAAGTGTAAAAAGTACATGATCTAATATGTCTGAAGCAATTTTGAAAGGCTGCTTTATTTAGGATAATGGAGAAGCAGCAGTAAACCTCATAATCTTCCTGGATAAAGAATACAGCAGGAGGGTTCTGAGCTGCAACATTCTGCCCTGGCTGCTTTTTTTCACCTGTCAGAGCCAGGGTTCAATGCTGGATGAAGCTGGATGGTACCCACTGGCAGCCAAGGAGTTTGTGGGGATCCTATTTTGGGTCTGTAAAGCCCCTGCAGAGAGGGGCTCTGAGATGCAAAAGCATCCCTGGGAGGGTTTAGGACAGCAGGGATGCTGGTGGGGGGTGTTTCTGGCACTGATGATGCATCTTTTCATGTTCCCAACCTCTGAAAGCAGAGACAAGCCTTCAGCAATATTGTTCCATTGGTTGCCCTTCTTGGGAATTACAGGAAATCTTGTTTGTCAGAAGGGAGGCTAAAAAAGAGAGGGGGAAAAAAAAAAGAGGAATCTGATGAATTTTAAAATAAATTATAAATTATTTTTTTAATAAATTATGAATACATTTTCTCTGTCAGGATCTGAGACTCTCTGCTCTGATCAAAAAGTTTCCGAGTGTGTTCTCTCCCCACTTACTCAAATGTAGATGTGTGCATTTCTGCTCCTGATTTTATTTTATTTTATTTTGATGAATTTTTTACTCCACCAACAACAAATACTTTGTTTGTTCTTGACGGGCACCGAGGGAGAAAACTTTTGAAACCCTGCTCAAACACTTCACTTGCAATCAGGGTGAGCACTCAGAGGATCCTCTGTGCTGCCACTTGGCCAGGGAGTGGGAGAGAAGGCAGCAGGGAAAGGGGTGCAGAGGAACAGGAGGGTGGATGGAGCTGGTGCAAGGTGGGCTTGGTGTGTACCACTGACTGAGGTTGTCGTTGGTGTGAAAACAGGTTATTGAAGGTCTTCTCAAAGGTCTGAGGTCTAAATCCTTGGAAGGCATGAGTGATGCCACCTTTCCGGGTGGTTTGCATCCAAGTGTCCAGGTTTTGTGTCCATGCCAGGCTCTGTCTCTGCTCTGGGTTTTACTCGAGTGCAGGTAAGGACTCTGTTCCTTACAGACACTTCCTCCTGCTGCCACCCAAAACTGCTGCCCAGTGTCCTTGGGCTACTCACTGGACTGGATAAAAGGGACGTGATTAGCCTTCCCTTCAGAGGGTGACAGGGGCAATCACTCTTGTAGATTTTAATTAAAATGTTTAATTAAACAAAGTCCTAGCAGGCAGAAAAGTTAACACCGATCCTGGTTGAGTCCCCAGACTTGGAGTTAGTGGGAGGAGGGGAGAGGAGAAGGTGGGCATGGAGGAGATGGGTTGAGCTGCCCATCAGTAGCACGATGGACTCCTGTTCAGAGTGTGCAGGTCCCAGGAGATGAACATGGTCACAGGGACACGTGTGTGCTGGTCATTCATTTCTCCCTGGTGCCAGTTAGAGGGGAATTGCAGCTTCCTTGGATCTCCTGCTGTTGGAGGTTGCTTCTTTGCTTTTTTCATAGCAGTGGCTCATCTTTTTCAACCCCTACTGCAACCCCCAGGTCCTTCTCAGCAGCTCCTCTGCTCAGTTCATCCCTTCCCAGCCTGGGATCCCGGTGCGTGGGATTATTCTTTTCCAGGTGCTGAGCTTGGCACTCTGCTTGATGTCATAGATACTTTTCAATATTTTGAAGAACACAGCTGCTCCTGTAAAAACAAATCCCTGAAGTCTGTTGAGGTGTTTAAAACTCATTTTCCATATGGAGGTCCCAGGGATAAAAGTGCCTGAAGAGGCAGAGGAGCCAAGGCAATGGCTGAACTAATTGGCTACTGTTAATTGTACTAGGACAAAAAGATAAGCAAGACAAGGCCTGTCCGTGCTGCATTTGGAATCTTTTTGCCCATTTCCTTGGAAGCACAGGTATTTCATGCAAGTGCATCCAAAACAGCATCAGAAATCAGTTCCTGAAATAATCTGTGAGGAAGGAAGGAAGGAAGGAAGGAGGGAGGGCAAATAAATTGATGGAATGTACAGCTTTTCTCCAGGGAGCAATTACCAGCCTGAGAAAAAACTCTTGGTGCTGTGCTTCCTTAAACACCTTTCCATGTGTGTGCATCCTCTTCCCGCTGGTCCCACAGCAGCAGGGACAGGAGGAGCCACCAGCCTGGGAAGGGGCCACCCAGCTCCTCCAGAACCCTCCCCTGGGAGCGTGGAGCACCTCCCTAAAGCCTTACCCCATTCTGTCACCTCTCCTTAGGCTGAAAGGGAAGTCGGGAGAGCCCAAGGAACACAGGGAGCTGTTGGAGGTCTCCAGCCCTGGCTTGCAAGTGCTCTGCTTTTATCACAGGCTTCTGCCAAAGCTCTCCTGCTGCTCAGCACGGGGGGATTCCAGCCCCCTTGGCTCCTTGCAGTGCTTCTCCTCCCACTGAAAACCTCCATTTTGTCTGAGCTGAGTGAGGCAGCAGCAGTACCCTTTGCTCTGGCCCCTTTCTGCCCTGCTGCAGGTTGAGGCCATCCTTACCTCATTCCCTATTTCCTCCACGATGCACCACTCTGTCTCACAATGCATGTCCAAGAAGCCACATATCTGTAAACTTCATTAATGCCTATTAGGATTCAAGCAATTTTCTTTATTTCTAAGTGTTTTTCCTTAATAGACACTCTATGTCCTGACATATCTTATTGAATGTGCTGTGTTAAAGCTCCATCTCTTCCAAGCTTTGGCGGGGGGAATGCTCCCGGGAGGGTTGGGCTTTAGGACTCCTGTGTTGGCAGTGGGGTGAATTCTCAATTTGAGGGTGATAGTTGTCACTTCAAAACTGATGTCCAAGTTTAATGAGAAGCTGAGCAGCTTTTCAATAATAATAATAATAAAATAATAACTCACGAGAAGCTGAGATTGCAGTGGAATAGCAGGACTGGGAGGACCAGAGTTACCAGCTGGAGAGCGACGTGGTCTTGTTATCCAGTTAACACCTTGTGGAGCTGGGGAATATTTAGCTCTGGTTAGCAGGAACCCCAGGGTGAGCGGCTGAGGGTTTTACAGCTCGTGGTTGGGTGTGAAAAGCCAGGGTTCACCCCGAGCCGAGGATGCAAACACCGTCCCCGCTCCCTGGAGAGCCCCGGTGCCGAGGTCGGCCTTCTCCATCTCCAAGGCAGGCTCCTCCGCTCCCCTTTCCGTGGTGATCGCTGACGTGTTTATTCCTCTGATTAATGAACTCTGCAAATTAACCTCCACGCTGCTCTATAATTGCTATTAAGGCTTCAAAAATCACTTAAGCGTTTCCGGCGCTCGCGAGCCCATTCCGCCCGCCCGGCCAGCGCTGCGTGCTGATTGCAGGGAGATAGAGCCCAGCTCCTGACCTCCACGTTTACAATTAATTATTGCATTCAGCACCCAAATTACCCCCGGTCTCCACGTGCTCGGCTTTATCTCTCTGCACACACAGGCTTGGCTTTTAATTAAAGGTCCTTCAAATTAAATGAAAACAAATTCAATTATTGCCTCTCATTGGAACAGCTCACCGCAGACTCCTGACTATACTTCTTCTATGGAGAACCTGGAGACTGCTGGTCTCCCATAATCCAGTCTGACTAAATTTGCCTGATCTGCTGTTTTCCTTATCATCAGTTGAGCTGTTTTCTCACTGCTGGGTCAGACGTGGGCTTGACTTGCAGAAAAATCAGAGTTTTAAATGGTGTTGTCCTCTCTTGTCTGTGTCTTCATATCATTGCCCTTCAAGGAGAAGATGCTCTTGTATTTGGTGAAGGGGTGGAGTCCTCATCATTAGTTTTCATTTCAGCAGCAGTGGAAGGGAGAGGACCCCAAAAATGAGGGTTTGGTCCTGGATACCTGACTGCCAGGCAGTGGGATGGTCCCTCTCACAAGGGAAATGAGTGTTTAGAGCTGTATGTTCAAGCGTGGAGGCCTCCAAGCCCCACATCTTCAAAGCTGGAAGTGTCTCATGGGAACAAGGGCAATATTTTTCCAGAAGTGTTGGGACTTGCATTATTGTGGCTGTGAAAGCATCACAAGTTAGTGTTATTTCTGATGGCCTTTGGTAGGTAGGGCAGAAACCAAGGGGTTGAGAAGTTCCACAGCAGGGTGGTACCTTGGGAGAGCTTGGCTCAAACAGGAGCTCTTAGATGGAGATGAGCTTCGTTTAACCCAAACCGTGCCTTCTAATGCCCAGGGGCCTTTTCAAGTCATGTCCTTGTGTCCTCCCTCCTCCACCTGCAGCCCTCTAGCCAGGGTTTCTTGGCCAGCAAAGCATCTACCTGTCCCACACCCTCCTAAAAGGTCCTTATTCATCTCCCACGTGAAGGAGAGAGACAGAATATGGCTCTGGCACTGCTCTGCCAAGTGGTTGAGTCCCAGTTATTATTTTTTCTCCCTTTGCACAGTTTGTGCCATCATCTGTGCTGGCAGGAGCTGGCAGGAGGGACCAGCTCCAGCCTCGCTGATGCGGAGGGGGAAATCGTCCAGCGCGCGGAGGAGGGGAAACCAAAGTCAGCAAGCGTGCCCAAAAACCAGAAGGATAATTAACGTCTGGGGTAGGGCTCTCTGGTGGTGTAAATTAGCAAAATCTCCGCAGCGTTTTGCCAAGTAACATCAGCAGATGATCAGCCTCATTAGCTGCACCTATGGAAAACTCGTCCCTGGATCGCAGGGGCTGCGTGTGCCCGGTGAGGACGCGGGCACCGGGCAGCAATACCACGCGTGGGTGAGTCGGAGGGATGCTCTTGCCAGCACGGTTCAAAAAGCACCAGCCTGCGCTTTCCAGAGCAGCCAAACTCCTCATAAGTCTCCCGCTGTGCCGAGGCTCTCTCTGTGCCGCTCTGTATGGTAATAACCCCAGATTATATTGCTCTTTAAAAGGCCGCAGTGATCGCTTTTATTTTGCCCGCAGCCAAGCGCGGCTGCCTCGCGGTGACTGAAGGTTAGGCTGCTGTGACCGCCCGCTCCCCCGGCCCAGCGCCTGGCTTTCCCCTCCCAGGCTCTGCTGGGAGCTTTCCCTGTGTCCCCGGCTCACGGCTGGGCTCTCTGCTCCCCCGTGATGCGATGTCACCGGGGCCACCGCGGTGACATCTCTTTTCCCAGGTCTGCGCAGGGTGAGGATCGAACCGAGCTGCGCATTAGGAAGTGGGATGTTTCCCGACATCCAGCCTCAGTGTGGAGCCGGGAGCATCCTGCAGCACCTCCCGGGAGGCTTTTTTCCTTTTGCTTTTTTTTTGCCCAGCCTCTGACCAGTGCGAAGGCATCGTGGTGACATGAGCAGCAAAGTAACCACGACGCACACACATCTGTGATGCTCTGTCCCTCTGTGCCACGGCTGCAAGGGGAGGAGAGGAAGGCAGAGCCCCTGGAAAGGGCGAGATTCGAAAGCCCGGAGGAAGGGAGGCGAAGGAAAGGGTGGTAGGGACGGGAGGAGAGGCGGTGCGGATGGATGCACGGGAAGGGACTGGAGAGGAGCAAACACCGGAGAGACGGAGTGAGCTCATCTCGCCTGCCCGCAGGGTGCCTGGGCTGAGCAAGGCGGCTCTGCCGGCATTTAATTTGCTGCTGGACACCGTGTCCCGCGGTTCACTCGCCTCCTCGGGGCGGCAGCAGAGCCGGTGCCTCGGGGTCGAGGAGCAGGGCAGGTTTCAAAGCCGGGCATTGCTTTGTGGGTTGTTTTTTTTTGCTACCACCCGGCGTTTGGGCAATTATTAGTCTAGAGCAGTCGTGGAGGATTTTCTGCTTCAGTTCACGAGTTCCCTCTTGCTGCACAAACACTCTGGTGGGGAACCGATTTTCTCTGTGATGTTCCTGCAGCCGCTGAGATGTCAGCTTGGTGTCTGGGGTATCACAGTGAATGTCTCTTCCCCATCAAAACCATCTGGAGTGCTTTAATAACACGGGGTGAGATCCCGAGGTAACACTCCTGTTGCAGCTGAGGATTAAGATAGGATGGCAGAGTTTGTGTCCAAGGGAATCACATTTTTCCCTTAGCTGCAGCATTTTTTCATCAGTGGATCTCAAGGTGTGTTAATCCTCACCACTCACCTGCAAGGCACAGCAGTGGCAGCATCCTTGGGACGTGGCTGAGGGAAATCATGCATGAGGGGAGACCCACAGCAGGCTATGACTTCCTCACAAGGGGAAGCAGAGGGGCAGGCACTGATCTCTTTTCTCTGGTGACCAGTGACAAGACCCAGGGAACAGCTGCAGCTGTGTCAGGGAGGGTTTAGGCTGGATCTTAGCAAAAAGGTTCTTCCCCCAGAGGGTGGTTGGGCACTGACCAGGCTCCCCAGGGCAGTGGGCACAGCACCAAGGCTGCCAGAGCTCCAGGAACATTTGCACTCAGGGACAAGGTGGCATTATTGGGCATGTCCTGTGCAGGGCCAGGGGTTGGACTCAATGATCCTTTCGGGTCCCTTTCAACTCAGGATATTCTATGATTCTCTGAAATCACTAGTCTGAAGATGGGTGGTCAGACAGGAGCCCTGACTCCCATCACTCCTGTGCCAGGCTTTGCTTTTCATTAAATAAATGCAGTGTAGGAAAGAAAGTTCTCTGTGCTGAGCATCCAAGGGCTGCACTGAGCAGTGGGAAGCCCAGGGGTGCTGGTGCAGCCCAGGAACACGGCTGAGGGGTTTTATCATTTGTGGGTTTTGTTTTTTTTTCTGGCTGTTTGCAGTGAGTAGAAGAAACATCAACAAGGCCTGAGTTCAGGTTTGACTGCAGTCAGGTGGAACAAAAAAGTTATGAGGCATTTAGGAAAGTGTTTGTTTTGGGCTTGCATTTGCCTTGAGAGGCCCATTTCTGAGTGCGAGCCGTGCTTGGCAGCGCGGTGATGGCACAGTGTGGTTTATAGGCCTAATGGAGCAAATTTGTCACTGGAGCAAGGAGGTGTGACTCTCCTCAAGTCGGCAAATTGTCCCCCTGTTTCTGCAGACTGCTGTTTTTTCTTTCCTTTCCCCCCCTTTCCTCCTCTATCCATCACCATTCAGCGCTTGCTGCAGTGATTTCCCCAAAGTCATCTATCCCGAGGCTGTGCCATTAACGCGCCGGCTTGGGCGTGATGGGTTTGTTTGTTCTTGGAAAACTATAAATATTGCTGAAGTAATGGCTTAGAGGATGAAGCTGGGCCATTTTGGGAGCGTCCAGGTTCCAGGGGGCTGAAGTGTAATTAAAAAAATAACTAAATAACCAGTGCTGTGAAAGGAGTGAAGCATTGGGTGGGGTTTTGCCTCGGTCTCCATCAGATACCTCATCCCTGCAGCTCCTGTTGCTTGGCACTGATGCTACATCTTAGCTGTTTTCCTCATGCTGACTTGTGTCTCAAGCATCCTCTGCCCCCCCAAAAGCAGGGAAGGGGTAGGAATATCCCAAGGAGAAAAGGTTAGTAGTTGCAATATGCAATTTGGCTGCCATTTGGAATTTTACCAGAAGAGAGTCTCTTTTTTTCTGGTGGGTTGTTTGGCTTCATTGGGGGGGGTTTATGTGTGTATATATATGTCTAAAAAAAGTGAGATGAGGGCACATCTTGTTTTAAGCCATCTCAGCTTCTGTGGCTGCATTGTAGATGTAATTTTGGTAATTAGAGTCAGTGTCTCTCTCTTCTGACAGAGAGGTGTTTATGTGGTGCAGTGTTGCATCCGTGTGTGTGGTATTCCAGGAGCTTTCTGGGCTTTAGAAGCAGTGGGTCAAAATATTAAACAGGGTTTTTTCTATTAAAAATGAAGAATTACTGGTCTGTGGGTCCCCACAGAGAAGCTGTGGATGGGAGATGCTGGAGGGTAGCCTGTTCTTACTCTGGAAGTCCTTATCCCAGCAGCATCAAAACACCCTCTTCAATTTTCAGATTCCCTCTCAGAGATTAGAAACAAAGATCACTTGGCTTATCCCCATAAACCCTCTACTGCAGGTAGAGCAACTATTTCCTGGGATTTGACTGTGTGGGATGTTTTGGCTGGTCTCAAAGGTTGGACTTGATGATCTCAGAGGTCTTTTCCAAAACCTAAGTAATTCCCCAACTCTACTGATGATGGGTGCATAAGAAATGGAAAATGGAGATTGGGTTATGACCTATTTTCAGATGGGAGAGAGTCTGAATTCTCTGGATGATTTTTGATTGGCTTGGGGTGGGTTTTGTTGCCTGGGGCCTGGGTTTTCCAGGCCACTGAGGTTGGGTGAGGATGGGTGTTGTTGTACTTGTGAAATGCTGCTCTTCTCAGCCTCCCTGAGACCTCACAGCTCTTTCTGCTGAGGGCAGAGCAGCTTGCTAAGGAGTGAGAAATAACTTGTGATCCCAGAGGATGGCACTGCCACTGCTGCTGGAGAAGGAGAACGTGGGTGGAAAAAGCTGGGGTTTGGCTCCTGTTTGCTGATGGAATTTTTTCCCCCGCCGGAGAGCAGAGGCTAATTGTTATTTGCAGCCATCCACATCCCTTGCTTCATTAGCACCACGGAGCAGGTGGACACAAGATGGATAGGGCTGTGGAGCACCTTTGCCTCCTTGGGAGACTCTCGGCTCTGAAGGCATTTCTGCTGTGAGAGATGGGATTATACAAGGAGTTTTGCTTTTCCCATCCTCCCAAGAAGCTGGCACCAGAGTCCACAGCTGTGTAGTGAAGCGGGGAATAAAGGGAGATAAGATGGAGAGAGAGTGGTGTCTGGGAATGAGTTAGACCTGTAATAGAGCATTTTCCTTGGGAGAGGCTGTTATTGAAAATCGTTGGCTGTTACAGTGCACCGGGAGGAGGAATGAGGCAGTGGCTGTGGGATAGGTTTGCATGGGGAAACTTCCTGAAGTAAAGCCTTTAAAAGGGGCTTCTCAGCATGGCTGATTTGTCTGGCAAGCAGGCAGGCGGGGTTGGCCTGATCCTGGCAATTTTCCATGTGTACCTTGAGCCCTGGTGATGCCTTGGAGTGTGAGCCCTCATGGCAGGGTTGCACACACACGGGTTTACATCACACTAAATACAAACAAAGCCAAGAAAATCTTCCCAGTGAGCCCAAACTCTGTTTTTTTCTGCCCAAGGCACAGCTAAGGTTAAATCTTTCCTTTTCATCGCTGTCTTCTGTGAAGACTGGACGACTTCGCTAAGTGTGATTGGAGCAGTTTGTTTTTAAGCTCCACATAAGCACTATGCTGGATTTATAGCGTTTTCATTCTTTCTGAATCGACCCACTGGGAGCCATTAAACTTTTATTGCTCTCTGCAGTTGCCTGGCCGGAGCGGGATGGAGCGGCCCTGCTGCTGGAATCGCTCCGTCTTCAGCTGCCAGGGCTGTGTTGGAAAAAAGGGAATGCCAGGGAGAGGCCACCCAGGGCCACCCAGGGATTTGCTCATCAGCTGTAGCATGCTTTGGATGTGATGGTTTTCCCAATCCTCTGCAAGGCAGAAGATGATGTATGAGTACATCCTCTCCTGGGTCTTCTTGTTTCCCCCCTCTGTTGACTGACAATGTCTCTGCTCATCTTTAAAAGCTGGGAATGCAGGAGGTTTAGGACTATTATTTTCATTGCATCCTGGGACTATCCAGCTTATGAAGTACCTGCTGTGCAAGTGTGGACCTGGAAGTGTGTCCTCCAAAGGGTGCCCAGAACCACTGCAGAGGTTCACATGGGGGTGTTGCCCTGGTACTCCCTGTCTTACCTGTTTCATCCACAGGGCTTGTACCTAAATCCTTAACAAAAGGATCCTGCCTTTTTTGGGATGGCAGAAATTCATTTTAGAGTGTGTGAAAGGCAAAACACGGGTGCTGCAGCCTGAGCTACCCGACTTGACACCCTCTTGGCACAGGGAGAGGGAAGAGCCTCCCGCTGAGAGCATTTTTCTCATCATGGAATAGGTTTTCAGGATATGTGAGCTGCCTTGGCCAGGTGCTGGTCCTTCTCCAGCAGTGCTGAAGCTGGTGGGTGGCTAAAGCTGGGGGAGATGTTTCCTACCCAGGAGAGAGGGACCAGGATAGGAGCAAAGTCAGATCAAGCCAAGAAGGTGGTCCCTGAGCTGGGTCTCATGTCATAGCTGCTCTCCCTCAAATGCAGCAGCTGAAAGAGTTTCTGGTAGGAATTTGTCTTGTGGCTTCTGTCCTGCTCTTCCCAGACCTTCATCACCTGGGCTTTCTTCTCCAGCAATGCCCTTTTACAAGAGAAAATGTCAGTTTTTCTTTCTGGGTGAACTTTCTGCAACTCTTTCCTTGCGTTTGTTCCCATGGGAGCCCTGCCTTCAAGGTCAGGGATCAACCACCCCTGAGCCTCCAATATCCGAACCAAAACATCGAGGAACTGAAGTTCTGCAAACAAAAACTGAACATCCCAGCGTGGACACTTTCCCTCCTGCAGGAAGGTTTGCATTATCTTCTTGTAGCTCTGAGAAGGCCAGGCTGGGCTACTTCTGTCGGCATGTTTTCTAATTTAATTACTTATCCTTGTCTCAAATTGTTTATGGTACACTAGGCTATTAAATGTGCCATAAGCAAATGGCTCTTGAAAGAGGAAGAGGATTTATTTGTTTTAGCAACCACTCCAACAAAAGTCTATTTCCTCAGCTAATTAAGATTCCATTCGCTAATTTAAATGTTATGCTAATTAAAGCATAAGTCTGAAACTGTAAAAAGGAACTTAAAAAAAAAGGGGGGGGAGAAAAAAGAAGCAGCAAGTAAGAAAGAGCACGGGTTGGCCTTTAGAAATTACATTAAATTTATTGTGTTGTTGTAACAATGGTGAGCAGAGTAATTATTTCATTTGCCTCTCATGTGCTATTCATGCTGTTGCTTTTATTCATTTTCCCCCCATTCTCACACTTCATCTCATTAACACCCGTTCTCTTCCCTCTAATGGGCATCATCTTGTGAGGGTTTAAGATGAATTGTGAGCGTGATCCCTGTGTTTCCCGGAAAAGGGCCACACTGAGAGTATTTGAGCTTGTTTATCTTCCAGCCCAAGCTGAGACGGCGCTCCACGGCCAAACTCACTTACGGAGCTACATTGTGCTCACTTTAATTAAAATATAAATAATCTAGTTTTGGGGAGAGGAAAAAAGAAAAACAAGACCAAAAGGAGCAAGGTCTGTTTTGGTTTGTGTTTTCTTTATTAAATCTGGCTATACATGCAAGGGACTGGCTCCTATCCTCAGTTCACCCACTGGATTCTTGCCACGTAACTTGGGAAATAGCATCGCTGAGTGCTTGAAAAGGAGATTTAATTCACTGCAGACATTACTAAGATAAAGTCTCTTACTTTAAAAGCAAGATTGGACGGGGCTTGGAGCAACTGATTTAGTGGAAGGAACCCCCCATGGCAGGGGGGTTGGAACTAAATGGTCTTTAAGGTCACTTCCAACCCCAAGCAGTCTGGGATTCTATGATTGTTGAGCCCAAACAAATATATCAGGGAGCAGGGAAAACTTCCTCTGAAGTAGGGAAACTAGACTTGTTGTTGTAGTTTTGGCTGTCAGTCAACTGCCCACTTTCCCTCTGGTTGGTCCCGCCGAGGTTCATCACCTGCTGGGGCTGGAATGGCCTGGGAGGTGCCAGGCTGATGGGCATCAGAACCCCAGCCTGAGCAGCAGCTCCTGGCTTTGATTTTTGCCTTGCCTGGGCCAGGGTGAGACTTTGAGGTTTGCTGGAGCCTCCGGAGGCCGGGATGAAAGGGCAGAGCCGGCTACAAAGTGCAGAGAAACCGAGCTGCCAAGTGTGTGCCTGCGCTGGAAAGGAGGCAATAAAAAGGGAGGGGGAGATGAAAGATGAGTGGAAGAAGGAGGCCTGTCTGGCAGGAGCAAGACATGAACACCAAGAAAATGGAGATTGTAACAGCCCCAGTATTACCCCCTTGGACGTCATCCTTGCAGTCGGGCTCCCCTCCCTCCTCCAGGCCCCTATTTGCCCCCCAGCCCCAGTGTGCCAGAGCCTTCTCCCACTCCTGGCTGCTCCATCTTGGGGGAGAGGATTTGCAGAAAGTTGCTTTGCATTGTTGTCTTGCTGTGTTAATATTATTAATAATGAATACCAGGCAGGAGTTTATTATTTTCCTTTAATTTATGCATTTGGAGTTTTTTAAGAAAAAACCAATTAAGATTCTCTGATGAGCCCTCCAGCTCCCAGTGGCTTGAGGAAACACTTGCCATGAACTGCATTCAATCTGCAGCCAATACCTTTGTGTGTGGTCCTGATAAACATGTTTGGGTGATGCTGAAATGTCTCCTCCTGCCTCCTCCCCTACCTCTCCATTCCCAGTCCTCCTCAGTGCCACCACCTTGCCTGGCAGGCTGACTCCCTTGGTTGTAGAGGATGGACTGGTGCAAACTGGAGTTTGTGGGAAAGCCAGTGTGGAATTCAAGGCAGGGCTGGTTGACTTCCTGCCCTTCTCACGGTGTGGATTGTGAGGTTTTAGCTGTTTCAGAGCTGTGGGATGTTGCCTGCCTCAGCTTGGCGTTGCTGCTCTGGATGTTCCAGTTGTATGTAGGAATTCTTGGGGTGCTGTGCCATGTCTGTGGAGGGGTGAGGACTGAGGGATGTGTGTTCTTGGAGCAGCAGCTGGCTCAACCCTTTTCCCAAACATCAGTTCCTCTGTCCATCCTTAGTCTGTCCCTGCAGCTGTGCTCCAGCTCTGGAGCATCTCCTCTCCATCCCAGGTCGACCCCTCGGTCCAGACCCAGGAGCAGCACCTGCTGTTCCTGTCCTAATCCACAGATATATTTAAACTTTGATCTTGATGGGAAGTGACTGGTGCTACATTAAAGCCATATGTTTTCCATGGAACGGCGGGGACGTGTAAGCTCAGTGATATTCACATCTAGAGAGAGCTGGGAACTTGTAGTGCCACCCACGCCTGGTATTTCTGCCGGCTCTGCGAGGCTTACACAGCTGTGGAAGGCAGAGTGGGAGCGAGATCTTCTGCTTAAGGGATTTTGGAGAGAGAGATGGATTAGATAGATTTGATGGAAACTGATAGTTTATGAAAATGAATTCACCTGCATCTCAATTTGGTTCTTGATGCACGGAGGCAGAGAAGAAAAGGAATAAAAAAAGGCAAGAGGGGGAGAGAAAAAACAATCTGAAGTTAATTAAAGTGCACTTTAGATGTGCTATGCTGGGCCATTTTCTTTTTAACTGTTTAGAAAGTGGGATCCCTTCATGCCAACTTTCCAGACAGGAGTAAGCAAAGGGATGCTGTTTCTTGGGATCTCTCTTCATCTCCTTCGACTGTTTTAATCAGCAGCTCAAGGGAATGAAGTGGGACTGTGTCAAAAGAAGTGAGGAGAACCATATTGGCCATGGGTACTTGGCAGCATGGAAAAAACTGCTTACGACGGCTGCATTAATCTCCGGATCCATCGGAAGTATCCTGACAGGAGTGGAATTAGTACTGCTCATCCAGCACCCAGCTGGAACAGGCTGCCATCCCTGCTGGCTGTCACACCACTCCGTCATGTTTGGCCACTGGAAGCTTTGGGGGAAGCCAGATGTTGGGTGGGAATAAAAAAAAAAAAAAACAACAAAATAAAAATCCCTTTCCCAGCTTCCCTGAGTCACTGGGAAGATGGCAAAGCAAAACAAGGTGTTTCTCTTGGAGACAGGGGGGTCAGGGAGTTTCCACCCAAAGTCATGGAGCTTTGCAAAGCCAGGGAGGGAAATAGGACTGTCCCTGTTTTGAAGAGCACAGGAAGAGTCACAACCTGCTCTTCAAAGGCTTTTGGTAATGTAAAGGTGCCCCTGCCTTTGGTCAGACAGGGCACGGGCAAGGGTTTGCAGAGGACACATTTGGGGAGAGGCTTGAGGTGGCTGTTGGACCTTGGTCCGAGTGTTTCCAGCTCACAGGGCTGTTGGTGCAGCTGGCTCTGGAATTGGTGGGAAATCTGGCTTTTTCCTCCACCTGGATGCTCGAGCAGGGCCTTTCCTTTCTTCCCTGTGCTGGGAAACCCCACAAGCAGCCTCCCATCCCAAGGAACTTGTATACCTCTGTGGTGAAATCCTGTTGTCAGGGCAGTGAAGGTCAGAGAGGCACCTGGAGTATCATCAGAGCACCAAATCCAGGAGCTGAACCATGTTCCTCGTTGCTGTCAATCGATGCTCTGATTGCTAAATAACTGTTGGCATTGGTAGGCACAGGCAGCTCCTCAAACTCCCCATGGCCTTGGGCAAATCTCTTCATCTCTGTGCTTTGATTCCTTCATCTAGACAACAGGAATAATGATCCTTATTTTCTCTCAGCTTGTGTCACTCTTTCAATGTAAATATGAACTCCTTTGGGCAGGAAGTGTCTCTGGGAACACGTGTTTGGAGGTGGCATTATGTCTAAGAACAGGACCTTTATAGCAGGACTGTGCAGCTCCAGAGAGCATTTGTCAAAGGAGAATGGGAAAAAAGCCAACACAGGAAGTTGGAAACAAAATGTGTGGGTAAATTAAGGCATGTAAGTCTTGCTTTGGAGTGTGAGGGAAGCATCTCTGCCTGGTTAGTTTATCAAAGGGGGGCTAAGAGGTGATTTGGTTGTGGTCTGTGTATTTCTCTGTGGGGGAGAAGTTGCTGAAAATAGACAGGTTTTTAATCTAGCAGCAAAGAGTGTGTCAGGATCCAGTGTTGGAAGGTGAAGCTGGACTCATTTACAATAGAAGTGGTGTCCAGTTTTTGAAGGGAGGGTAATTAATCATTGCAACGACTTACTCTGAGCCACAGCAGGGCTGCCACAACCTGTGAGCTTCACACTTCAGGGAGATGTTTCTGAGGGGCTTTCAGGAGCTGCAGGGAAAGTTGGGAGATTATGCAGGACCCACCAGCTGCCAGACCCTGTCATCCACGGGGATGGGGACAGTCCCATGCTGTCTGTTCTCCTCCAGAAAGCTGGGTCTTGCTTGGACAAGGGTGTTTTCATCCCAGCTTGGATGAAGCACAGTGCTTGGGTGTCCCCAGGTGCACGGAGCAATAGTGGATGCATTAAGCTCTAATCACTGCCAGGCCCCCAGGGATCAGCAGAGTCATTGTGCTTTTCTTTTTCCCCTTTCAAAAGCATTTTTAAAAATCAATACAAATAAATAAAGAGGCCATAAATCTAGGAAGACACCCTCAACTCCCTCTGGAGCCCTGTGTTTTGTGGGGATGGCTTGAAAGGTGACAGAGCATTGACCTGCCCAGACAGATGGGAGGTTGCTGGGTCGGGGCTGGAGCAGCCAGTGCACCCTCTCAGGATGCAGCAGAGGGGGCTCGAGGGGGGTTGCAGTAGTGAAGGGGTGCAGTATGTATGTTTTGCATGTGGTTTAAGGCATAGGACATCCCCAGCTGGCCACTTGTCAAGAGAAAAGCCTGGCTTTAGGAGCGTTACACTGATTTGGAGGCAGAGGCCAGGGATTGCTTGAAAAATAAGGCCAAGCTGGGGCAGACACAAAGACCAGCCCATTGTCTTTGCTCCCCTGACCTCATCTGGTCAGACTTGCTTTCACAGTGCCTGTGTTGCAGCTCTGGGGGCACGAGTCACTCCCAGGCTGATTTATTTGTGCTGAACAGCATCGCCTGCCTGTGGCATAGAGAGGTGGAAGTGACGGGCACATTTCTCCAGGGGAACCCATCCAAGCTTCCTCTCACTTCACATCTCAGCAGGAGACTTGTTTTCTTGGGAATGGGTTTGGAAACATCCTGCCTGTCTCTGGGAACTTGGGGTTAATATTGAGGCACCTTGCCCTGCTGTTGAGAGCTAACTGGGAAATTGTGGATCAACTGTGCATTGCAGTGCAGCAGGTCATTCCCAGTGCTCCTTCATCCACACTTGATGGTACAAGCTGGTTAAAGCTCTTCCCAAGGGGCAATATATTCTTATAAAACACAAGATGCTGTGTGTACCCCCTCCTGCCCAGGCCAGGCAAATTCTGTCTTGGGTAAATAAAGCATGGGAGGTGGTGGACATAGGCAGCAATGCCCTTTACCTGAACACTGTGTCGTCATCCCTGTGGTGTGTGGCAGAGAAGCAGCTCTGCCTTGGCAAGAATCCTGCTGAGGGGGAAAATTTATGCATGGCACCTCCAAATTTATAGCCGTGGGTGCAAGGTGGGAGCAGCGGGTGCTCGGGGTACCCTTGCTGGGGCCTTGGGAGGGGAATTCATCTCTCTGTGTGCTCAGTGTCATCTCAGCAGGTTGCATGGCTCTCTTGTCCCCCTCCCCAGCTTCCCCCTCGAGGGAGGCTGGATGTTTCTGGCATGGAGGGGCTTCCTCAGGCTGGTTGTGCAGCAAGTTCTGTGCTCCTTGGTAATCATGGACTGTCAGCAGCCTGTGGAGGGGAGTTCAGCTCAACACCAGCACTGCAAGGAGAGATAATGGTAAATAACCAGCAGCTATTGGGGAAGGTTGAAGTAAAATAAATGGATCCAATTTTCAGTCTTTCTCTTTTTTTTTTTTTTGATATTTTTTATTTTCCTTACTCCATCCTTTTATTCCTGTTTGACTTCAGAGCAGCTCGGGCTGGTGCTGCCTCAGCAGGGCTGGAGAGCCTGCACCTAAAACGGAGGGTACCCTGGTCTTTTGCTCGGGTCTGCACCCAGGTCCCAAGTTTTTAGGTGTTGAGGGGGGAGGCAAAAAAGCAACCTGACTTCTGGGAGAGAGGAACTGGGAAGGAAAATGCCTGATTGCTGCTAAGTGGATGGAGGAGGGGAGAAGGGGCTCAAAACGTCTCCGAAACGTCTTAAATAAATCTTTTCCCTAGTCTTGCTGCCCACACATAAACAAAATGCATTTTCAACCTGTTCTTTCACTATCCTTGACAGCGCAGTGGCAGTTTTTGCCAGAAGTCCTCGTGGGCTGGTGGTGGAAGCGTGGTGGTGGGAAGCGAAGGGTCCCCGTGCCCCGCGGGGGCTGCGGGAACCGCTCCAGGCGCTGCTCACTGACCTCTGCTCCAGGCTTTGAAATCAGCGTGAGAAAACCACAATAGCTTCCCACCTTGCACAGCCTCCTTGTCAAAACACAAACATTTCTTTGCAGGACGTCACCCAGGACTTAAATGCCTCCAGAAATTCCTCTGCAACAACTCGTTTTTCCAGGAGCTCTGCTGTCAAGCTGCTTTTCTTCCTTCCCGGCGTCTCTTTCTCAGTACTGCCTGCCGGCTCTGGGGAATGGGAGGATGCAATCCTGATTATCCTCATGGTGTTTTCTGTCAAGCCTCGGGATTGCATGTTCTGAACATGAGCCAGCAGTGTGCCCAGGTGGCCAAGAAGGCCAATGGCATCCTGGCCTGGATCAGGAACAGTGTGGCCGACAGGTCCAGGGAAGCGATTCTGCCCCTGTACTCAGCGCTGGTGAGGCCTCACCTTGAGTGCTGTGTCCAGCTCTGGGCCCCTCAGCTCAGGAAGGACATGGAGGGGCTGGAGCAGGTCCAGAGAAGAGCAATGAGGCTGGTGAAGGGACTGGAGCATAAGTGCTGTGAGGAGAGGCTGAGGGAGCTGGAGCTGTTCAGCCTGGAGAAGAGGAGGCTCAGGGGAGACCTCCTGACTCTGCAACTCCCTGACAGGAGGGGGGAGCCAGGTGGGGGTCAGGCTCTTCTCCCAGGAACCAGCAGTAGGACAAGAGGGCATGGTCTCAAGCTCTGCCAGGGGAGGTTTAGGTTGAATATTAGGAAGAAATTCTTTCCAGAGAGGGTGATCAGGCATTGGAATGGGCTGCCCATGGAGGGGGTGGAGTGAGAGGGGGTTTAAGGTGAGACTGGATGTGGCACCAGTGCCATGGTCTGGGAACCACAGTGAGGTTGGATCAAGGGTTGGACTTGATGATCTCAGAGCTCTTTTCCAACCCAGCTGATTCTATGATTCTATGATTCTATGACTCTATGACTCTATGATTCTATGATTCCCAGCAGGGAAGAGCAGGTGCTGTAACTGGCCTTGCTGTTGGTGTAGAACAGGGGAACCCTGGACCCCCTTGTCCTTTGTAAAGTATTTTTAAGGCTGCAAATGATCTGGGGGCTTGGGCTGGGTGCACTCAGTGCCACCAGGGACTGCTGGAGCTCGGGTGCCCACAGGTGTCATGCCAGCCCCTTCCAGCTCCGCTCAGTTTCCCGGGACTCAGGAATGACGAATATGCAAAGCACGGTGTAATTAACCACACCTTGCGCTGGCTCATTAAGTGGTTGCTGGGAGCAGAGAGAAAGCCTTGCTGACAGCCCCCAGCCCGGGCTCTGAAGCAGCTCTGGCAGGAGCAGGGGCCGAGGAGGTGACTCATGGCCAGGCACAGCTGATGGTGAGCGCGTTTCCGATGCCGTGCCGGGCTCCTTCCCCGCCGGGCAGGGGTGCAGCGGCACCCGCGGCCTCTCCCGCTCTGCTGTCCGGTGCTGCAGACAAGAAGTAAAATAAACATCCATTTTCCAGCCGTGCAGGCTCTTTAAGCCCTGATTGCAAGCAGTGTGCCGTCTGCTTTTTCAACTTCTCCTACAAAAGCATGTCAGGTTTCCTTGGAAACTTCTGAAACTTCCCCGTCCTTGGCGTGAATCCTCAGTGGTGGTGAGGACATGGTGTGCTGCAGAGCGGGCTTGAGCTGGTGAGCTGTGATGTTGACCTCTCTGTACCGGGGTGTTGCTCAGGGAGGGCTTTCAGGGCTTTTTGGGATGCTGTGTGTGTGGTATCCCAGGGAGACCTGCCTCCAGGGGCATCATCCCCATTGCAGGAGCTTTACCTGGGGTTTTCCTGCCAAGGCTGCGGGGTGGTATCTGCTTTTGAGCCCTTCAGAAAGACAAGGGGAATCAGTAAACCAAATATCACAGGGGAGTCGGTAAATCAAATATCGCAGGGGAATCTTCTCAAACAGCAAGGTCACCTCCAAAAAGAGGCAAGATGAAGAGGCTCTTGGGCACCTTTTTACAGATGAAGAGTTCCCCAGCTCAGAGCAGGCAGCCTTGCTGACCTTCCCAGCCCACGCTCAGAGGGGAAGAGCCCAGGCGGCTCTCACGGCCATGATGTGATGAGTGAGCGGTGCCCAAACCCTTTTCTTCCCCCCCTTTTGAAACCTGAATTTCCCATAAAGCCTAAGCCCAGACCTCCAGAGAAAGGTGTCTTCTGCTGCACAGTCATGCAGGGAGATGAGAAGAAAAGGGTCTTCTCTCTCTTCTTTAAGGCTCCTCTCTCACCTTTTCATTTTCCTGGAGCCTTGGAGTGAAATTCCATAAGGGCTCTGTGAAAGAGCACTGACACAAGACTCTAATTTCAGGTGTGAATATGGAGACGTTTTTCATTAGGAAGCATATGGTGTTAAGGTTAAAAAAAAGAGATGAAGTTTGACAGCCAGGAACAAAGCAATGAAATAATAACTACAGGTGGGCAAAGCCTCCAGCAGCGTTTGCAAACAACAAAACCAAGCCAGGGGCTGTTCAGATCCAAGTGTTATTGTTACTTATTAGAGTTGGAGGAAAATTTTTTAGGGGAATCGTGTGGTTTTTTTGACAGAAACTTGGGTTTTCATCAGAAGCGAAATTTCCATGGGAAGTGTTCACCTTCTGCGGGCAATTTGGATGTGTGGTAGGAGACAAAGAAAGAAATAAAGAAGTGAAGAAAAAAAGAAAGCAGCTGAGGAATTTATTTGCTGAGTGATGGAGGAAGCTCCCCCGCAGTGCTAGTGCAGGTCAAATAAAGACTAGAAAGGTAACTGGTGGATAAACCTGGTGGTTGGTCACCTTCAGCTCAGGGGGTGCAGGTACTTGGCTCCATCCCTGGTATCAAACACTAGTCTGATCTCCCTGTTAAAGCAACCTCATAAATACACAGCAACTTCCCCACCTATAAGGGAATGTTTCCTTGCTTCTTTCCTTTGGGGCTTTGTGGAAGTTTTCTGCCTCCTCATCTCCTGCTTTATCCTTAATTCTTGGAAGCGTTGCCTAATGGCTGGAGATCTGGATTCGAATGCCTGAGAGGCAGCTGTGCTCTCAAACATCTTTTATTTCTCTTTCTGCCTAGTAAAACGGGGTTAAAGATATTAATATTCTTGGTGAAATACAGGGGGAGATGCTGATTAAAAGCCCGGGATGGGGGGGGTGGATCATCGCTGCCGGAGCGTTGCGTCCGGCCTCTCATCTCTCCTCGGGGGTTTGGAAGAAAGTTGAGCTGGGGAGCCAAGTGTCATTGCTGAGGCTCTGCTTTCTTCTCAGCCCTTTGAATGCCGGGTCCCGAGCGGCCTCGCAATTTGTGGTGAATATTTTATACCTCTAAATGATGTTTTGTGGGATTCCGCTCGTCTCGCCTGCTGCGCCTCCGTCAGCCTTGCAGGACGGCTGCCTTTGTTGTGTGTGTCAAGCCTGACGAGGCGCCGTTTTTCCAAATGGATAATTCTGTTCCTTCACCATCGAGGAAAATTGTTTCCTTCCTGGAAAGGCTCCTCTGTTGCTTAGAAGGGGCTTTGTGGCTGCCAGGGAGCCGCCTGGAGAAAATATGTCGAATGGCTGCAGGTGACCTTGAGATAAGGCACGGAGGGTGTGTTGAGGGGATGGCTTCCTTGTGGTTTTTCCTGGTCCCATCTTGCAGCTTGTTTAGACTGGGCAGAGCTTCAGTGCAGGGGGAAGAAGGCAGATTATTGGACCCCCCAGGGTTGTTGTCCTCCTCACAATGTCGCTTCCCATTAGCAGGCAGGGCAAGGTGGAGAACGAGCCAGTGCAGGAGGTTTCTCTACAAAGGAGAAAAAGAGAATTTAAAAAAAAGAAAAACTGGAAAGCTGTACACATTTAAATGGGAAGATAAATGGCATGAGAAACAAGGCACTAAAGAACCCAAGTCAGGAGATCAGATTGGGAATATGCTGCTCGTTTTCCAGTTCCAGCCATTACCTTCTGCTTCGAGCTGGATAGAATAGGCTTGGTGCTGTGTGTGTCAGTGTGGTGATGGCACAGCCAGCCCCACCGGGTACCCCTGCAATGCAGGAGCAGGATGGAGCCTGGCCAGTCTTGCTCACTGCCTGGGAAGCTGGAGCATCACGCTCCACAGGTGGCTACATCCCGATGCCCTCCGCTCCCACCGCGTCTGCACCGGGCTTTGACTTCGGGGGCCCGCGGGATGAAAGGTGCCACAGAAGCACCAGTTTTATTAACACCGTGGAAGGCTGCCAGTCATAATTAAAGCCGTGAGAAGCCTGGCGGTCTCACTTCACAGAGCCTGGTGCAAATATTTCTGTTGGGTTTGATCCACGCTGCTTGGGAGCCCCTTGGTTTCACCTTGCGCTGCCGAGCCGCGCGAGGTCTCCATGAAGAACTGGGTGAGCCCTCGCCGAGGTGCAGCAAGGCAAGTCTTATGTGATGTGAACGCTGAGGAGACGGCCAAGTTTCCTCGCAGTGGGCCACAGTTTGCTTGCAAAGTTAGGATAAATTGGATGGGAGTGAAGTAACTTGGAGAAGTCAGTCAAGTAACGCCTTGTGTGGGATTTCACCAGCACATTTCCCGCATAGTTCTCTGTCTCGGAGAGGAGGAGTGTGGGGAAGGAGGTGGGGAAGGAGCAGACTAAGAAGAGGAGGCAACCTTTCATAACTGCGTAGAGATCTCTCCTCCTTCCCCACTCTTGCACAAGCCATCTGCTGCAGCTCAGCAGGCTTTAGCCCAGTCAAACTGTTTTCCCCTTCATGCCTCATAAATTGTTGCTTGCAAATTCAGGCAGGTGTCAAAGTTATAAACGCACCGTTTTGGAGAACCACTTTACAAACATGCTTTCTCTGGGGGCTCAGGTTTATCTTCATAGCACCTGCTTTTAGCTCCCTAGAAGTCCAGCTGTGGTAGGTGCCCAAGTTTCTCCATAGTCACTAGGGAGACACGGGTGATCCAAGAGTTATTGCCCGCTCTTTGCATCTTTCTGTTTGGGATAGAGGAAACCTGGAGGATTTGCTTGACTGAGCACCTTTTAGAAGGCAAGAACTGGCTGAGGTGAGGAATGGTGGGGTTTTGGGAGAGAATCTTCTTCCTATTTGAGCAAAATCTGAACAGAGGGAACAACTTAGAGCTCTCTTCAGGCTCTTACCCTTAAACTTTGAAGGTGACTTTAATCAGCTCTGAAAGGAATTGTCCCATCTTTGGCATTCTCCGGGGAATTGAGATGATGACTTAACCTCCATACGACAGAAACATTTGGTACAGGATATAGTAACCATGATATCATCCTTGTGACAACAGATGACTCATCCCCAAGCTGATGAGAGCCTCCCCAAAATTCTTAAAAGTCCTCTCTCTCATTGAGCCCAGCCTGTTGGATCCAGCCTACAAGCACAGTCCTGCTGCTCTTCCCCTCTGTTCTGCGAGTTAAACATATCCCAGAGCGCCACAACCACGGCTTGGGGGTGGGTTTCTTGAAAGCACCACCTTCTTCTTCCTCAACAGCGTCTCCCCAGCCGTTGCGTGCAGGGGGGTTAAAAATGGAGCAAGAGATGGGAGAGCTCCTTCCATCTGCTGCCCTCCTCTCCTTGCAAATGAGCCGGGAGGGTGGCACGGTGAGCGCCTGCATTGCGGCAGCGCTCCCGGCGCAGGGGGGCACGGCGGAGCCCGTGGGAGGCCTGACGGGGAGGGGGTGCTCACGCAGGGTATTTTTAACGCCGCTCCCCGAACGTGCAGTCGGCGCCGGCAGAAAGTGCCAGATTGCCAGCCCAGCCAAGGATTTGGGGCTTGCGAGCTGCCGGGGAGGAGGGAGCCAAGGCGTGAATTCAGCGTGCGGCGCTTTCCTCCCAGAGGCTGCACGGGGAGGGTTGGAGCGTCCCTCGAAAGGCTGGTCCTCCTGCACCTCGCAGAGGACATCCCTCTTTGCCCCGGGCGTGGGCTTCGGGTCAGAGATCCCCTCCAAAATATCCCCCTGAGCCCCATGCCCTCAGCCCATCTTGGGTCCCTGAGAATGTTTATGTGCCCAGGCGGTGCCAGCCCAGCTCCTGGTTGTCCCCTAGAAGGGGACAGCTGACAGCCAGGAGCTGAGGCCAAGCCGACTGCTTCCTCCACTGCAGCAGAGACAGGTTTTTTTGCTCATTCCTGACCTAGAAACGGGGCCAGCCACCTCGGGGTGAAGAGCTCTGCATCCTCTTACCCATCCCCGGAGCCTTTTAATCTTCTGAGCTGAGGATCTTTTGATCTGAGCAGCTCTGTAGTGCAGCCCAGGCTGGCCAGGCAGTGTTGAATGTTTAAAAACCCTGGGCTGCTCTTGCTACAGGGGAGTGATGCAGGCTTAAAAACGTGTCTGTGTTTTCTCCCGTGGCTGGGCTGAGCTGCAGGGAAGTGGGAGAGGATGAGGACACCTGCCAAAGGCCTTGGGTGCCAGTTAGTGTAATATCCAGAGGTTGTTCCTGTGCTGTCACTTGGAGCAGTGCCTCAAGTCTAGAGCAGCATCCTTTGGACTTAGGGCTACAGCAATGGGGCAGGAATCAGGAGTGACTACATCCATGCTGACCCTTTGATCTCCTTAGGAAACCCCTGCCTGGCTCTCAAACTGGCCATCAGGGCCTGAGTGTCCTCAAGCGTGGGGATAAAGGCTTGGAAGGTCCACCAAGGATCAGGAATTGCTGTCCTCGAGGTGCTGGCAATGCTGGAGCCCCCTTGGCTGCACCCTCCAAATGGTGCTGCCTGGGGCACAGTCTGGCAAGTGATGCTGTGCCCTTAGAGCCACCTCAAAAAGCTCCATTCCCAGCCTCCAAAGCTTCACATCAGACTTACCTCTTCAGCAGCCAGAGTACCTTTTGGAGAGCTGTTATCTGCCTGTTCCTGTGTGCACCCAACAGCATCTGAGCTGACGAGATGTTTGTCTGATGCTTCTCTTTCTTGCTGCAAGGAGGCCCCATTTCCTGGCAGTTCGGTGATTTTAGGGGGTATTGCTGTGGCTCGAGAAAGGAGCCACGGCCTGGCAGGGCATGACCTTGGACTCTGACCTTACAGAGCCTTTGCACAGCATTTGCTGCCTAATGAGGCTTAGGCAGCAGCTTGAGAGCTGCGTGGCAGATCGTTGCAGGAAGATCAGCTATTATTGGAGTTGGTGCAGATGATTTGAGTGATGATTTGCTTCTCTCCTCTCTCCCAAAATACAATTAGTCACTTCCACCAGCTCAAGGGGGAGAGCAAGGGCCTGAACTATTTGTGGCTTTGTGCTGAGGAAGCAGAAGAGCAAGTCCTCCTGGTCTGGACAACTCCAGATGAGCTTTGCCTCGTGGTGGTTTTTGTTACTGATGCTCAAATCATACTCTGTGTTATGTGTCCACTTTTTTATCACTTTTTTATCACCCTTACATTTGCAGCTGTGCCCTGGGTGTTGGGAGAGGTGGTGAGAGGATAGGATGGGCATTGATGGAGCCAACTGGGTCCATCCATAACATGGCAGCAGAGGGGAAGGGGGAGAGAGAAACCACTTGCCTGAATCCAGCATGGAGGGACTGTTGTTTTGTTGTCCACTACACTGGAAGGCTGTCTGTCCACAGTCGTATTTCTTCCTTTCCCTCTGGCTGGTGGGGATGGGATGGTTTGGGCTCAGCCCTGCCCTCCGTGCTGTGCCAGCTCTGCACCCAGGACTGTTTCTCTCCTCAGCAGGAGCTAAGGAGCAGCTTTGTCAGCTGGCAGGCTGCCTCCTCTCCTTGCAGAGGTGTGCTGGCTGCAGCTCTGCTCGTTTGTAGGTGAGCTCTGCCTCGGCTGGAGCCAGCAGAGTGATGCCTTGTGCCAGGAATGTGAGATTATTCCCAGTTTGATACCCAACCTCGGGTGCTTTAAAGGAGTTTTCCTCTCTCTGCGCTGAACTTTGCCTTCAAACACGCCTGGTTGGTAGTTGCTGGGAGTGTGAAAGCACCTCAAGTCAATTGGTGTTTCTGAAAACCTTAATTAAGTGCTTTTTGCTTCTATTGAGCCCCTGCCCTTAAAAACCAGCCTTGAAATTGCAATACATTACCGACACCTTAAGGTTTCTTTACCGTCTTAACTTTCTGCTTACAGGTTCTTTCTTGCTGGAGAAATCACTTCTTCCCCCTTTCTTCCCTGCCTGCCAGCCTCTGCTCCCCCTGGGATCTCCCTGGAAGGGCTGCCACACATCCCATCCCTGCTGGAACCTTTCCACCCCTCAGTCCTGCTGCACAAACAGGGTCAGGGGGGTGTTTTGAGGCCAGTGGGGTCTGTGGGCTCCCGGGGCTTTGGTGTGGGCAGCATCTTTGAACTGAATTTGGCATCATGGTGAGATCTGGATCCAGGGGAGATTTGTAGGGTTCCTACTTTCCTTCAGCCTCCTTTTCCCTGCCGTGGGCGTGGACCCCATCCCAGTGCCAGGATGCACAGTGCTGTCACCAGCTCTCCTGCCCTGGCTGCACTGTTGTCTTCGCTCTCCCTTCCTCTCTCCTGATTATAGGAGTCTGGTTTTTTTTAAGCTGTAACCACAGTGCATTGTGAATTTCCATAAAGGACGTGTTGTGGAGGGGAATTGTATTGTATATCCCGGCTGCGTGCTTCCTTTTAAACTATACCCCTGTCACCAGGCAGCTTTCTACAGGTTGGCTGCAGAGTGAACAGCTGAGAACCTGTGGGAAGACCCAAATGGCACTTAAATTATATTTGCTCTTTGATTTTGAAGACATTTAGTACCATTTAATAGAATCAGAATGCAATTTAACTCTGCCAAGTGGGGGAGGCTGCCTCGGGAGAAGTGACACTGCCATAGCTGGGGAAACAAAAAAATTTAAGTGAGCAAAACAGCAGGGTCGCGTTTACTATCCGGATAATTATTATTAAATAAAGAGCAGAGTGGGACTGTGTCTATCAGCTCCTCGGAGTGGAATTAACCACTTCAGGGCTGTGCGATGCTCTGGCTTAGGAGCACTCAGGGGGACGCCCCAGCCGTGGCAGCTGAAGAGGCTGTCGCAGCGTCTCCTTGATCGTCAGCCGGAATTAACCTGGGAGCTTTTAAGCGGAGGCTCATTTCAGTGCACACTCCTAATGCTCCGTTCCCCCGGCTGGGCTCACTCCCTCGAGCCTGCAGCAGCAGCAGCACTTGAGTGCCAATATACTTTACTCCACCAGGAGCTGCTTATTAAAAAAATAATGTAGGAAGAGGGACGTTTCTCCAAGACATGAGCACATCTAGGAGACAGCTCTGCAGGGAGGTCTGGCTTTCCTGCCTCCCTGTGTCTGGCTTAAAGGGTGATGAAGACTTCTTTTTTTGACTTTAAGCAATGTTTCCCCCCTTCCTTCTTCATTTTTTTCCACCTGGTTTTTTTTTATTTCCACGTTTTTGTTTATTTATTTGATTGGTTGGTGTCGTCGTCGTCCCGTCCCCGTCCCCCCCCCCCCCGCGCTGTTGTTTGTGTTTTGTTTGGGTTTTTTTTTTAATTTGTTTTGGTTTTAACCTTAAACTGTCCATTTCAGTCTCAAGTTGGGCAACACTAAGTTCTCTGCAGGCTGGTGAGGAGCAGTTGAGCTCGGCAATGCCCTGCTTAATTTAAGGTGTTCGGGCAGGTCTCCAATGCAGTGAGACAATGCCGTGGGCGGACTATTTCCAGCCGTTGTTCCCTGCCTGTTTAAAGGAGATAATAGCACTTCTCAGCCTCACCAGGGGTTTGCAGAGTCTATTAAAGATGGTGAGGTGCTAAAGATGCATTGCTGATCTGGGCCCATACAGGTAGCTGGTCAAGGGGAAAGGTTTGAGGTTGGGAAATCAGAAGATTGTCTTTTTTATTGCCTGCCAGCTCTGCCTGGCACCTGGAAATCAGATTGAGCTGTTAGAATTTATTTTTTGCCCGAAAACAATTACAGTAAACAGGGAGATCACTTAGGTGTGGTGATGATATATTGCATTCCTCGAGCATGTTCCAGCCAAAGCTTCTTACACAGCAGGGAAACAATCCCGAGCTGCAGATGTGGAAGCTGAGGCACTGAGGATTGAGCTGATGGTGATCACCTTCCCCAAAAGGACCTGGGAGTCCTGCTCTTTACCATCCTCCAGACCCAGCTGGCAAGGGTCAAAAGCCCCCAGGATGTGTTGGATGGATGTGGGGAGGAAAGATCCCTCCCAAAAATGATCAGAAGTTATCTCCTGGTTTGTCCAAGGCATCCCAAACCCCTGGGCACAGGAGCTCTGGTGCTGCTGGGTGTCAGCAGGGATGTGCAGGCAGAGGCCACTGGCAGCCCCTGAAGTCTTTGGTTGCTCCAAGATGAGTTTCCCCTGGAAACCACCGAGTTCTTGTAGAGCAGTGACAGATGCAGGTCCCCATCTCTCCACTAGAAATAGGTGTGAATTTATGTCTGCATCTCTCAAACAGCTTGATATGTCCAATCCTCCTGGATAGAGGCGAGGAATTGAATTATTACCAAAGGACAATATTTCATTTTCTATAAGTGCCTTAATCTCGTGAGTAAATATTACAGCTTTGTGCTATAATCCCTAAGCTGGTATATCTCTTCCCTTCCCAGTTACCTTTTGTGTTGATTTACATTTAATATGTTGCCATTAAATCTCTTTCTCTCCCTGAGGCCTATTATAAGTGCAGTATTTATTCTGTTGAGTCTTTTTTAGTCACATTTTTATTGTATTCTAATGTGCTCACACAAAAGACTGCCGGGCACATTCCTGAGATATTTGCATCTTTTTCTTCCCTATTTTTGTCTGGGCTGCTGAAAACACATGCTGGTTTGGCCCTGCACCCAAGGTAGCATTCCTCATACTGATGAGATGCCTGCAGGAAAGCATCTCTGCTAATTCCTGGGCTTTCCTGGTCTGCTGGTCCTCCTGCTCCCAGGAGGAGCATCTCGCCTGGTAGAACTGAGCATCCTGATCCGTGGAAAAATCTGGCTCAGCCAGGGAGATCTCCATCTCCTCTTTTCATCCTTGGGCTCAGGGTTTGCACGAACACACCTGATTCATTAGTCAGGTACAGGAGATGTGTTCTGGAATTTGCTGTCCAAATTGGTGGGGGGAGGGAACAGAGTCTGGTCTTCAACTGACATGTAGCATAAGGGGGTATTTGTCCACTACTCATTAATGATTGACCACCTGGGTGTGGTGCTAATTAACGAGCTGCCTGTGATGAGTGATTATTTGCGGGCAGGAGGGTGTGGTTTGAGAGCTGCCCCAGGGGTATTCAAGGGGGGGGCAGGTCAGAGCAGGGTGTGTAAAGCCTGTAGCAAAGCAGTTTTGGACCACTGTGGGGGTGTTTCTGCCTTCTTCGTGCCATGGTAAGATATCTGGGATATCTGGGGGTCTCTGCAGCTAGCTGGCAGCTTAGGGGGATGTAAAGGTTTTCCTGAGGTGAGGGATGGGGCCAGAGGGTTGAGTTCAGAGAAGATCAGGGGCTCTGGGAGGTGGTGGAGGGGGTCAACTCTGTGCTTTCCTGGGGGATGGGAAGTTGGGGGGCTCACCTCCCTTTTCTCATGGAAAGGGGAGAGTACATGCACCCTTGAAAGCACCATTCTCAGGGTCACAGAGGAAAGCAGGGAGTTCTGTATTGTCTAATTTATATTGTGTAATTTTCATCCACCTGCTTAAGGAAACCCCTTCCCTTTCCCTGCTCTCACCATCTGTCCCCAGCAGGCACTGCTGACCTGCTCATCCCTGCAGCCTGCCTGATTTTTGGGAGCTGTACCCTTGCTTTTGAGACTTTGGAGGGTCGGTGTGAGAGTCTGGGGGTGTGTGCTGCCCAGGTTGCTGATTTCCATGTGCAAATCCCTATATTTATCCCGTGTCCCTGTTCTTTTCTCTGCTGTCCCCTCAACATAATAGCTTTGCTCCTCTCTAAAGTGCCTGGATCTCTACAGATTAAGGGTGCTCAGCAGAAGCTATTATTATTGTGATGCTTTTATTGCATAGAGAGACTGAGATATTAAAGGACTCTTTCACCTTAAGCTTTTAGAGGTAGAGAAGATTGGCCAGAGCAGATTTGGGTGCAAACATCCACCCCAGGAGACAACTCGAAGCTGCAAGAAGAGCTGAGCTCATCTGCCTGGGTTGGAGGAGTGGCTCATGCTCAGACTGCAGATTTCCACCAGCACAGTCTGAATGTCAGCTCTCCTCTGGAGCATCCTTGCCCAGGGGAAGCAGTGATGAACTTCCCTCATCCCCTGCCTTTGCAGAGGGTTGTGCTGTAAAGCACGAGGTCCCCCAGACTTGAGCTGTAGATAAAGCCTGTCCTGGAAAAAAACATGTAAAATATTAAATAACAATCTTAATCAGGTTAAAAGTGTGCTCGGGCCTCAGATCACCACCAGCACATCTACTAGGGACAGGTCTTCTGGCAAAGTCACTGCTGGGTCCTTCCTGGGGCCACTCCATCCATTAGCATGGATTAAGCATCCCAGACTAGCTGGCCTTTCCCTGTGAGACTCAAGTCTGGGATTAAGGTTCTGCAAGACACAAAAGGAGATGAGCACGTACAAATATCCTGGGGTAGGTACGAAATGGCTGCATTTGAGCTGTGCCAGGGAGGCGAACAGCAAAGGAAGGAAAAACAAATGTTGGCTGTTGGGGGACACGCGGAAACTATGCTTTTATCTCCTTTAAAATCACTCTGCTCCGTTCAGATTTTAAATCTTCCTTCCTCACCGGAGTCGTTCTGCTACTCAGTGCAAAGCTACTGGGGGAGTTGGGGGAAGAGAGGAGGGGCAAAAAAAAAATTAATTGAATCCTTACGTTTGAGTGATGGCTACTCTGAGAGCTTGTCAACCTGATGGTAAATCTTGGGGGTGTTAATTGCTTTGAAATCCCTTTCCTGTCGTCAGCAGTTCCCCACCTTCCACGCGGTCCGGTCTCGCTTGTTTGCAGCCCACGGTGAGCTGCCCGTGCTCAGCTCTGAGCACAGGGGGGAGGCTTGGGGTGAGAGGGAGGGATGCCTTCTCCTTATTGCCTTTCCAATGGCTCCCGTTTGCTGATAAGGTTAATTGATTTCTTTTGCTTTAATTAACGAAATTCAATTTCCACTTAATGAGAAAGGTTTTGGTGTGACACGTGTAAATGGCAAAGTGACAAGTGCCAGACAGGAGGGAAGGGGAGGGAGCAGCTTGTGGGGGCAGCCAGCTGGAGGGAGGTGGGGGTCCCTCACTCTGGGCATCCCCCTCTTCTCCCCAGAGCCAGATGCAGCCCATTGCTCCATCTTCTGTGCTATCCAGGTACATCACCAGATGCCCTTTGCAGTTTGGTGCAGATTTGACCTGTTTGGCAGAGAATTGACCCTGACATAGAATCACAGAGTCCCAGATGAGTTTGGGTTGGAAGGGACATTAAAGATCATCTCATTCCACTTTCTGCCATGGGCAGGGACACCTTCCACTAGACCAGGTTGCTCCAAGCCCTGTCCAACCTGGCCTTGGATACTTCCAGGGATGGGGCAACCACAGCTTCTGTGGGAAAACTGTTCCAGGGCCTCACCATCCTCATGGGGAAGAATTTATTCTATATATCTCAACTAAATTTCCCCTCTCTCATTTTGAACCCATTCCCCCTTGTCCTATCACTACAGTTCCTGATGAAGAGACCCTCCCTGGCTTCCTTGTATCCCCTTTCAGATACTGGAAGGTGCCGTGAGGTTTCCACACAGCCTTTTCTTTTCCAGGCTGAACAGCCCCAACTTTCCCATCCTGTCAGTGGATAATGCATTTTTTTCTACTGCTTTTCCTGACTGATTGCAGTGGGATTGGCAGGGCTGGTGTGTGATGGCATGAGGGCAGCTCTGTATTAGAGATGGGAATAACTCCTCTTGTTTAAAGCATGGTTGGTTTGGTCCCACCTCTGCACCACTATCCTGTGCTGACCCCTTTGGGACAATGCACCACCCGGCTATTTGTGATGGTGTTTGTGCTGCTGCTCTGTGTTGCTCAAAGCAGTGTCCCACACAGCAGAGAGGCTTTGCCAAGACCTTGGTTGGGCTCTGGAAGAGGCTCCCAGTGGACCTGGGAGAAGTGCCATGCCCAGGTACCAGCAGCATCTCAGCCCTGTGTGCCCCAGCCAGCAGCAGTTGGGCTCCTTCCTGGCCCTCAGCTGCCTTGTTTGTGCTGAAACTGGTATCAACAGGAGAGAGGGCGGGGGGAAGGAGGACGGCAGAGAGAGAGAGAGAGAGAGAGAGTCACTTCTCATCAAGTTGATCAATCTTTCTGCTGCTGAAGCCTCTCAATGAGTTGAATGTGATTTTCTCTGCCTTACGCGCAAGGTGGAAGTCGATCGCTTTCAATTTGCAGCATGCGGGACTGGCACTCTATCAAGCTGCTGCCTTGCATAACCATGATTGCTGCTGGGGAGGGCTTCCAGCACGCCCAGAGCTGGGCTGGGGAGGGGGCTGCATGAGGGCAGCACCCCCTGCCTCAGCCATGGGGGCTCTGGCCCGTTTGCTGCCAGCCAGGGTGATCCCTCCGGTGACTGTGTGGGACAGGCTGCTGAGAAGAGAAGGGTGAAGTCTTTGCTGTGGTGGGCTGTGAGGGGACACTTGTGACAGCACAGTGTCCCTGTGTCAGTTTATCACCCCAGGATTGCAAACCCAGAGCCCTGAGACTGTGAAGCTCATTGCATGTAAGACAAGGGCTCTGCAGCTCTGTGCTCAGGGAGTGAGAGCTGAGTGGGGTTAACCTGCCTGGGAGTGTGGAGATGCTCTTGGCTGCCCTACAAATTCCCATTTCCCAGGACTGCATCCCAGAGGAGGAGGCAACAGGTGCCAGGGGGTGTTTGGGACAGCTTGTGTGGGGCCTGTTTTCTGCAGCCTGGGGGGTGAGTGTGGTCCTGGAGCCTCCTGCCCACCACAGGGGCCAGGGACTGCAGATAAGAGAAAGTGATTTCTGGTTTTAATTAACTGAGCTTTCATTTAAGGATAAACAAAGGCCGTGTTTGTGTGCTGACAGCTGGCTGTCCTTCTGGGTCAGATAAGAAGGCAAGTTATTGCCTCCAAGCTGTGAGAGGGACCAGGAGAGAGTCCAAGAATCGGGAAACGTGAACAAATGCTGAGTGAACCTACATGCCGGAGCTGGGATGTGCTATTGTGTGTGTTAAATAGTGATTCTTGTGCCTATTCATCTGCCTGCCTCTGGGCAGGGGCTGCTGTCCTGCCATTGTCCCAACAAATCCCTAGACCAGCAGCGAGCGTGTTGTGGCGGCTGTCCAAGGTTTCCTCTGCAAAGGTGGAGTGTTCCCGGGGGCTCTGCTGGCTTTGGGAAGGATGGTTGGCCATCCCTGCATGAGGAGTATGATTTCTAAGGCTTGCTGGTGCCCCTGAGGGTGCAAATGTCCCCAGGATGTGCTGCAGGGAGAGGAGGGAACTGCTCCGAGGCTGGGAAGTGGTTTTGTTTGGCTTGGCTGGAGCAGTGCCAAGGTAGATGAACCTCCTGGGTTCAGTATCACCTCTGAGATGAATAAAGTGTTCAAAGGCCTGAGAAATGGCAGCATTCACAGCCTTGTCCCCTAAACAAGGCATTCAGTGGGGAAATGGGACCTCCCAGGTCGGCAGCAGTCAGTCACCTGCTGCTGCTGCAGGGAAGGAGCAGTTAAAGTGATGGAGGAGTGAAAACGCCTCCCCAATGGCTGATGATTCAGAAATTCAGTAAACCTACATGGCACCTTTCCTCAGGCTGGTAAGGAGAGGGTGTTCTCAGCCTGTGCTGCTGTTCACTGATGTGTTCTGGCTGAGCAGAGGCTGGGGGGCATTTTGGCAAGGATGGGCAGAGGGCACTGCTCCCTATAGGTGCCATACCCACCCTGCAGTTATTTGTGTGCACTTCTTGTGGATCCAAGCAGCAGGACAGTCACCTCCAGGTCTCCAGGGCTTTTCACAGGTGAAAGCAAACAGCTGGTTTGGCAGGGTCAGCAGGTGTGCAGCACATCTGGGTGGGGGGACAGGGAGCTGAGAGCCTCCCCCTCTGTGTGAGATCAGGAGGTGAGTTCAGCTCTTGCCCGAGATGCTGGAAGAAAGATTGTGCTGGATGTTTTCTAATCTAGAACACATTAGCAGGAAGTTTTTTGGTAGGTCAAGGCTTTCAGTTATCTTTGTGAAAAATCATGAAGAAAAACCTGAGGTTTTTCAGGCTGTGGCTGCTGCACACCATCCCTTAGGAACTGAAGCAGGAATATGTTCATTTCTTAGCTAATTTTTTACTGAACTTTTTCCTTGTTCTTTCCCACTGGAGAGAGAAAAAGCAAAAGAACTGAAATGGCTCTGTGGGATGCGGAGGGAAAAAAGTTTGGTTTTCCTTTTAATCTTCAGCAATACATGTTGGCAGTTTGTGTCCAGTTCTAGTCTTGGCTCATTTTCTTCTTGTGCCTAATTTAAGGTGACCGCTGTAAGATCTGCTCTGGTTTCACATTCCTCAGCCTTGTGTTTTTGCACTTCCAAGCCTGTGTGATGGATCTTAAGGAGTCTGCATTATGCAGCCCTGTATCCATCTGTTGTCCTTACAAGTTAAACAGCCTGAAAAAAAATGGATTAGAGCCTCAGCTCCTATAATGAAGCAGCAATTTATCTCCGGATCCTGATCCAGGTGTAGCAGAGCTAACGAGCCGGCTGGCCTTGAGCATCAGAGAATGTTAAATACGTTTTTTTGGTGGAGAAAAAGCTGGAGTGAGGAGGCAAAGGTGGTGTTGGGAAAAGGGAGGGAGGGAGGAGAGCACAGGCAGGAGAAATGGGGAGGTGGGATGGGGTTGTCTCATGGAGCAAAGGGGAGTCTCTGGTCAGGCTGGACGTGGAAATCATGTCCAGTGTCTTCTCCAAGGTATCTTTGAAGGCAGTTGCAAGCAGTTGCTGACCACCCAGTGGTGCCACACGTTATTGGGAGCCTGGAGGGGAAGGGAAAGCCCTACTAAAGCCATCTGGTTGCTTTTCCTACGAGGGGATGCCAAGGCTTGCGTGGGCCGAGTCTTTTTAGCGTCTCTCACACACAGGGTATGGATTAATGGAATGGTCCCCCCAATCCATTCCTGCAGCTTTCCAGAAGAGCAAGCAGGATTATTAAGGCAGGTAAAAACGGTGGCGAGAAAATGAGAGGAGAAGGTCTCATTCCATTATGTGGGAGAAAATACTTCCCAATTAAAGGGAATGAGCTGAAAGTGGTGTGTTTGGGGGGGGGAGAGGGAAAGGGGGGATCGTGAAGGCTCCTGGGAGAAAGACTTGCCTTCACTGGGGCTGATTTTCCGGCAGAGGAGTAGAAGAGGGAGAGGATGGATGGGGAGGATGGCTGGGGGGGAATTTTTTTTTTTATGTGAGGAAGGTTTGGTTCTGAAAGCAAGAGCCGAGGGAGGGGAGGCCAGGTTGATGGAGATCACGTTTCATTCAATTTGGAGAAAAGGAGAAGGAGAAAAGAAGATGAGCCTGAAATGAGGCTTAATTTTAATGAAGAAAAATTCTCTGCTAAGTAAGGAGAGTTGAAAGGGAGGGGAGAGAAGGGTTTGAAAATGATAGGAGCCTGACACGCTATTGTGGTGGAGAGATTTCCTTTTCTTTCTTTTCCCTTTGGTTGGGGGAGAAAAAAAGATAATAAAGACAGTGAAAGGTAGAGGAGAAAAGAGAGGAGAGATCTAATAAATGAGTTGCAACACCTGAGAAGAGGTGCCTCCACTGCTGGGGGAGGTGACTCTGGGGTCCTGCTCGGCACTCCATGGATGCAGATGGCTTTTTTTCCCCTGTGTTTTTCCCTCCATGATGTGCCATCCTGCTAGGGCAGGTCAGGTCTCAGCCCAAGCCTTATAATTGATTTTTCACTCAGAACTGACTCCCTTAATGGGTACCAGAGGGGCTTGAAGGACCCCGGGGCCACCTGATGGATGGAGCTGCAAAGAATGATGAACGTGAGGCCTTTGCTGCTGCTTGGGGTGTTCTGTCTCTGCTGGGGTAGGATTTGGGGACTCGCTGCCAGCAGCGTGCTGGGAAGGACTGATGCAGTGCTGGGTAGTGGTGTGTTGAAGCTGGCACATTAAATCCAATCCCTTACTGGCACCCAGGAGGAATTTCTGGGGCCCTTGAGACACGACTGCACATCACTTAGGATGTGTGCTCCTGCTCATTCGCAGCTCCTGACTCCCATTAGAAAAAGTTACAGATAAATTAATGTTTTCCTTTGCATTGTGCTCTAATTGCAGCCCCTTGCACACGACTGTGGCACAGCCACTATCAGGGGGAGGCTCAAGAGGGGACTGGTGCTAAAGAGCTGCCTCAGGGGTGGTTGGCAGTGCCAAACCTGTGAAACCCGTTTTGCAGTGGTATTTTATTGCTGGTTTAAATGCACCAGGAACCTCCGTGGTCCTTTGGCACAAGCCCTTCAGATGCACTCGAAATTTTTGGCCGAGTGGTACTTGGTGGTGTCATTCTGGCTGCCCTTGGTTTGGTGGGAATTACTGGGTATTTCATGGATTCTGTTTCCATCTGTTCCACAGATTTCTACTCCTTCCCCAGATCTCCTGCCTGGCTCCTGGCTGGTGGGTACACAGAGCACACAGGGAACCGCAGTTAAAAGCTCATCTCATCTTCTGCACGATTCGCGCTGCAGAACTTGGTTGGTTTAAGGCTTATTAAAAGAACAACACGTTCTCTGGGGACAAAGAAATCCATCTTGTTTCAAAATGCTTTCTTGTTCGTGGGTACAAATCCAAGTGCTTGGCAATGGTTAGCCCAGGTGAAGCTCACATTCGCTAATTTACTTCTTGCTCAGGTGGTTTTGGGTTCCTGCAGACTTCTTGTTCTTGATGAATAACACTTAGTAGGTGTTAAAGTAGTATTTGTGTGCAGCTCGCCGAAGGAATAGGAGGCAAATTGCCTGCAATTGCTGGATCCTAATCAACAAGCAAACAAGAGACACTTGGGCAGTGCTGAATTGCTCCCGCCCCTTCCTCTTCACCAAAGTGATGTTGCTCCAGAAAGGAGTGAAACGGTGATGATTTCATTTCCCGTGCTCCCATCATTTTTCCCCTCACCAGGAGACTGCTGTGTGGTGAGTGCCAGCCTGTTCCTGGAGCAATTTCTTAAGGGGTGTGGGAAGGTTGGGAGGCTCTGGAAATCTCTCTGGTTTTGTTCTGCCGTGTAAAATGTTCATTTCCCTCTGATGGGGCCTGAAAAGGCTTTAAGAGAGCATCCGATCTGTGGCTTCTGGGAGGCGGCTCTGAAATGGGGTGTGTAATCTCAGACTTTGGACCTTTTTTCTCCATAATCCAAGGCTTAGATCCTTGATTTGGTGTGGATGAGTCCCTCCTGCTCCCCTCTTCCCCCAAATCCTTTCCCTTTGAAATAACACCTGCTCATATCCTTGTGTCTGTCGTGGGGAGGCAGAAAGATCTTCTCATCACAAGGAAACGCAGTTCATTTCAATCCCCCCCACTGCCACACATCCTCTTCCAAAATACTGCATAATGTCAGACTAAATCCTTATCAGAAATTTTAATGAGCAAAATAAAACCTGAAATCTGTGTGATTAAAATCAAATCTTCCCTCTTCTGCTCTGCTGGAGCTGGCTGCCAAAACAGAGGCACAGCGCTGACAATGGGAGGCCCCTCGTATTTAATTACCTCCGGCTTCGTGGGAGCTTTAAAGAAACGTCCTCTGGTCCCTGCTGGGGCTGTGGAGAACCTTAAAGAACAAACAAAGGGTGCTTAAAGTGGTATCCACTAAAGTGTGCCCAGAGAAGCTGTGGCTGCCCCATCCCTGGAAGTGTCCAAGGCCAGGTTGGAGCAACCTGGGATAGTGGGAGGTGTCCCTGTCCATGGCAGGGGCATGGAAAGAGGTGAGCTTTAAGGTCCCTTCCAACCCAAGCCATTCCATGAATCTGTGTTTGGCTGCTGCTCTGTGCTGGTGGAGATGACTTCTGGCCCTGGGGAGAGTCCAGTGTCTCCAGGGGTCTCTAGTGACAAAAGTTGGCCAATGTTGACCCCAGGTGTTGCTTCTTCCTCCTTCACAATGACGGTTTTAATGCTTGTGGAGGACTTTTCCATGGGTGATGGTTGCCCATGGCTGCCCTGAAGACACTCCATCTGTCTGCTCACCTCTCTGCCAAATTTCTTTTGCTTTCTCCTGTCAGTACCTGTGCTGCTGAGTGCCTGGGTGTCTTTTCCTACTTCATGGAGATCCCCTTTTTCCTGCCCCATCTACCTGCATGTCCTTGAAGACATCACAGGCCTTTGCAGTTGCTGTTAGGCAGGTGCATGTAGTACTGCCAACCACCACCATCCAAGGCACCTCCCTTCAGACCCAGAGTGGGGCTCAAAGGGAGAAGGGGTGAATCCTGATGGCTTTTGCTCTTGCCCACCCTCTCAGTGCCATTCCAGTTCCACATCCTCACTCTGTGCATGGAAAATCCACCTTTCAGCCCCTGTTTTTTAAAAATATAGAGTCTATTGTGCCTTTCAGCCTCCCCTGGGCACTCCTTGCAGCTGACTTCAGTCACAGGTCCACGCAGTGCTGCAGTGAATTAATTGACTTATTTCCCTGTTTCTTTCATTCCTGGATTAATTCCTTGAGTACCTTTCAAAACCACCATCTGACTTTCCCAAAGTGTCTTGAATTATGTCTTCACCTGTATCCTCTGTCGTTTGTCTCCTTCCAAGAGGCTGTTTCATTTCATTTGTCCTTCGAAGGAAGCAGGAGCATATTTCATGAGCCGTAGAATTGAATCAAATAGAAGAGAGCAGGGAGCACTCACCTGAGCTCAGACCTTTCCCCACCAGAAAGAGAAAGAGATAATTAAGAGATACTCAGGAGGTGCAGCCAGCCAGTGTTTCTGGCAGGAATCCTGACTGGGTATCTCTGTCTGCTTTTTCCCAGAATGCAGGATGCTTAAATTATCATAATTTAATGGCAATAATATGAGTATCCAGATAGGAATAAGCTAGAACGAATTCTGGGATGTGAATAGGAGAACTTTGGTCGCAATGACCTTGATGTGTCTTAAAACCTGATAAGCCACGGTGACTTGAGCTGGTGAGACAGTAATGAGGTGAATATATGCAGATGGCCACTGTCCTCCTCAGTTCCTGTGACATTGTTCCCAAACAGGTGGACAGAGCTGCTGTCCTGACTTGTCTGGTAGGCAGCTGGCTCTGAAATGGTGCTGTGACAGTGGGACATCGACTCCTCATTGCTCTTCCCCTTTCTCTTTCTTTCTTTTTCTGTGTGATTTGAGAGGCAAGACTAATTATGTCGAGATTAGAGCGCTAATCACCGTTTGCAAATGGGGGAGTTATTTCTGAGGAAGCAATAGTACATTGAGAGAAAGTATGGATTGACTGACTGCATGTCTTAGAGGAGCCATGCAACTGTCATCCTTCAAGTGTTCGTCTCCTTGACCTCGTGAATGTGACGTTGCTGACGTGTGGGTCAGAAATCTGTAAAAAATCATCAGAGAAATCCTGTTTTCATTAATGTCAGCATGGCCAGATATTCTTCCCTTCTCTGTAACCAACCATTCAGCTTGTTGAACGTGCTGGGAGAAAAAATACTGGTGTGCATTTCACTTGATGTTCTCCAAGATGTTTCCTGGGAAGGCTGGGCTGCAATAAAGCAAATCCTTTCAGAAAAGCATAGTGAAACTGGGTGTGAGAGGAAGGCACTGCAGAGACTGGCACAGCACAGTGCCATGCCTGCAGTCCCCTCGCCTTTGTGTTTTTTTTGCAGCAAGCATTTTTAATGAAAAGGAGCGGAAAAGAGATGTATTGTTGAAATTTCTTATCTGTCTGCCCTCTCCCAGAAGTTAAAGCTCTCTGGGACTGGAAATATGGATGTTCCTTGGAGGACCAGCATCTCTTTCCTCCTAATTTCATTTCATTTGACAATAATAAAATATAAAACCACAATTAAATCCATCTTAATAGAAACAGCTACACAAAGTCACGGGGGCTGTTGAATTAAGGTCCGGTCCTGCTCTGTCCTGAGTGCCTTTCCTTCGTGCTTGACTGCAGTTTGGCCTTGAGAGCTTGCAGGATCTCACGTGGCTGATACTCAGAATCTTGAAGGGTTGGGGCTTTTAATTTTGCAGATCATCAAAGGCAAACCAATCCATCAATTATCAACGCTCGAGCTTGCTGCTGAGTAAATGAGAGTGTTAACGGCGTATCAATTAGCGGCATCGGATGCCCTGAAATGATAACGGAGGAGCCTTCCAGACATGCCTGGCATCCCTGGCTGCAAACAAACTGCAGATGTGTTGGAAAGGGATTGTGGGGTTTAGGCTCTTGGGGAAGAGGAGATGCTCCAGAGTTTGACTTCATGGAGGGGGAAAAGGAAAGTGTTGCTGCTGCCAGGTTGGTCCAAATCCCGTCTCCTGTGTTGAGCTGTTGTGTGTGGTAGGTAGTGGTAGTGGTTGGCTGCTGAGATTCTAATTATATTTGAAATACAGAGAGATTTGGGATGGTTTGGGTTTTTAAGGTATCTACTTCTGTAATTTCAGATCAGTACAAAATCCAGCTAAAGGAGCAGCATTTCTCTGCACTCTGTGCCTTCTCCCCCCTCTTTTCCTTTGTGTTTGGGGTGTGACATGAACAGGTTCATTGGAAATGCTAATCTGGATTTCCAGTTGCTGTGGGAGCCATCCCTAATTCCTCAATATCTGTTGGGAGCATGTGCAGTGGCACAAAGCTGAGTCCTGGTCCCTACACCAGTTCTCAGTGGTGGTTTGTCCTCCATCCCCCTTAGTTCATCACCACCAGGCTCTCATTATCTGCTCAGATTGATGCAGTTCTTTCTCCTTGTGTCTGTTTAGTTATTATTATTATTTTGTGCATGGAGCAGCCTTGGTGAATAACACATTTCTTTGCTCATTTGCTGGATGGCAAAATTCCTTTAAAAAAAACAAAGGAGGGGTGGAAAGCTCAGCCCCTCCCCCTGCAAACCCCACTGTTCTGTTTTGATTTCATTTATTTAAATATATTCCCAAAGGGTTTGAATAAAACAGAAGGAAACTCTGTGACAGGCCTTTGAACTGAATGCTCTGCATGTTTTCATGCTTCAGCATCTTGAAGTTGTTAAATTCTTCCCCTTCCTGAAACAATCCAGTGGATTCAACACAAGAATTGTTTGGGGTCATCAAATATTTGGGTTTTTTAGAGGAAGATTTCTGATAGTTTAGGTTTCTTTTCCTCCTAGTTAAAAAAAATAAAAAAAGTCTTGTGGCCTTTCTTGATGTGGAGGTGGAGGGATTTTGCCATTTTGTGTTTGCATTGCTGCTGCAAGGAAAAGTGCAATGGAGCCAAGTTTAATGAGGAGGGACTAGAAAGTCCTATGAGGAGCAGCTGAGGGAGCTGGGGGGCTCAACCTGGAGAAAAGGAGACTCAGGGGGGAGTTTTTTGCTCTCTACAACTCCCTGACAGGAGAGTGGGGATGGGGCCCTGCTCCCAGGACAAGAGGAAACAGCCTCAAGCTGTGCCTGGGGAGGGTCAGGTTGGACATCAGGAGGAATTTCTTCATGGAAAGGGTTGTCAGGCATTGGAAGGGGCTGCCCAGGGAAGTGGTGGAGTCCCCACCCCTGGAGGTGTTCAGGGAACAACCAGACGTGGCACTCAGTGCTCTGGGCTGGGGAACAAGGTGGGGATGGGGCACAAGGTGGACTTGATGATCCTGGAGGCCTTTTCCAACCTTAGTGATCCTGTGGGTGATGATGCAGCTGTTAATTTAGCAGCTGATACCTTCATGCCTCAGATGCATTTTGCAAGTAATTCCCCCTTGAATTCCTCTCACTGGTGGCTTTTAGCATCCCCCTTTCCCAGGGCAGACCCAGCCACAGCAGTCAGGCTGCCCAGGGTTGGGATAAGATGTTGTGTCTGTGCTTTGGTTTGCAGCTGGCCCGCTGTGTGTGTGCTGAAGGCAGCCTGGAATTATGTTTTGGGACCTTTATGGTGACCTGCACTTGGGTGGTAGAAGCTGATGCTCCCATTTCCATGTCTGAAGGCACCTGGCAGCATCTCCCTGTGTGTGCCTAATGTGTGTGCCTTAAACACCCCTGGCAGGTGATATTTTTAGAGTATTCATATAGCACTTCTCTTAACAGCTACAGCAGTGCACCTGAGGGATGAGAGCTGATCTTTGTCACAAGTGTTTAGTGCTTGATACACATGTTTATTGTATATTTCAGCTAAATTGGAGTCAATAAACTCTCTGCATAAATATAATATCTATGAACAAAACACACATCCCCTCCCCAAATAGGCCATTTGCGATGCAGGAGCTCTTAAGGGTTGCAGGGATGTCTGATTCCTATTTCTGTTGTAATTGGCATTAAAATATAATACCCTCCCTTCAAAGAGAGGCTCCCATACTGTGAAAATGCCTTTTCTGTCCAGGCAGGGGCCAAATAATAGCAAATTATAAGCATGGAAAATATTTAGAACAAAAAAAATGGGGGGAAAAAAAAGGGAGGAAAGAGGACGCTGAATTATCAGAGCTGATCCATAGCTTGCAGTCTCGTACAATTTGTCTTTTGAATACACCATATGAACCAGCTATGAATAAAATCAGTCAATTTAACCCAAAATCAATGTTCTTTTGTAGAAGTGCTTAAAATCTAAGTGGAAGGGAAAGCTTTGAAGCTGCCTATCCCTTGGTAAATGCGCTTATTCAACGTTTGATTTTAGCAGAAACTCCCTCAGTCTCCCAGTGCCCGGCGCAGCACCTTCATTAGAAAAGCTGATGAGTAATTAGCAAATGTGTGGAAAATTACTAAATTAATTTTTTTATTTTTTTTTTTTAGAAAAGAAAACAATGTGTTTTTTTTTTAATTTCTTTTCGTGGTCGGCCCACGTGGCTTCCATGAGCCTTGCTGCAGCTGGGTTGGGTACCAACTCCCTTGGAGTTGTGTGCCCCGATGGGGAGTTGCTGGGGACACGTGTCCCCCCTGGCAAGGGCCACGCAGGTCTTGTAGGAAGCACGGAGCTTCCTTTGTCTGCCTGGTGCCTCCAGGGAAAGCCCATTGCTCCTCCACCTTGGGAGAGCTGCCAAGGCTGGGAGCGCTGGCAGCCGTTTGCTTCTCAGCAGGTTGGCAGGCTCGTGTCTCCATGAGGGATCCAGGCAGGCCAGGTTGGCTCCTGCCACCGGATCCGAGGCTGTGGCATGATAAAGACGTGCAAAGCGGTTCCCTCTCCTCTCCGGAGGGAGGCTCGTGGTCTCTGGGATAGCTCTGCCCTGGAGGGGGTGGCTGTGCTGGTGTGGCTCTCCTGGCTTTGGGCCGTTGTCCCCTTGGCTTCACTCCTTGGCTGCTGCTGGTTCTCTCCAAGCCAAATCTGCAGCCCAGGCAGGAGACAAGTCCCCGTGCAGTGCAGATGGTTGAAACCCCATTGAATGAGATGTTTAGAAATGGACGGGATGTCACAGCCAAGGAATTGAGCCTGGCAGGTCGCTGTGGAGGTGCCCAGTGACCCCAAATTCTCTCTCTTGAATCCCAGTCAAGAGTGCTGTGATTCAGCTGCTGTGATCTGCAGGGCTGGGAGGATTAAAAGGCTGCTTGGTTCTTGGTGGAAGGATTTTGCCTGTTTTGCTCTCATATCTTGGCACCCCAGGCTTGCAAATGCAAGTCTTTCTCCAAAGCGCCCCAAAGGAGATCCCAACCCCACTGGGGATGAGAGTTTGATGTGTGTGGAGTCTCACTGGGAGGCTGTGGCAGAGCAGGAGAGTGATCCCTTTTATCCAGAGTCCCAGACCCCGCTTCCATCAGTAACATCTCTGTTTGTCCAACCTCTTCCATCTACTTCTTTTACTGAGGTGATCAAGGCTTTAACATGAGAGGATTACAGGGTTATGGCTGGGGGAGAAAAATGGGAGCTTGATCTGGTTCATGAGATGGTTTTACCCCTTTTGTGGTGCCCTGAAGATCCACATTTGGTGGTGCTGTAAAGGAGTGAAGTCTTGGGGGGGTCCTCCTTGAGAAGGAGGTGATGGACCTGCTCTTGTCAGTCCTTAGGTATCAATTACTCAAGTGAAAGGTTTTGTTCTCCCTCTTTGTTTCAATCAATTGTTGATAAATAGCTCAGTGCTTGTGATGGATGTTGTGATCAGAAGTTTGAACTTGCCCCGGGCCTGTCAAATTTGATGTATATCAGATGTCTGCACTAATTTATACAAATGCTTTGCAGTTCTAGAAGAAATCAAAACCTTGGAAACACAAGAATTTTCCCAAAAAAGGACCAACTTTTCTGTCTTGTCCCCGAAGACCTTGTGTTATTTCAGGTAGATGTGACATTAATGCCTGGGGACCCTGGCCAAAGTCAGGATCCTGCAGCCTAGCTGTTGTATCCATGCAGAGGCAGTCACAGTCTTTCTTTCAGAAAGTTTAGTTTGAAATAAAGACAGCTCTTGGAGGGGAAAAAGGGAAATATTGGAGTGCCATGACTTGCAGAAGGGCATGCAGGTGGTTGGTAGCGTGGCCATGTGTGTAACCCGGTCACCTGCAGCTTTGTCTTCACTAATCTGCTGCTTTCATTTCCCAGGCTGGCATTTCAAGCAGGTTAAACACAGAAATCAAAAAAGCAGCTCGTGCTAAATTCCCTAAATGAAAACATTTTGTGGCTTAGCCTATTTATAGCTGGATGAGTGAAGGCAGCACTCGGTGAGAGGGACACCAGGAGGTTAATATGCGTGCAGCTGGTTTGGCCAATTGATTTCTGTGACCATTAAATTCCACTTCTGAGAGCCTTGCACACACATTTCAGGGGATAGGTCTTGGATGGCCCGTGTGCTCCAAAGAGTGCTCAAAGCTTTGTTTTGCCTGGTTTACAGGAAGTAAGATGTTGCTGGCGAAAGGTTCTGGAGAAAAAACCACAGGAAGTTTTTTGTTTTGTTTTGTTTTTTTCCTTGTTGTTTTTGTGATTTAATTGGCTGGCAGCTCTCCCCATTCTCCCCCCCTCAACCCTTATTTAGTTCACTGTGTAATTCCACACACAATGCGCACACGCTGAGGTGTGGTTTCAAGGTCTTAGCGTGTTTAGCAAATATTTCAGCCGAAACGATCTGTTCAGCTGTTACATTGATTGCCAAGATTACAGCACGACAACAAACATTATTTGGGGGATCGGAGACGAAATTACAGCCCACTCTCTGCGGCGTCTGCAGCGAGGAGCAGATGCACCGTTAATTTTGTGCTGCAATGGCCATTACCCGGCGCAGCAGTGTGGGATGCATTTGCATCCCAGCCAGCCGTGCCCGACGGTGCCGCCGCGGAGGCTGCGAGCCCCGCCGCTCTCTGGAAGGATCCACGCCATGCCAGGGCGTTCGCTGACTGCCGAGGGCTGCAGCGGCGAAGGCCAGAGCAGAACAGGTGGTAGAGGTTGGCAGAGTTGTGTTGGATGGTTGGGATGCAGAAAGTGGCTCTCGAAACGGCGACAGATCCGCAGCCGGCGTGTGGAGCGCGGGGTGGTGGCGCTGGCCATGGCGCAGGTTGGGTTTTTCCATGAGAGCAACTCATCTTGGACCGATGGAACGGCGGCGTGACCATAAACCTGTTTATTTTGGATGGAGCAGCGATGGGCAAATGGGGCGTTCGCTCCGTGAGCTGGCGTAGGGTCCGCTTTGGACATGATGGGGCACAGTTGTGTTAGTGTGGGACTCAAACTTCTGCTGGAACCAAAATCCATTGGCTTGCAGATTGTGTGGGGCTCGGGTTGGCGGAGGAGTTGGGCCTTGGCTTGTGAGCCCCTCCATCCCTGCAGGATGTGTGAGTGCTGCTGATGCACACAGCCTGACCTTGAGAGCTGAGCTGGAAACAGCACAGCTACCAAAGGCAGTGAAAACCTGGCCACTGTGACCTGGCCTGCCTCAGTTTCCCTGTCTGTGCAGTGGAGAGTGTCCTGCAGGTGTGCAAGGAGCCACCTGGAATGTTAGCTTGGTGTAGTGTAGAGTTGCTGGCACCCAGGGTGGCAGGGAGGGACCAGGGTGGGGAGAAGGCAGCAGGGTTCTGTCCTGTTTCCTCCTCCCCGTGCGTGCTCTCCGTGCAGGTGAGCAGGTTGAGGAGAAGGATGGTTTCCTTCAGGGAAAGGGAATCTGACTTCTGTGCTGTCCTTCCCCACAGCTCTCACTGTGGTGCCTCCCCTAAATACACGCTTTTCACCTCTCATCTGTGAAGAGTAAAATATCTGCTCTAGCACGTGAAGCTGGTGCATGCAGAATGAGGTCACTGTGCTTGATCTCATTATGAACTTTTTTTTTTTAATGTTTGAAAGGTGAATATCAACTGCGTACTGGCCACGGAGGAGCTAAAAGGAGGAATATGCAGCCTGATACGTGTTACTGCTTTGAAGTTTGGGGCAGGGGCTTTGCAGTCCCAAGGACAAGGCTGGTTGAGGACTCTCTGACCTTGAACGTGCTGCTCTGATCCTGCCTGATGCTCCCGGGAGGTTTCTGGCAGAGGAAAACAGCCCAGCTCGAAAAGTTGATTGAATGACATTTCTGTCCTGATGCTGGCAAAGGGGTCACCCTTCTTATTAAAGTTAGGTTTATTGATAGCTCTTCAGGAGTCTGTATAGAGTTAATAAGTGGTTAGCAGATGTTAGAAGCATATTGCAGATATTAGTGGTAGATTGGGATAAATCCATCAGTAGATGCTGTTTCTGGTGGCTACAGACATGAGCTGAGCACTGGCTCATTGGCTGAGGATTCAGCAATCCATTACCTGTTAACTATTTGCCTTTATTAAGCCTTGTTTAACTCCCTGTTAACCAGCCGGGGTCCTTCTCTGGGAAATTTGGCCTGAAATGGCACCAAGTACACAAATCTTTCAACATCTCTGCCAAAATCTTGGCTAGCAAGTAATTTGTACATCTGGTTCGTGCCTTTGCCTTGGATTCTGCTTGGAGCTCCCTCCTCAGCCCGTTCCCCCTATTTATTAAGCAGCTTTGTCCTTAGAGTGATAGAGGCACAAAAAGGTGATCAAAGAGAAGTAGGAAGATCACATATTAAATTTCTGAATGTTTTCTGCTAAGTGACAACGAGGGAGCAGGGAACTGAGCATCCAGTATTGCCACTTTCAACGGCTTTCTCTTCCAAATGTCACCACGTAAAAATAAAACTGAAGGGAGAGGGAAAAGCCAAACAGCAAGAGGGACATATCACAGGTAAATGGCACACCCCCCGAATGCTAGAATGGTTTCAGTAGCTTTTATAGGAGCTGCTCCCATCTCGGGGAAGTTAATGAGTAGCCAGTTTTCACTGCCTGCTGGGTAATGTCAGGTCTAAAATACAGCAAAGCCTGTCTGAGGCAGCTGCTCAGGGGAGCAACAAATACAGGTTGCTGGCAGAGACGGCTCAGAATTGCTCTCCACGGCCCTGGTCCTCTGCAGTGACCAAGGAGCTTGTCTGCTGAACGGGGAAAGATGACAAAAGTGGTGTGGAGCCATGTCCTTCACTAGCCAGGAGGTGTTTCTGTCTTCCTCTGGTTCCCTCTGGCTCTTGGTGGCCCTCTCCCTCCATCCTAGCTGAGGGTGTCCCTTACTGCTTTTCTTCTGCCTTGTGGAAGGTCTTTAAGCATTTGAACGCCTCAATTTAGCCTTGATTTTGGGGTTGTGGAGGGTAGGAAGGCAGGAAAAATTTCTGCTGTGAAATTATTACCTGAAATTATTGTAGACCTGCTACTGACATTTCTGATTTTTGTCTCCCGCCAAGCTGACCTGGTCTCCAGGTGCCATTTCTGCTCTGTCATCAGTCCTACCTTTGATTAAGTCAATCACCTGGAGATGAGCTGGTGTGACCCACGTGGTTCCGTAATTTCCCAGGGTACTCCTGGATCCCGCACTGCCGCTGACCCTCCTTAATCACCGGTGTCCATGGGCTGTAATTACCTGCCTTGTGGCCAGTTGGGAGGTGTTGGGGAAGTTGCTGGGTTGGTGTGATGATGAGTTTCTTGCAGCTTAGTGGAAGTGTGATGAGTTACAGGTCAGTCCCTCTCCGTGCTAGAGGAGGGCAGTGGAGAAGCCCATGCTGGGATTGAACTCAGCTTCCAGGAGAGGAACATCTTCATTTTGGAAATCATTCTTGGGGTTTTTTGGTATCTGTGTGCAATGTGGGAGTGCTTTGCACCTTGGGGATGTGCTCCCTTGTACCTGCATGCAGGAATTCTGGGTCCCAGCAGAGAAGAATATCTAGAGGAGAGCCCACATGTGGTGCTCAGTGATGTATCCTGGTGGGATGGACTAGGGGATGTTTCCAGGGGAGAAAACCCCAACAGGAGCTGCTGACATCCTGCTGGTCCTAAAATGGAGTTGGGAGCCGAGATGAGTTTTGCCAAATGCTGTTGCCCATCCTTCCTCCAGCGTGAGAGGAGGTTTCCTCTGGTCCATCTGCATTTCTGCTGAATAACGGAGCGGGCGTGGGGGAGCGTGGGTGGGTGGAATGTCGCCCGTTTCCATGGCATCTGAGTGCTTCTGCAACGCTCCATCTCCATGAAATGGGTCGCTGTTATTATTCCCATTAGACAGATGGGAAGATGAGGTGTGGGGAACTCGGGGACTGAGCTGGGCTCAGTGATGCTGTCACTGCTTTGGGGACACACAGCTTTAGATGAGGAGCTGAACAGGGTGACAGTGGGGATCTGAAAATCCTGGGACGTACTTTTCCCGTCTGAAATACATTCCAAAGTTCAAACAGGAACTTTCAGAAATGTTTTCTATGGCTGCAGTTGTCTGTAATAACTCCACTGGCCTCCTCTGGCTTTTTAAGCCATGTTGTGCCTCTTGTGTTTGCTTTCATTTGTTTATTTATTTATTTTGATAATCCCCACTTCACAGAAGGGATCTGCAGTGAAGGAATTAGTGGCCTGTCAAGGCAATTTCTCACCCTCTTCACCCAGGACATCTGGTTAGTTTACATTAGGGATACTTCAAAAAATAATTGTTTAGAGCCCTTAATTCATTTATATTCACTTCAAAACATTTGTGTGTGACTTTGCCTCTTTTGAGTTTTCCTGAGTCTTAGGCGGTTGACATTTACTGGAATTATTTTGTCCCTAATTACCTCGGGTTTTGATAAAAGAGAATTAAAAGCATAATCAACATCCCCCAAGTATCTGAAGTCAGACAATTGCAGAATGGGTTCATTCCCAGCAATCCTATATATCATGAGGACAGCTTTTTTTTTAATCTTCTTGTTTCTTTATAGTTTATTTATACAAAGCTCATTGTATGTTTTACTTTAGCAGTTTGTATATATATTTCATCTGTTCCTCTGCCACATTGAGGATGTTTATATTGAATTTCACGCTCACTTATGCATAGGCATAGTTTTTGCTTAACTAACTGACACAGCTTTAAGAACCATGGATGGTTACATCTTGTGTTTCCAATTTCACTTGGTTTTTTTATTATTATTTTGAGCCATTTCTAGTCACTGTAGCATGCCACCACGTTATTGCACAGACACTATTTAAAATACCCGTGTCTTGTTAAAAATAATAAAGCTTTAAAGTGTTATTCTTGGAGTATCTTTAGCTGGTAATGACCTTTCTACTTCTGCCGAGCGCTCAGGTGAGGGAAAGACACGATGGCTTTTTATTACCAGAGGAGCCTAACTAAGCTGCAGTTGGTAATGTCAAATTGCTTGTGAGCTGTTTGACCTCCTATTTACTTCTAATTTCTGCAAGCTCTTAGTAAGAACTGCACTAAATCAACTTGTCATTTGATTTCGCCTTTTGCAACCGTCGCCGAAAGATTTTATACTTATGAGCATCAGAGAGGAACTGCCTAAAACTGCTGAAGAGAGTGTATTGGAGTTTACAAGATATGTAGGAAGTTGTTTGGGGATATAAAGGGTAGAAATTGTAGAGTAAGGGCTGTGGAAGAGGAGAGGAGACAAGCCTGTGCTCCTCTCACAAGGGAAAACATGGACTCATAGCAAGATCACAAAATCACAGCAAGGGTCAGGTTGGAAGGGACCACAGAGGGTCATCTGGTCCAACCTCCCTGCTGAGGCAGGATTGTCCCAGAGCACATGGCACAGGATTGTGTCCAGACAGTTCTGGTAATCTCCAGTGAGGGAGACTCCACACCCTCTCTGGGCATCTCTTCCAGTGCTCGGTCACCTCACAGGAAAGAGGTTTTTCTTCCTGTTCAGGTGGAACTTCCTGGGCATAAGTTTCTGCCCGTTCCTCTTGTCCCATTGCTAGGGCCCCCAAGCAGAGCCTGGTCCATCCTTTGACCCCTCCCTGCAGACAGTGACAGACATGGATGGGGTCCCCTCTCGGTGTCTCCTCTCAAGGCTGAACAGCCCCAGCTCCCTCACCCTTTCCTCATGAGGTCCAGTCCCTTCATCCTCTTCATAGGAGAATCATCTTCCAGGAGCTCCATGTCTCTCTTGTCCTGAGGAACCCAGAACTGGACACAGCACTCCAGATGTGCTGAGCAGAGGGGCAGGATCGCCCCCCTTGACTTGCTGGTAGTGCTATTCCTAGTGCACCCCAGGATCCCATTGGCCTCTTGCCCCCAGGACACACTGCTGGCTCAGGGACAGGTTGTCATCTACCAGGACCTTCAGGTCCTTCTCAGTAGAGCTGCTCCCCAGCCTGTATTGATGCTTGGGGCTGTTCCTCCCCAGGTGCAGGATGCTGCATTTGCCTTTGTTGTGTGTCACCTGATGGGATCCCACGTTTATTCTCGCTCCGCAGTTTCAACACCGATTACGGATTTACACCATTTATTCTTTTCCCTAAGTGCTGGAGCTGCAAAATCAAGCTGCATTCACCCTGCTTCTTAGCTCATCACCAATAATAAAGATCCTTCAATGGGAGTCGAGTTGACAGTTGTGCTGAGGACAGTCATCGCGGGGGCCGGCACCGCGAGCGAGGACACGTTATTGTTCGGCACGAGCCATTGTACCGACAGAACACAGCTCCTTGAAAGGCCCTTAAAACGCTGCTCAGTTGTTCAGTTTCTCAGTATCTCTGTTAGGGAGCCAGCGTTCAAGGTTTCCTGCAGCGGGGGAAGCAGAGGCAAAGGGAGGATGAAAAAGGGAGATGAAAAATAAAGTGGCGATCCTGGTTCCTGCATCCCGGTGGGGTGTGGGAGACTGGTTCCATGGAAGCCTTGGTCCCTAGCTTGTCTAGAATCCCCTCTTTTGGGGGGTTGCTGCAGAAGTGTTGGTCTGATAAGTGCTGATGTGTTCTGGTGTGTGGGTGCTGGGTAATGTCACCAGCAAGCAGCTTTTCCGAGCGTTTTTAAGAGCCTGAGGTATCTGCGCTTGCAAAACAGTGGCAAAGGGTGTTGTAGAGAAAACTCACTCTATTACAGTGTTTACTGATCTATGTATGTATAAAACCACTGCAGAAGGCAAAGCCATAATGGGTCCCTTTAGCAGGTATTTATGGCCAGGTTCTGCTGTATCGTTGTTCCCATTCTTCTTTCTGTCTCGGAGGTGTGTTTTGCAGACACAGTTCTCCTTGGAAAAACAACCCAGGGAGAAGAGTGCTTCATCTTGGCATGGTCACTCGGCTGGATTTTGGGTGCAGGGTTTGCCTGAGCCTGGGGCTTGCCTGCTCCCATAGGAGGAGAAAAATAAGTACTTTTGGGAACCTCCACATCCAAAGTCTGCTTGTTTCACAGCATCAAGAGAAGGGGACCAACAAAAGGCAGAGTAGAGCAATACAAGATAAGGCTGGAAAGAATAATTCCTGACCTGCTCCATTGTGAAGATAAGTGGGGTATAAAAGTAGGTCCATATTTGTCTGAAGGAGAATTGGTTTCCAGGGATAAGGCCGTGCTCTGGCCAGCACCTACTGAAGTGTTGCTGTCTCCCCTAATTGGGCTGTTAAAGCCTGAGGGAGCAAAAACGTGGTAATGACCTTCGGAGAAACAAAGCTGGAGAGAGGAGGAAAGATGGGGAAGTGTCTTGGCAATCTGTGACCGAGTGCTTAGCACCAGGTGCTTGGATGTGGGCAAGATGAGGGTGATATCTGTCTCCAAAGAGATGGCAGCGTTGTGAAAACACAGCGGAGTAAATCACTGCTCCCTAAGCAGAGCCAGCCCATATAAATCAACAATAATATCTCAGCCCTCGCTGAGTGCACGTCTGAGACACTGTACTCAGCTCCAGTCACTGCCTTACGAAGGAGGAAATTACAGAATAAGAGAAGGTGAGAATTAGGGCAATAGGGCCAGAGCTCTGTGAATATCAGATTTTTTTTTTATAGCACTTCTGAACAATTGGGGTCAGATTGGTTTTGATTCTTTTCTATAAAATCAAAGTAACACCAAAAATGAAATATCAGACAGTGGGGGGAAAAAAAAACCCCAAAGTGTTTTGAAAAAAATCCCACCCTTCTCCACACATGGTTTTTATTTTTCTGGAAGCCAAAATCCATTCAGTGGGGTTGGCATAAGTTCACTCAGAGTTTCAGCAGACACAGGGGCAGATTTCTGGTGGTGCCAGTTCTCACTGACTTGGACTCCAAAATACACTGGAAAAAGGGCAATGGATGGAGGATCAGAGACAAACCTCAACCTTCTCCTCTGTGTAAGATGAAAAGGGGGAGAGCAGATGCTGGATGCTGTGGCAGAGGAGAGCAGGGTTGGCTGCTGCTTTGGTGGGAGTATCTTCACAGAAAAAGATGGTTTGTGCTGTAAGGGGGTCAGATGAGGCAAGGGGAAGGAGAGTATTAGAAGTTGGTTTGATGCACATAGCTGGTCATGGCCTTTAAAGGGTCTGGGACACAAGTCTGATGAGGAACAACTGAGAGACCTTTTCTCAGCCTGGAGAAAAGGAGGCTCAGGGGAGACATCCTCACTCTCAACAACTACCTGGAAGGAGGTTGTAGCCAGGTGGGGGTCATCCTCCCAAGCAGCAAGCAACAGGACAAGGTTGGATGGCCTTAAGTTGCACCAGAGGAGGTTTATGTTGGATATTAGGGAAAGTGTCTTCACCAAAAGGGCTGTCAAGCATTGGAACAGGCTGCCCAGGGCAGTGGTGGACACGCCATCCCTAGAGGCATTTAAAAGACGTGTGGATGGGACACTTTGGGACATGGGTTAGTGGTGGACCTGGCAGTGCTGGGGTGACAGTTGGACTCTGTTCTCAGAGGTCTTTTCCAGGCTAAATGATTCTATGATTAGCATTTCTTAGGAAGACAGGCTTGCCCCAGGGTTTTTCCACAGGGCAACACGACTCCTCTGACCACATTTAGCCTGAGTGGCTGCGGCAGCAAAACCCAAACCCTGCCAGTCTTGAGGGACTGTGGCTTTCATCCCCTCTTACCAGCGAAGGTGGGAAGTGCACTAGAACTGAGTGATACGTTCATAATAAGGTTCCTTTACTAATGCTCAGTGATGACCTTGCTGGGGCACAGTCGAGTGCCTTGTCATCTGTCCTGATCTTATTAGAGGCGCCGGCAGGATTCCGTGTGCTGGCTCGCGAGCTCCTCTTTGTCTTGGTTGCCATCAATACTGTGCTCTGCAGTCGTGCAGTCATGATGGGCTTGTTCCCAAGGGCCTCGGATGTGTCTAAAACCCTCTTCGTGACTTGCTATTTTAAGAGTCGCATTTATAAGAAAAAAATAGACAGTTGCAGTAGACCAGCTATTTCTTTCCTATCAACAGCAGATATATCAGAGATGAAGCACCCTTTCTCCTTCCTTTTGCTGGTGCCATGCAAGGGAGGGAATGCTGTTGATTCATGGGCTGGTGGTGGCCAGTGGCTCCAAAGCCTACTAATCACAGGTATTAATGGAGCCAACTGGAGAAGTGGGTCGGCCTGAGTTAGAAAGAGAGGGTGTCACCAGGAAGAACAAGGAGGGGAAAGCTGAGTCGATGTTACCAGAGGGATTTCTGCAGTCAGAGCCTGGGAGAGGACCGAGAGGAGAAAGGCTCTGGTATCTCCACGGCAGATATGAGCAAACATCTTGTGCTGTTGTAAATGGGTGAAATTGAATTGCTTGCTTGCTTGTAAATTTAAAAAGATAGTGTGTTTCTATCAATAACTGGAGGCTTAAATAATAGACTTCGGTCTGACTACCAATCTCCTTTCCCCATTTAGGGAGGAATCTCTTAGAGCAGCAGGGAAAGTCTCCATGCAGCATCTTGTAGCTCTATCTGTCACATACCTTATCAGTGGGTGTACTACAAGTTCTTGTACCAACTCATCTTTGTCTCTTCATCCTCTTCCCTGCTTCTGTTTGTGGTTTCTATAATGCTGCTTCCAGGCAGGCAACACAATGGCTCAGCCCAAACTGTTGCTTAGGTTCAGGCATTGCAGAGGAGCTGGAAGCAAAGCTGTGGGTGTTTGTGTGTGCAGAGAACAGGCTCCACACCCATGTCCATCCCAGGGTTTTGGGGTCTAGCAAAGCTAGTCTTTCTCCTTTTAGACACTCCTTTGTCTAAAATGGCTCAGTAGCATCCCCAGCATTTTACCTGGCTCAACGTTGTCCCACCATTGGCTTTCCCCTGGACTTGGGGCCGTTGAAGTGAAGGAAACCCATCTGGTGGGGACTTGCTGCACACTTTGAAAACGGGCTTCCAACCAGGAGCTCTCCCATGGCTGCCTCAGCTGAGCCATTTTGTGCCCCGCTGCCACACTATTAAAATAAGCACGAATTGAGAATTAGTGCAGCACAGTGGAAGGGACAGGCAAAACAAGTCCGAGGCTCCAAACAACAAATTATTCTTGAATCAAACATCTCATTAATGGCTGCAGTGTCGCCACTCTGCTTTGCATAATTAAGTTTCATGGGGCGTTACAATTAACAGTTGTGCCGCAACGTAGGTAGGAACAATCTCCCGTTTATTTACCCTGGCTGTATCTGAAAGTGCTGTGTGGTGAATAAGACGCATTTACAAGTAGATTAGGGTGCATTCTGGGTCATAAATTGAGTAAGGCTGTAATTGCTTTCCAACAAAGGAGAGCTGCAAATAAGACAGGCCGCCTCTCTCTCTTTTTTTTTTTCTTTCCTCCCCTCCTGAAACCCCTTTTTTCCTGTTGATGCGTCTGAAAATTCTCATCCCCAGCTAAATAACACAGTTATGGCATTGAAAACCTTGTAGGAGCTTTTTCAACTTGACAGCTCCTACTCTGTAATATTTCAAGGCATATTTTCCCCCTTCTTCTTCTTCTGCTTCTTCTTCTTCTCCCTTCTTGAGTCTCCGCTGCAGAGACTTGTTTTAAAACCACATTTTCTGGCTTTGTATATTATCAGTCAAATATCCGCATGTGCATCCAGGATGGGGAGGGAGAGAGGGGAGATGCTTGGGTTTCAGGCACTTGGAATTAACTGGGAAAGAAGCCAAAATGTCATTAGAAGCACTCGGATACGGCAGAATGCGAACCACCTCCAGTCTATATTCAGATACGAAGGCAGGCCCAGGAATTAAACATTTATCAAGGCTGAGGGATTAAAGCCTGACCACAAATACTCTTCTTGGTGAAGGGCTTTCCCTGCGAGGAAGGAAGGAGAGTTAGCAATACCGATTGCATGCTGCTGAGGAGCACGAGGAGCTCTCACCGCCTAGAAACTCTCTAGGCCAAATGAGCTTTTCTTGCTTCAAATATTTCTTAATCGTACTTTCTTATAGGATTATGAAGAGGCTGGTGGAGAATGTTAAAAAAGAAAAAAAATTGGGTTGGTTTTCCTCCCCCCCCTCCCCCCAGCCTCGCAAGTATTTCTCGGGTGGTTGGTAAGACTTGGAGCCGGAGTAGCTCAAAAAGGGAGAGAGAGAGAAAGATTCAACTCCCAACCAGTTCTGTTCCTCGTTATACACTTAAGGAAAAGCTGCCATTTCCTGCTAAAAACCCATTTGTCTTGCAAATTTCTGTAATGAGCAGATTTTGGAATAAATACCATGTAATCTGCAGTGACAGTTCTCTCATTTCTTTTTTATTAGTTCAATCTTCTCAGCATCTGAAACACGTAGCAGTGGAGTCTCAGAAGAGGTTTAGGCAGCTCTGTGGGAGTTTTTTTTAACACCTTGGCACACAACCCTGCCACCCGCTCTCCCAACGCATCCCTCCCCTCTCCGTTACCTTCCATTTATTTATTCAATTGTATGTTTTAGCAGCATCTGTCCATAGCCCCAGGCACCCTTTAAGTAATTTAGAGGATACAGAGCCGTGCATTAGCAAGACATGCCCCGTCACGTCGTCCTTAATTCCACCAACAGCCTACGGAGCAACAGCTGGATGGGTACAGCCGCCACCTCCCTCGGTTTTCTGTGTTTCCAGATGCCTGGGGGGAAAAAAGGAAGGGCTTCTCATGTATCTCCAAGGGGTACCTTAATATTTATCATATCCACGAGGCAAATTTTTCTATTGGCGTTGTCAAGCGTGGAACTTCTTTGTCCTGGAGAAGGTCAAACTGGTCTTTCCGAAAGCAAAGGATGAATAGTTGAGTTTGTCCCATGTCTGTGGGCTTGGCTGGTGGGCTGGAGATCAGGTAGGACACCTCCCATCTGGGAGGATGAATTGCTGTGCCTAGAGCTTGGGAAGGATGGATCCTGAGCAGTTTTTTGTCATGGAGTATGGCATCAGGGCTGATGTTGGCAACGTTTGGTGGCACTGCCTGTTTGGGACTGTAGAGGTGGAAAGCATCCTTGGCCAAGGATGGGGATTATTGCTGTTGGGGGGAAAAAAAACAGTGTAAGAAAAAGCAGGAAGTGACTCTTTGTGTTGATTTAAGTTTAGGGATGGGAAGAGGCAGCTCTTGCCTCTGGAACTGAGTCCTCCTGTTCTGCAGGCTTGGGTACGGGGGTGGAAGGGGGATGGAAAAAGCAGCTGAATGAGACTGTGAGAAATAAATAAGAAAACAAACAGCCCACAGAATGGCCTTGTGACCATGTGCCATTCAAGCTGACCTTTAACAAAGTGTATTAAAAACTGGAGCTTTTTTCTTTGTGTTTCCTCCAGCCTACGAGTGAATTACAAATTCCATCGCTTTTAAAATGCGTTGTGTTAAAATACTTGGTGAACTTTAACTTTTTCTTCTTTTTCCTCCTAGGTAAGTGGCATTTACTTAATGTTGAAGTACTTGAAGGTCCAGAGTGGGGATGTAAAACATCCATGCCCAGCTGAAGGTGACTTGTCAGGTAAACCCGAATCTTTTCATTTCTTTTTTTCCCCCCATGCCCAACCCAGGCTGTTTTCTGTCTCTTCTGGCATTACCAAGGTGGGTTGATACGGAGGGGAAGGGCGTGAAGGTGTGTGAGCTTCATTTCCAGTTCACTGCTTTGAGGAGCTGAGTTGCAGTTTGGATTGGCAGCTCTGACTGTCTCCCTCAAGGGCTGAGCGTCTCAGTGCGGGAAGGTGTGAGGTTCAGAATCCCTGGAAAGGTGATGCTGAGCCGTGCTGTGCTTGATCCAGCCAAGTTTTTCAGCAACGCTGCAAACTGTCACAGAGCCCGTTGCCGTCGTGTAGTTTTGGAAAGCCTCAGAGCTGTGTTTCCAGGAAAATGATGCTTGTGCTTGCTCTCACCTCCCCCTGACCTTTCAAAGCACGGTGCCTGCCTCTGCAAAAAACCGTCACGTGCCTGACTTTGAAATATTTCCATCGTGCGGTGATTTTCACACTCAACAGCAATTCAGAGCGATTTTCATCCTCAGACTCTTTCAGCCCCAACCCCCCTGTGAGCTGGTATTTTCTGCACCCCTTGTTTCCTGCTGAGCCCTGAAAAGCCTGGGTGAGCCATGGCATGAGCCCCCTGGGGCGATGTGCTGAGCCAGGTCTCACCGTGTCCTATAACTCCCGGTGGCTCATTCCCTGCGTGTCACTTTTCCTGAGGTCGCTGTATTATCTCACCCTGGCAGATGCAGCGAGGTAGAAATACAAGGCTATTTGCAATGCAGTTTATTAAGACATGTTTTAGAGGTGGTTTGAGGGAGCACTGGCTGGAAATGTTAATCATCATCTCTGACAATGTATTGACCTGCCTTCTGCCTTACCCTGCTGCCTCGGGGAGCTGGGGGGGAAGTGCCAGCTGGGATATCGGTGCGTTCCAGCTGTGCCTTCCCCCCACACTCCCTCCTTCAGGATACATCACTGCTGGCATGGGGAGGAGAAACTTTTAGCCTGTGGAAAAGCAGCTCGTGGGTGGGGAAGGCAAAGGCAAACAAGCACTTTATTTATTTTTTTATTTTACCTTTTTTTTTTTTTTGGATCTGGTAGTTTTCTTGCTGGGAGAAGGGAGTAATCTGACTTCTGTGGAAACAAATGATATTGCATGACTGCCGTGCTGCCTTCTCCTGCTCCACTAGAAAAGGTGTCATTATTTTTCCCCTTTTGTTTTAGACTTCTGTGAACCAAAAGGGCTTGAGGATTTTAATGGTCTATCTCAAAGATTGAGAGGCCCTTTATATGTCAAGCCACAATCCCATCCTAGGCTGTACCGGCCTCTGTTTGATTTTATGAAGCTTATTTTGGATAGATGGTATTTTTATAGCTCCTGCCTTGCTTCACCGATGGCCATATTGATGTAGCGCTACAGGACAGGGCTAATAAATAGTTTATAAAACTGTAGGTTCATTCTCCCAAGTGATGTAGGGCTGTGTCTGAGCAGACTGCAAATCACCGTCCCGGTGATGCCGAGCCTGGGCTCTGCATGGCCCCGGCCAGAGCTGTGGCAACCGTGGGGGAGGGAGGCACTGGGGCAAAGCACAGCTTTCTCCAGCTGAAACTTGTCCTGACCTTCCCTCACAGTGATGTTCTGCCCCAGCAGTGGGGTGTGGAGCAGCCTACTCAGTGCTGGGTTAGAGCAGCCTACCCCCGTCACATCCCCGTCCTCAGCCTGCCCACGGGCTCTGTGGACATCCCATGGCTTTGGGAAGCTTTATCTTAGGCTTCCTAGAACCTATCATGTCAGTGTCATGGAACTGTTAACAAAACCACCTTTTGCAGGCAGCACTTTCTCTCTTTTATGGATCTTTGTAACCCTTGAGATGAAATGGCACCAAGTGATGCGAGTTTGAAGTGCGGTCCTGGGGCAAGATGTGCTGTTGATGGATGAGCTGTGTCTGAGTGGGGTATGCAGTTGGGAAGACATATGGAGGTGCTTGTTCTCCTTGTTGCCATGGGTGTGTCTGTGGTGCCCTCAAACACACAGCTCTGGGTGCCCAGTTTTGGCTTTTTCCCCTCAGCTCCACCACTGACAGATGCTTACCAGGGGCGTTGGGTCCATGTACCCATGGTTTTGGTGGGAGCTGGCTCAGACCCAGGTTGGAGCCCTTGGGAGGGTCCTACCCTGTTGATTTTTTTCCTAAATGCTTATTTCAAGAGCTGCCTTTGAGTCTCCTAAGTGCTGAGGTCTGATATTTGCTTGGCCTGCTCTTCATTCTCTATTAGCTGTCATTTCCCTTGTCCCCATGAGCAGTGTGTGTGTGAAAACCCACAGCTGTCTGCTGGCATCAAAGGCTTTATCCTGTTGCTTCCTTTTGGGTATTAGAAATAGGAGCCTCCCTCATTTCTCCTGCTTTCCAGTCTTAGAATGCTTAGGATTGAAGAGGCTCTCTGGATGTGGATGGTGGCATACCCTGTAATGGGACCCTAAAGGGGACATGAGGCATCTTCATTAATCTGTGTTGAAGCTGAGTTTGGTTTCTAGAAACACAGGGATTCATTAAAGTGCTTGTGCCAAAGGCAAGGGGTGAGGGTGTGAGATGTACCCACACACATATATATTGATTTTTGCCATGCATCCCTCTTGTGGTCTGGGCTCGCTTTGGAGGTGTCTCTGGGCAATAACTATCAAAAAGAGTTGTCCTGTCATCACTACAGACTTTATTTCTTTATAAAAAGCTCAGAAGAAGGAAAAAAAGGAAACCCAACCCACAGCCTTCCCCGCACCCACTGTCCACACCCCGCTAGCATTTGGCAAATGAGAAAATATTAAAGCCATATATTTTCCTGCTGTGCTCAGTTACCACGTTGTCCTTTTCTTTGGAAAGGAAATGCAGTTGGGAAGACATATGGAGGTGCTTGTTCTTCTTGTTGCCATGGGTATGTCTGTGGTGTTCTCAGACATGTGGCTCTGGGTGCCCAGTTTTGGCTTGGTCCCCTCAGCTCCGCTGCTGCCAGACACTTACCAGGGGTGTTAGGTCCATATTGCTGATTCCCTCCTTCTCTTGTACTGTTTTAGGATAATTTTCCCTGTCAGCTATATAACTTGAAGGTTAATTTGACTATTACTATTCTATTATTACTTCTCTGATGTTATTACAAGGGCCACTACAATCACTGCAGTGACTTATACTTCTTTAGGTACTTTTTTGTCACAAGCAGGTTCAGCCTGGCTTAGGGATATTCAACCTGCTTTATCCAGGGTGAGCTTAAAGCACCCACAACCTCCAAAAAAGTACTTGGGGTGTGTGGGATTGGCCAGGCAAGAACTAGAGCAGCTCTGCAGAGGTGATGCATCCAGAACTGGGACCTCCTGAAGGACCTCTTGGAGTGAGTCTTGGTCTCTTGAGGAACAACTGGGTGAGTGGGTGATACAGGTATAGCCATACTGCAAGGTTATATTGTGTTTGATGCCAGTTTGCATGAGGAAAGGTGGGAAAAGACCCATGGGAGCTGTTGTGCCTTTTAGTTTGTTCCTTGAACCAGTGTAGGACAAACTGGCGTGTTGGCGTAGGAAACCTTAGACTGTCCCTGCTTGTTTTGTTCCTTGTTGTAACCACCTTATGGTTTAAATTTAAAAGGCTTCAGTCTCCAGATAGCTCAGCTGAATGTTTTTTTCTTTAGTACTGAGCATAAAAGAGAAGTGCAGCCCTTCAAACTCCGCAATGGTGTTCAATGAGAGAGAGAGATTTGGAGTCGATGCATTTATTAGCACCATTAGGGCAGGGGAATGTGCACAGATACATCGCCAGCTCCACGCTTGAAACTGGCATTTTTTTCCCTCCATTTAGACTGTTCTCAGTCTTTCTGTGCTGATACAGGAAAGTCCCAGCATGGGATGATGAGATCAAGTGCGCATTGGTGGCAAATGCAATTTGTGAACCGTTGGTTGGATAAATGACATTGTGTATAAAAGAAATGTTGCAACACAGCCGTACTAATGCAGCCATGTGACACCAATTTAATGCATTTTCCCCATTAAGCTGCTTGTTCAAGATATCTTTGGACCATTTCGTGTACAGCAGTGGTGTGTAAGGCCTCTATTTTCTGAGTATTACTCATTTTGCAGCTAACAGATGTCAGTGTCTATTTGTCCCTTACGGAAAAGTCCCCGTAAAGTTCAATAGGGATTAAATTTGTCAGGCTCTATAGAAACATAACAGGATTCTATGGAAATTACTCTGCAATCCTATAGAATGTAATAGATAATCTCCTCGTCTCTGGAGGTATTTTAACTCTTGCATAATTGCGGACCAGAATAGAAAATCTCCATTAAATTCAACGAGATGGTTCGCAAAAATCCTATAGGAAAATGATAATTTTCTATTAAAATTAGTAGGACTTTTTCATCAGCACGTTGGTATTCATTGGGAGGTTTTATTCATTTGCCAATCCTGCTAAAAAGTGTTTTGTCAGGAGGCTGATACTCGCTTTGTTCTTGGGAACAGTGATTTGTGCATAAATGATGCTTATGTCCAATGCTCGTATAATTTATGGCGAGGCACTAAATTCCCTTTCAGAATAACTGGAGCAGGATGAGGCTTTAAGCCCTGCAGGGAAGGGGGGAAAAAAAAGATGTTGCTGGGGATTTGGAGAAGGGGTCTGCCTGCGAAGACCCCTCAGCATCCCGCTATTGTGTTATCCAGGTCGTCGGATAACAGCACAGCGGATCCAGGCAGGGTGTTGTGTGCACGCACGGATGTGCCACAGACACAAGCTTGTCCCTGTCATCTCCCTGGCTCTGGCGCTGCTTATCTAAAGTGTTCAGCCCGGGATGCTGCAAATTAATGTTGGATTGAAGCTCTGTTTCTGTGAAACTGCCCGTGGCTGGTTTGAATGGCTCTGCTGCCTCCCGCATCCGCAGGCTGGCTTTTCGTGGCGTGGCCTGGGTGGTGGGGGGACATCGGCTCCGCCGAAATCCACGGCTTTGCTCCTGGAGGTCGCTGCCTCTGCCGTGTTGCTGGTGGAGCTCAGCCAAGGCACGGGCTGGAGCAGTTAATTACGGAGAGAAAGCTCTGCTCGGCTGCGGGGGGTGTGAAAAGCCACCCCCGAAAGGATCATCGTGCTTTTCTCCAGCCTTGGAAGGTGCTGCCGTGCATGTTGATGAAGGCGAAGCGCCCCGGTCACGGGAGCGTCGGCAAACGCTTCCTGTGGATCATCCCCTCTGTGCAGGTGGCATCTCCAGGCACCACAAGAGCCCTGATGTCGCAGACACATGAAGAGGCCACCTCAGAAGGGGGCTTGCTCAGAGGAGGGGACACAGGGATGCCGTGGGGAGCAGGTAGAGCTGTGCCTGTAACTGCTCTGGGGCTGAGGGAGGGAGGCGAGCGCAGTGGTTGCTCTGTTCGTGGTCCCTTGTGTAGGAGGATGAGTCATCTTGGAGAAGGGAATTGCAAACTCCTTGGGGGGTATTTGCAAAGGATGTTTTCAGCGAGGAAGGTCGCTTTGTTTTGGCAAGACACGGTGAGGAGGACTTTCTTAAAAGGACGGTGAATCAACTCATCAGCTGAACGTTGGCTCTGTCGGTGGCACTGCAGGGGGGACGGTGTCCTGTCCCAAGGTTGTGGTGGTGAGTGTGTGTCTGCTCTCAGTAAAGCACAAATAGCCCTGTGCTAAGGGATGGTGCAGGCCTGAGGGCTTACACCCATAGAATCATAGAATCAGCCAGATTGGAAGGGACCTCTGAGATCATCAAGTCCAACCCTTGATCTGCTACCGCTGTGGTTACTAGATCATGACACTAAGTGGTTAAACTCATGTTTAACTCATGTTAAAAACCTCCAGGGAGGTATGCACCTTGGAAAATTTGGGGGCAGTTTCAGGTTGAGACACACACAGATCGATCCCTCCCTGCAGTGGGAAACAGCTCAGGGAGAAAGGTTGGCTTAGCAGAGGTGGGATGAGCTGATAAAGTCGAGAAGGTCCTAGACCAGGAGAACTGGAATGCCACAAGGTGAAGGTCAGGCTTGTTACGGGGCGATGCACAGAGAGCAGGAGCCAGGTCCAACTCGGAGCTCCTGCATTCCTTCGCGCCTCCCCAGTGCCAAGGCGGCGCAGCTCAGGCTACAGAAGCCGATTGACACAACATATGTAACGGTCTCATTTACTGGCGGGGAGAAATGTGCGTAAATCTGGCATTAAACATGAGCTTACTCTGCTCCCCTTCTTGGGAGAGCAGTGATTGACGGCGCTGTGTAAATGGCAGGAAGACGCCGGTAGAAGCTGGGAAACATTTACCCTTCGGGAGAGCCATGTGTACATTGGAGGATTGCCTCATCTCCCCGTGCCTTAAACACATCTGGAGGCATCACTTCTATCCCAGTTCCTTGCTGTTGCTTACAATTAATGCCATCGTGGTAAGGAGCAGTGCATGGAGAAGCAGCCCTGTCTTCCATAAATTATTCCCAGTGTTTTCTTCCCTCCTGAGGCATGTTGTTCCCTCCTAGAAGGTGCTGGAGCAAAAGCTCCTGCAAAACCGTGGTGTAGCAGCAGGTATTCCAACTCCAGAAGCTGGGAGGCTGCCCAGGTGAGTAGGGGCTGGCTTCTCTTGCTGTGCCCATCAGCCAGCTAGTCCGAGAGAAAATTCAATAACAGCCCTTTGAGATTAAATTCTGAGCACTTGAGTAATCTAAAGCCAGCGAGGAGTCGGTGTCTCAGCAGTCAGTCAAATGGTCTGGGCTGTCATCTTATTAGAGGGAAAGAGAAACTTTGATTTAACCCAAGACCCTTAATTTTCAATAATGTTTCTCAGCTCCTACTAGCTGTTACCATTCCATGAAATCTTCGGGTTCTAAAAATTTGTGGCTTGACTTCAGGGTTTGGACTTCTCAGGCAATTTTCTTTGACAAGAGGATCTGTACAAATCAATTAATGGAAGTAGGGGTGGGGAGCAGTGGGTTGCCTGGGCGTCTGTGGGGGAAAGTGCTGGAGCAAATTCCCTGGGATTAAAGGCAGAGGAGGTGCCATTAGCAATGTCTGTGGATAATGGCATAGGAAGGGAGGAAACAACCCAAACCTCAGAACTTGATAGAAAACCTGGCTGAAGTTCCTCCCATCCCTGATGAGATAGGTTTTATAGCTCTGAATCCTGGTCTGGATTTAACTTCCTGGGTGTCCTTGTCCACCCCTGTCCCTTCCCGCTCCTCAAGGCATGTGCTGTGTTAAACTGCTGCCATCTGATCACAGCCTTCCAAAATGCCTGGGAATTAATTGCAAGCTTAAATACTACCTTGGCCTTTAACTCTGCTCCATGCTGAGTGAAGTAAAGGTTTTGTCTCATCAGAAAGACATCTTTGTGAAGAGGGGGAAGTTGTTCTCTTGGAATCCATTTTCCTTTTAATTGCGCAGAGCCAATTGTGAGAATCAGCCATGGGCCTTTTATTTACTTTATACATTTATTTATTTTATTGCTAATTCCCACCTTCTGGCTGAGGATGGTGGTTTTTTTACCCTTGGAAGCAAGCTTTAAAAATAATCCTGGGTGTCTCCTCCACTTTTTTTCCCTGTTCTTGTGAGCCGAACAGGCCGTCAGCAGAGAGGTGTGAATTAAATTTCAGTGTCGTGGCGCAGGAGCTCCTGCTCCACCACCTTCCCCCTTCCCTGCAATCCTTCCCGAGCTGCTCTCTAGCTCATCTCACCTCCTTCCCTGCTATTCTTCCCACACTTATTGCCTTCATTTCCATAACTCATCCTGCGCTGCATTCTCACACCCCTGCTCCCCTGTAATGTGTGACCCAGATAGTGCTTTCTTTTTGGACAAAGGGATAAACAATGGCTTCCCTAACAATGTGCTTGGCTGCTGCTCCAGCTGAGTAGGGCTTGGACTTAACATTAGGGAAATACTCCCTCAGAACCAGATTATCTAAGGTAGTCGGATGCCCCCTATTACCATAGGATCTGAACGGCTTGCAGCTTTTGAAGATGCTTATTTTCCTGTTAACCCTGTGGTGTTATCTTTTTTTATGGAAGGCTGGGGACTGAGGCGTCGGGAGCGTAAGGAAAGCTCTGGGCACAGGGCCTGGAGTGGTGTTTTTTGTAGGGTTGCATTGATTTTCAGGTAGCTGTGCTGGGATGAAGCACGGAGGTGGCTGGGCTGAGCGAGGTGCTGCGGGGTATTAACACCAGGACTATTTTGTGCTGTGCCCCTTCCATGCAGACCCTATCCAAACAATTTTCCCTTCCCTAGGAAGTGCTGGTATCTCCTCCCAGCTGTTGTAAATCAAGGAAGCCCAGCTCTGTTGCCATCCATGCAATCACCCCACGTCTGAAAACTCTGAGACCTTTCAGAAGCTCCAGGGTCCCTTAATCCACATCCTCCTTCCTGATGGGAAACTACTGGCTCCTTGTCATTCCTATGCACCCGGAGACCTGCTTCCCCCACCTTTTCAGGGACACTAATTTACAGTGCCATGCTGCTTCCTTTATCTCCGTTTATGCTCCCTTAATGTGGTTGGGAATCCACAAATTCCCTTTTACGCTGTTCTGAACGTAACCTACTAAACCTTAATCATGGTTTGGGGAGTAGTAATTCTTTCTTTTATATGGCTCTCTTTTTATTTTTTCCTATATAATTTTTCCTTTAAGAAAAGATCATTAATCCATGTTTCTGAGCCTTCCCATCAATCTATAATTGAATTGTATAAAAAAAGACTTGATTTTTACATCCTTATAAGAAAGAATTCAATTCTCTCTAATGCCAGAAGATTTATAAGTCTAAAAATCCAGATTTCTCTTAATTTTATTTTATTTTTAATAACCCAGCTTGTCTGGAGTTATCTGAATTATTAGTGAGCTTGAATATGCTGTGATCTGAGGAGATGAGTTATCTTTTCCGTAGAGGAAGCGCCAAAAGCCTAACAGGCCCATCTCACAGGGAAAACAAACCCACTTCTGATAGCTGCCTAACCTTGGTGGGTCGGGAAGCACCTCTCACCGGCACCTTCAAAGGATGCTCAATTAATTATTGCATTTTTAACACCGTATTGCACTGCGGGGCTTTCCCCTCTTGAGTCTTGGCTCTGCTGTCACCTCCTTCTTTAAAGGTACAAAGGGAGAATGTCATGCCTTGCTGGCTCGATGGGCTGGGAGGAGAAACTCTCTGCCTTTCCAGCCCGGGCTCTGCCACCAGACTCGCTTTGGGATGAGTTAGTGCTGTTGCCTGGTTCAAGGTTCTCTGTTTAATGTAGCCTTTGGCTTGCCTTGGATGGGTTTCACTGCTGGGGTGGGCACCAGGAGCTACTCCCAGCCTGGATTTTGGATGAATGCAGTTTAAGAGCTTTCAACATAGTTTTAGTACACCCTGGCAGAGGGGTTTGTCGTGTGGCTGTGCTAAAGGGAAAGGGAGACATTGATCAACTGATTTGCACTTGAGTTTATCTGAGAGTCTTGGAGCCCTCTGCCAGCCTCCTCTGAGCTGCAGAACACCACTGGGCTTTTCATTCTGAAGCTGGGGTCGAGCTGGAGCATCTGTGAGTGTAAGGCTTCCAGGGAGGCAGCAGCTTTTCCTAATTTAATAATAAAAAATATGGGGGTTGGATGGTTGGAAAGCTTCCAGCGCTCTCAGGCTTGCACCCCAATGGCTCGGGTGGCCCTGGTTTTCAAGCCAGATGGTGTCAGCTAAAGGATGTTGAACTTCACTGATCCTTTTGGGTCCCTTCCAGCCCAGGGTATTCTGTGATTTGCCCCTCGGCAAGATCCCACCACGGAGGTTCTCAGGCACCTTGAGGAGCTGGCTGCTTCTCCTTCTCCTCCCTGCTCCTCTCTGCAGCAGAGGAGGAGGACAAAGCCAGGTAATTGTGCTGTCTCTGCAGACAGTAAATTCCAGCTGGGGTGTCCATTTTAAGTGCTGTTTGGAGCCTTGACAGTGACATGTGTGTGGGAAGTTGCTCTGAATTCCTTCAGCCTCTGCTGTGTTTAACTCCTGGGAAAGGTGTTTGGAAAAGCAACGTGTGTAATGTTTGTTCTGAGTTTCCTGTACTGGGAAGAAGAGCAAAAGCCCAGGTTTTGCTGTACGTGCATTTACCAGGCTCCATCCCTGCCTCTCCTTGCAGGCTCCCAGTCCCATCTGTTCGAGCTTTCTTGCACTGATGTGCTTTTTCTCTATTTTCCTGCCATGCCTGCGCTGCAGATTCCACTCTTTGAATGAGACGTGGGGATCTGCTTGCAGGTCTCCTGCTGAGTCTCTTTGCTGTCTGTCCCTCCTTCCAGACATGCCCACTCCCTCCCCCTCCCTCTCTGCATTCCCTCCCTTCCCTCTTTGGCCAGCAAGGGAGTGATGCTGTTGGAAAAAGGGCTTTTGGGGTGCTCAGGGGATGGGAGAATCAGAGGTGGTTATTGGGATTGTTCAGTCCCCTATAACCTCCCTGCAAGGGAGCACCAAAGCAGAAGTAAAATCCTGAGCAGGTTTCCCTTGGCCTGACCCCCTCCTGGTGCTGCTGTGCAGGTTTTGTGTTTGGATGTGATTACCCAAAAAGCCCAAGGATCCCCTGGCTCCCAGTGTTACCAGTTACTAGGGAAGCTCCCAGCTCTGTTGGAGCACTTGGAGGTAAAACTGAAGCTTGGAAAGGCTGCAGACAGATTTGTGCTCCTTTTTATTTTATTCATTACTTTTTCTCCCTCCATTCTCTCGTTGCTTTCTGAGTTTCAGATGGATTATCCAGATTGCAGAGCCCAAACCCTTGCCTGCCTGCCAGGTCCTTCTGTTCCCTTCCAGTTCATTTCTTAACAGCAAATGTTGCAGCCCCTTCTCTTCATGGGGGTTTGAAGGTGCAGAAACAGCTCTTTGCATCCAGGTACTGGGGGTGTTGGGGCTGTTGATCACCTCTAGGACACCTCTTTGTCCCACCAAGCTCTTTGCTGGTAGGTGAGGACTTGTTAGGCCAGGGCTTTGCAGGAGCCACTGGGTGGTTTTACAGGTGGTTTCCTGCCTCTCTCCCTGCTGCTGCTTGCTCCAGCAGAGTCTCCTCAGGGTTTCTCCCTCCTGTTGTGCCTTTCCAGGGTTATCCTTGAAGTGTTTCTGCCTGCAGCCTTCCCTGAGCTTGCTTTCTCCATGCCCCTGATCTTTTTGGAGAGCTTTAGTAAACAAGCTGGCTTTGAAAGGTAGAAAGGGGAGGGAATGAAGGGGAAAAGGATCCCAAAGTCACTTTATGTCCCCTCATCTGTACAAATGACAAGCTGCTCCCACCAGGGGCTGTCAGGACCCTCCTGGCACATGGGAGTCCCATCAGGGCTGGAGTGAGGCTACTCCCACTAGTAATTTCTCCTGAATGTTACTTGGAAAATTGTAGGTTGGGAGACTGTAAGTGCTGTTACAGTGAGAGGGAGAGGGGTAGAAAAAAAAGAGTATTTTTTTCCCCTTTGAAAGTAGACTGAGGAATTTGGGAACATGGTTCCTCCCTTGAGTAGTTCACTCCTTTGGCTCAGCACACAGGGGATGTTTTCCTCCCTTGGAAGGGAACAAACATGACCATTTTATTTCTGTATTGATTAAAACCAACAAACATCCTTGAGTGATTTTGTGCTTCCTTAGGTGGAGAGGGAGAACAAAACCCAGGTCTTTGTTTGCTCATCAGCATCGTGAGGCTTTGCTCTGGCTTCCTGCAGTGCTGGGAGGGAAGAGCATTTCATCACTGCCACCAGTGGGGTCCACAGAAAGGACGAAAAAAAGAGTGTCTGCTCAGCCTGTGTTATAAAACAAATTAAGTTGCTTTCTTGGCTGGGGTCAGAGGTGTCAAAAAGGCAGAGTGATCTACTGCCTGTGGCCAGACTGTGGATATAAGACCTGGTTTTCAGCCTCAGGACAGTGGGCAGGTCACTTTGCTCTTAGCCTGCCTCAGTTTCCCCACCAGCAAACCCTGCCGTGCTCATCCCAGCACTTAACCTTGTTTTGTGTGCAGTGCTTTGTACCTGGGGATGAACGTGCCTGTAGAAATGCATGAATAGGCACAACGTGTGTATTAGAGAACAACAGCATTTCACTCTCTGCATCCTAAACTCAAGGTGATGTTCCCATGGCTGTGAGCCAGGTTTGGGGCCCCAGCCCATGAGATGCCATTTAGGACCCCATATAGGTGAACACAGGTGTTAAAATAGTTCCTTATGATCCCACAGCCCTGGCTTGGTGGTGTTTCTGTGGATGATGGATGACTCCCGAAGAGCTGAGGTTCTTTGAAATGTTCTGCTTGCTGTCAAGCCCTGTCTCTTTCCCTGTCTATCCACCTCCTCAGCAGAACTGTGTTCTGCAGTTCTCCTGCACACGTGTTCAGCCGGCTCCGTGGGGAGATCCTGGAGTGGGATAACAGCAGGACTGCACGGATTAAGTTATTAAAAGCGGCATTTGTGATGTTTTTTCCTCCTGAGGGTCTCAGAGCAATTTGCTGAGGTCTCCTTTACACATGGGGAAAGCAAGGCAGAGCCTGAAATTGTGCAGCGAGTCAGGAGCAATTTGGAAATGGAACCCAACGGGTCTCCCATCCAGGGGTCATGTTCCTTTCTAGGGCTGAGGAGAGCAAAATGTGCTTTAGAGTTCAGTGCAGAGGCGTGTGGTGGGCCCTGGGGGGAGCCTGGAAGCTGCAAGATGACAAAGTCAGTCATCATGTCTAAGCAGTGATTCTGGCTCCATCCTCCTCCTCTTGCTGCGTTTCTCTCGTTTGTGCTACCCCTCTGGGAGTCCGGCTAAGGATGGAAGAAATTGCCTGGAAAAGCCATCAGCCCACGTCTAATTCCCTCCTGAATTGCTGTTTCAGGCTCTGAGAGTTTGTATTAAGGCTGCAACTTTTGAATAACAATTTTGTTTTCCGTCAGGAGCTGGTTCTCCCAGCTCAGAAGGCTCTTGTGGCACAGCTCCCATTCCCTGCTCAGGGAAAACCTGGTGAAGCTTTTTCAAGTGTTGAGATGTGGGGTTGTCCACTCCTGCCAGCCTCTGCTTTCCTGGCACTTCCCAGGAGCAGTTCCTGGTGGGCAGCAGCTTCATCTGATGGAGTTTAGAGCTGAGGTGGAGCAAAAGAGGAGGCCCTCAAAACATTCAGCTGCCCCAAAATAGGTAATAAATCAGCTGGAAATTTTAATATTAAATATCATGAGAAAAGTACCAACCTTGGCTTCCCAAGCCTCTGGGTACTTTTATTTTATTTATGGGGTGAGTTCTTCAGTTTGGGTTTTATTTGGGTAACTTTGCATGAGCAGAGTTGGGCAAGAGAGTGGCTCTGTGCTGTAGTTTGTTCACCAAAAATCCTGGATATTGTGGAGCTTGTAGAAACGATTATTCTTCCTTCAAAAGCTTGTTTTTTAATGGGTGGGAAGAGCTGGGGTTACAGCCAGGCCAGAGCTGGGGATCTGCAGCATTCTCCATCACTCTCTGCCCTTTGTTGCTCTTTCAGCTGGGGGTGTTGAGCCTCCCTTTCCTCGCTCGGGGTGACGTCTGCACTTTTAATTAGCAACTGCCACTTCCCTTGCAGGAGAGTCCTGTAGAGTTTCATGGCAATGATACTAATGAACGTCTGTGGAAGTTGTTCCTGGAACATATGGCAATGAATATTTCTGTTGGGTTTGTGTTGCTGTCCCACCGAATGCTGTGACGGGGAGATGTTTCCTGGGTTTGCTTTGAAAGTCAAACACTTGTAATGTCTGTAGGATTTTTTCATAAAGATGAAAGGTGTGAGGGAAAAGAAAGATGACTGTTGATCCTTAATTATTTTTGAGAAGCCTTGGGCACCAAAGAACAAATGTCTCTCTGCCTCCTGGTCCCTCCCTACACCCAGTACATGAATTTGGGGTCCTCTCTGTGATTTTTCAGAGCTGCCATGAGCCCCACGCACTTCAGGGATTATTCCAAACCTATGGATTAACCCAAACCAACTTGGTTTTGGCCCTGCTGTGGTGTAACTTTTGGGGTGAATCATTCCATGTGCCATCTGTTTCATCCTTTCCCTCCAGACCCCATCACAGAGCGGAAGAATCCAGGGCAGCCAGATTTTCCCTGTGGTGGTGGCACAGGAAGAGCTGTTTCCATGCTCAGCCACCATCTCCTGTTGCATTACATTTGTAGTCTTTTGTCCAGAAGATAAACTGCAGAGTCTTGCTGCACTGTAATCAGGGTCTGATCTAAACCTCAGGGACACCAAGGGGTCCTCCCCCAACCCTGCCCGTTGAGAGGGTGTGGGAGGGATGCATGGGAACCAGGGCCTATCCCACTATTTTGCACTATCCCAACCCTCACTGTAGGTAGAGCCACATCCCTGGTGATGCCAAAGCTCAGCAGCTTGTGTTGCAAATCCAATTCCCTAAGTCTGTGGGCTGGTGAGCAGTGGAGAGTCTCATTTGGAAACGCTGCAATGGGAAGCTTGTTCCAGAGGCTTGAGTTTCTCCTGAGCTGGTGTGAAACACTTGGGCCCTGGGAGCACCAACTGATACAGCAGGAGTCTCTGTGACACCAACCAAGCTTCTGGCCTCTGTATCCCAAATATTTAACTCTTCAGCAGTGCCATATGACTCCCCTGCAAGTCAAAAGCTCCACCATGGTTAAAGGTCCATCATCTGTTGCCTGATGAGCCCTGTGTGGATCACAGGATGCAGTGAGTATATCGACCCTTAACTACAGCCTCATGTGGGATCCGCTCCCTCCTTTATTTTGGATCTCTCTGTGCTGGGGTGCCCAGCTCTCATAAAAACTTTGCAGGGAGAAAGCTGTTCCCTGTGCACCAAGCCCACTTCTGAAAGATGTTGTGTAAGCTACTTGGCGAGCAAGTAACTTTTGCGTTTAGACTGTAATTGGCTTTAAATTCCAAAGGTCCATTGCTAATGATATTCAGAGCGGTTTAATTAAAGGGGCACCGTCAAGTACTTCCTTTATAGTTTTCCTTTTGCATGTGTTTTTTTTTTCCTTTTGGAGGCTTGAAGGTAATAATTAAAGTAATTCTCTGCTGATTTTGTCCTTTTCTATTTGGCAAACTTTGATCCATTATTATTTTTCAATGGAGATGAGATTAAACATGGCCACTTTTGTTCCCGCGATCGTTTCAGTTCAATGCGGCACCGGATTGCGCCGGGATCTCACCGCCCTCGTGCCGGTGGCATCACTTGGTGGTGACATTGATGCTGCTTTGGGGAGGGCAGTGACATCGATGCAGCTTTGAGGGGGCTGCTGAGGCAGCTGCAGGAGCTCGTGTTCCGCCTTGAAGAGTCTCCGAGCTGCCTTATGCACTGCTGGGAAGAACCCGAATCTTCAAATCTTCGCTGAAAGGTGGGGTTTGGGATTCCTCAAAATGAGATGAAGATAAGCCTCTCCTCTCCCTCACTAGGAAAGCCCATCTTTTGTATATGTAACGGTATTTTCCTGTGGAAGAAACATGCATTTGCGAGGTGTCAGCTCATAAAAGAAGCCATCTCATGATCTGAGTTACAAAGATGCTCAGTTCTAAGCTGTCTCTCTGCAGTTTTCAACTCCAGGCTTAAATTGGGGATGAATAATTTGTCTAGGACTTCAAACTCCCCAGCTTTCGTGCTTGTTAAAGGGGAATAAACAGGGCTGAAGGATCGCAGCTGACTGTCCTACAGTCGGGGGCTGCTGCAGCAGCTCAGCTTGCTCTGTGCTCTCCCCTTCCCACGCATCTCCTCCGTCACAGAGCTCAGGGATGCTTGTCCTTCCCATGGCCTTTTCCCCAAAAGTGCTGCCTGGAGAAAATCTGTGCTTGTGGTGGGAATGTGAACCCGCCAGGGGAGTGGGTGGGATGGAGCAAGAATGTTTTCTCTGGGTTTCAGGCAGTGATGTGCCTCCCGTTAGCCTTGGGACCCTGTGAGATGGGTCAGGAGGGAAACAGTGACCGACCAAAAACCCTCTGCATTCAGCAGCCGCTGTTTTGTCTTCCCTAGAGCAGCCAAGTGTGGACAGTGCTATTTAGATCCGAGAGGATAAGGCAATAACCATTTTAAGAGAGATATTCGCAGTGGGTCAAATTTTAAACAATGAGAATGTTTCCACATGGCAGCCTCTGCCAATTATTGCTTGTAATTGCTTTCCCTTCGGTGCTGCCTTTGCCCTTTCTGTTTTATAGGAGCTGCTGTCCCCTGTCCATCCCACGTGGCTTCCTCCCCACCTCTTGCTGGGCAGGAGCACGTTTACAGCAGGGTTTTTTTGCAGACACTGTAAATGGCTCGACTGCATCTAGAGGGATAAAGGGATCCTGCTTCCCATCTCCTGCATCACATTATTTGGCAGCTGGTTACTGCAGCAGCAGTGAAATCACACAAGGTTCATGCTGAGGTGTAGCTCAGGGCTGAGTTGAGGGAACCAGCAGCTTGTTTTCTCCAGGCAGCAATGAAGGTGCCAATGGATGTGTCTGAAGGGAGACAGGGCTTTCTGGAGAGTCCTGTGCTCCCTGGGTGGTGGTGCCATGCTTGGGGAAGGGTCCTGGGTGTTCAGGTGTTGCAGGTGAGCGCACAAATCCTGGCTCTGGTCGTGCAACAGGGAGTACTATGAGCAGACAAGGAGGCCAGCTGGGCTTTGCATCAGGCTGCAAAAGCACCCGTGGGGTCCAGCACCCTCTCTGAATCCAACACTGGATGTTTTGGGAATGCTTCACTTGGTGGGTGAAGTGACAACCTGCCTCTGTCCTCTGCTGAGCCACCAGCCCTCGAGGCCACGCTCCCATTTAGCCCATTAAAAGTGGCTTTCGTTTCCCCTGCTGAATCAATCTCTCAGTCCTTAAATGGTACCTTCCTTGTGCTAATCATACAATAGGATTACTAATGAATGTCTCAATTATTTAATGTTTGAATCGAGTAATTATTTTCTTGAGGTAGCAAATTGAAGTTTTCAGAAGGAAAAATACCATCTCCCCCCTCCCTTTTTTTTTTTACTTCTACATAATTAAGTAATTGTGTAGCCAGTGATTTAATAGCTACAAGATCAGGAGTGACATATTTTATTCATTTTAAGCAGGAGTGTTTCTCATTTCTCCTCTTTCTCTCCAGGAGAAGCCCTGGCCCCCCTCTGGGAAGGCAGGGGAACCAGCTGCAAAGCTTTACCGTCGCCTCTGCCGCGTTTCTATCGGTGTTTAAAGATTTTCTCTTCTGTGCTGAGCTGCCTCTCATGTTTTCTGCCAGCGGGTTCTTTCCCAGGAGTCCAGGGGGGGCTGTTTTGGAGGGATGCTCTGTGGGTTTGGTGCCTGTCACCAGCTTGTGTCCCGTCCTTCCACGTGCACATGGGCTGTGTCAGATGAGTTTGGATGCTCTCGTGTTTTTTGGTGCATGTTTGGGGAGAAGAGCAGAGCCCAGGCACTGAGTATCGTTTAACTGGGAGCTGTTTCTGCAGCCAGTGATTGCAAGGCCCCCCCAGGCAGTGCCCTGGCCATGGGATTTACCTACCTTTGGAGCAGACACCCAGCCCTGGCGCAGAGCGTTTGTCTCACGTCATCCCCGTCTCGCTGTCGGAGAGACATGCAGAGTGACAGTCGCGCTTCTGAAAACCTCTCTACTTGTTTTAAATAAATAAAGAAGTTAATCACTGGGGAATTACCGTGCTCAGATGTTGAGACATCCTGGGGATGAAAAGAAGTGTCTAAGGAACAAGAATATTTAGTGTCGACTGAGCGTATATCTGAATTCCCCTTTTTTGTGTGCGTGTCAGCTGTACGTGGGTATCCGTGGTGGGGAGCAGGAGAAGAGCTGGGTGGTCTGTACAAATAATTCCCCTTCCCTGCTTGTTTTTCATCCTCTGGTGGACAGACTGTGGTCTCCTCAGAGCCGGTGGCTGCAGGTGGGTGATTTTTGCTGGTGGGACTCAGTCTGTAGCTTGTTTGTAGGTATCTGCTTGAGGGTGGAGGCTTTTGTAGCCATAAAACGCCCTGATAAAAAATGGATGATGTGTCATATTCTTGTTCTCCTGCCAAAAACAGAGTCCCAGGCAGGCTGTGATTGCTCCTTCCTTGGATGAATGCAACGTTAAGCTGTGCTCCTGGCGTGAGCGTTCGTGACCGCGAAGCCGAAATGGGCCTTTCTTGGCACCATCCCCCAGATTTCAGACAAGTTCCCAACAGCACACGGATTGGTGAGAGCGCTGGCAGAGGGGGAGCACAAATGTGCTGTGAATAGGCATTGGAGGGAATTCATTAACAGGACCTAATTAGCAAATTCTAAGTGGCAGCGCTCCGGGGAGGAGCAGGGCTGGAGCGATCCGGGTCACGGTGAGCATCCCACCAGCCGGATGGGTGCGAGGTAGGGATGTGCACACAGGGATGGGCACGCACTGTGCCTTCTGGAAAAAGCCACTTTGGGAGGAATTAGGTGTGGACCTGCACCCACACATCCCTGTGTCTCTGCTGGCAGTGACAGAGCCTCTGTCTCCTGTGACAGGGTTAAACTCCTGTGACGGTGAGTGATCACTCCCCAGATGACAAATGAGATGAGGGTGCCGTGGCATTGCAACTAGTTTTTCAAGGGCTTGGTCTTTTGTTAAAGAAATAGTGACTTATTTGTAATTATTTAGTTAAACCTTTGTGTCTGGGGCTGCTGCTTCTGCAGCATCGCATGTCTCTCTCCAGCCACAGCTTCACGTTGCCCACTGTGTTTGGAGTCCCCTCAGACTGGTCTTGGTGGCCTCAACCCAGCCCTGAGAGGTGCTGGTCACCCTCAAACCCAAACAGGAGTGGTGGTGAATGTCTTCACAACCTTTCCCAGGTATTTTAAAATGCTGCTTTCCAAGTTGTCCTTATTTAACACGCACATCATAATTAAGAAGAATTTCCTGTGCTCCTCTGGGGCTCGCAAGAAATTTGAGAGCTGGAGGGTTTTGTCTGTTATGTTAACACGCTTGTTAAAAAAGGAGAGGTCTCCTTGGCAGAGCTAAACAGAGCCCAGACACCAGCTGGGACAGCTGTAATGGTGGAGGACCTTTGGGAAGCACAAGTGTGGGATGGATTCAGGCATGTGGGAGAGACTGCAGGTATTTGCCAGCGGAGAAGGAGGAGGGCAGGTCAGGATCCTTTGCTTTGGGTGTGAACAGTGAGCTCAGGTGGGCACAGACAGCATATGGGTTGCCTTGCCCCTGTGTCATCTTGCAGGTTTGGCACAGTTGGCACTGAATTTGGGGAGAGCTGATGGATGCTTAAATTTCTAGTTATTTCTGCTCTCCATTACAGGTTATCCCGAGCCATTGGGGCACATGGACAGCAAACCTTCCCATATAAACCATTTAAATCATTCTTCAGCCTAGGTATGGGTGTGTGTTGCTCTACCTGAAGGAGTTCAGCCGGTCATTTGGGTGGCTGTAGTGCCACACTGGTGGCATTTGCTTCCCAAAGCCTCCTGAGGATTTTGGTGTTTGTGGCTCAGGATTCAGCCCATCCAGGTGTTTACTGTGAGCTCTCTGGCCCTCGGGCTGAGGCTCCAGAGCTGTGGAGCTGTGAAGCCTGGCCAGGAGGATGCAGACGTCCTGCTGGGCCAGGCACTGTGCTGGTGGCCTGGGGCCTTTCTGTAGCTGGAAACTTTTAAAGGTAGTCACCACAGGCAGATGTAGAATTGCAGAATTGTTCAGGTTAGAAAAGACTTTTAAGATCATCAAGTCCAACTGTCAACCTAGCACCATGTTCACCATTAAGCCATGTCCTCAAGGGCCACATCCACATGTTTTTGGACACTTTCAGGAATGGTGACTCCACCACTTCCTGGGCAGCCAGTTCCAATGCTTTATAACCCTTTCCATGAAGAAATTTTCTTAATACCCAAACTGAACCTCCCTTGGTGCGACTTGAGGCCATTTCCTCTTGTCTTGTCACTTGGTACCTCGGAGAAGAGCCTGACCCCCATCTGGCTCCAGCCTCTTTTCAGGTAGTTGTAGAGAGCAATATGGTCTCCCCTGAGCCTCCTTTTCTCCAGGCTAAATTTGAGCTGTAATCTCAGCAGCATTGCTGATGTTTGAGCAGAGGAAGGAGCTGGTTTTTTTCTTGGAGTATCAACTCGCTTGGTTTTTTTCTTGCATTCTTTTTCATTCAGCTTCCCACAGTGGCTGTTGATAGCGTTAGGAGCTGGCCAGGGGTTAGATAGGAAGGAGAAACGGGGTGAGGCTTCACTTGGGAGCAGTCTGCCCTTTCCCCTCGTGGTTGTGCTGCCGCAGCTGTGTGCAAGCTGCGCTCCTGCCCTGAACCTCGTGTGCGGCCGCACGACCCCCCGACACATCCCCGGCAGGACTTTCCCCACAGCTGCGCTGCGATGGTGAGAAAGCCTGGATTTATGTGTCCTGACTTGCCCTGCCCTCTCCTGTGACTGGTTCTTGCCTCTTGGCTGTGCGTGACCCCATCCTCGACTGTTCCCGGAGCGTCTCTGCCGCCGTCCCCGCCGGGTGAGTTACGGAGTGTCCCCGGCGATAACCGTTACCAGATGTTTACACGTCTTGAGATGTCGTCGCCAGGGCTCCATTTCTTATGCCTCATTTCATAGGGAACGCTTGTGTTTTGCGAAGTTTACTTCCCTCCCCGGAGTCAGCTCTTCCCTGGGGCCTCGCTGTGGCGCGTGTTCGCGTATTCCAGCAGCCGCTTCCCGCGGTGGTGGGGCACTAGGAGCATCCAGCTGTGCTCGGAGCATCCAGCTGTGCTCCTCGGCTCTGTTCTGGCACCTGAGGGGTAGTTTAGAACTGGGAAGTGTCAGAGGGAGGGATGTTCTAGAACTGCCATCCTTTCTGGTGGCTTTCCCCCCCCCCGGTGAGCTCTGTGGGGAAGTGTGTCTGTAGTGACAACAGTGCCCCAGTGGAGAGAGGCCCCGTGCTTTACAGGGACAGGACAGCCTGGAAATCCACTCTGGAGTGAAAGAAAAAAGCAGGACATTGTGTTTTGAAACATTCCCCACGCACAAGCTTTTTGCTTGCCTGTGTCGCAGTGATCTCAATTTAAATCCTAAGTAGACGTGAGTTAAATAACTTCTTGGAGTTGTCATTAAAGGCTCCTTCTCGGGTTTATTTTTTTTCTTCCTGAAGGTGAAAGCTGCGGGAGTCCCTAGTTGTCTTAATTTCACCTTGAGTGTTTTTGGCTGCAAACTTGTGGTGTTTGGCTTCGTGGAGATGATAAAATCTAAGATTTCACTCGTGAAGGTTTCACTCCGCTGAAAATCCCTGTTGAATGAGGAGTGTGGGATCAGACCCCTCATTTAGAGATCAGTGGTTCAGGAAGGAAAAAAAAAAGGGGGGAGAGATGAACTTGGAGCCTGTGAAGAAAACCTGGATGGGGGATAAGGGAGGAGGGGGAGAGGTGAGTTAATGGAAGAGCGATATCTCCAGCCTGGAAATGGATGAAGGGAAAGGGAACGTATCGCACCTCGTCCTCCTGGGATTAATTTTGAATATCAAACGCTTGATCTCGAGCCGTTCCTCAGGCAGCCGGTCATGTTTCTGTGAAAGCTGTATTTTGAAAAGAATTTTTCTGATGCTTTAAAACAGGGGAAAGCAAAGCAAATGACCTTATCCTGCTTTGCATTATGTCACACTCGATGATATTCTTTTGCAGTACTTGCAGATAGCCTGACACATCGAGGCAGACAGCCCCTTATTATTAAATCTGTTTGCAAATGGGCTCGGATCGCCCTTCACATCCACCCCTGGTTATGAGTGGTGGCAGCCCGTGGCTGCAAATCCCAGGTCCCCATAAACACCCACCTTCTCCCCGCCCTCCCCACTGAGCTTGTCAACACTTTGGGAATTAATGAAGTGTCCTACGGGAAAAGGAGAGGGCTTTCTTCGCCCTGCCTGGTGCGTTAGAGGGATGAAGGGTAATGCCCTTTTCCTGTGGGTTCTCCTCATCCTCCCACGGGCTCTTTGGGCTCCACACTGAGCTCGTGACCTTGGGAATGTGCCCGTGCACTGGCCCGGAGTGCCCCAGTCCCTGTTGAGCTGTGTCATGTCTCCCTGCAGGTCAGATCAGGCCAGCGACGCTTCCCTTCGCGGTCGGTCAAAGCTGGATCAATAGTGCCTCACGCTGCTGAGCTGGGCTACTGCTGCCATGGCTGCTCCTCCCTGCGAGCATCCTGCTTCCCGGAAAAAGGCCACCTTGTTCCCTCTGATTGCCATCCCCCCCCCCGAGTAAATCCCCCATGCAAAGCCCCCCCTGTCGTCCGGCATCGCTTGATTTGCCTCCAGCAGCAGTCGTTGCAGGGATACAGGGATGCCTGGCTTCCTCCTGAGCTGAGGGGGAAATTCTCACGAGAGAAAACTAAGGGCAAATTTCCTTTTCTAAATCCAGGCCGTTGGTAATTGGCCTCAGACCTCTACGAGGAGCTGTTGTTAAATAAATACCAGGCTGCCCAAAGCCACAAAATGGGAAAGACTCCCAGGGGTTTTGCTTTCGCCTCTGTTCAGATCCTAATAGATTTTTATCCTACAAGCAGGTCTTTGGGCTTCAACATTTGAGTTCACATCTGATGCTATTGCCACACACCTCATAATCCCTGTGCTTCACTGAGAGCTCCTGGCAAAGGCTCCCAGGGCAGTTTGGGTGTTTCTGTTGAGACATCATCTGTCTCTTCCAAGTTGGTTGGTTTTCAGTGTCAGTGAATATGTGCCTTTCCTCATGGGAGGGTGAATAAAAGGTACCACTTAATCTTGGGGGTTTTTTGTGGGTTTTTTTTTTTGGCAATCTGTTTTTTTTCTTTTTTTATCCTCCTCTTGAGTGATACGAAATGAAAAATTTCAGTGTGTATGGAAATATATTTAGGATCCGACCTTTCTGTTGTTTCTTCCCATCCCTTTTACATACATCTGTCTGTCCAATGCTGAAGACAGTATTGCAAGTTGAAAATGTTGTTTTCTTTCATGATAGCACAACAATATTTCCACTTATTGTTCTCTCTCCCTTTCTCTCCATGTCTTGCTTTCTTGGCCACCATTGTCTGTTGATCAGATGTTTTTCTTAAGTTGTCCAGAGTGATGTGTGGGTTTTTTCCTTCCCCTGAGTGGTTACAATTAAGTTAGAATCCATCAATGTGTATGAGTTGTTGGAAATGTTGCTTTTGATAGGCATTACCTTGTACTTGTCTGTATTAAATTTCAGCTGTCATTGTTTTCTTAATTGCCTGTGTTAGATAATGCTGAATTTCCCACAGTCCTCTCCTCCTGACTAAAATGAATAGCATTTGTATCACAAATGCTTCAAACTTGACACCTTTTTTCCCCCTTGCCATTTAAAACCTCACCCCGGCTTGGCTGATTTAATCTGCTATCAATTTCTCATATTTTTAGACATTCCTTTCTTTCCTTTCTCTCTCTGTCCATCTGCTTGCCCTGTCGGCCTCGGGGTGGTTTTGCCCTGGCAGGAGGTGTTGTGAACACCTTGGATTAATGGATGGGTAAGGAAAGCTCCATTTTCCTGATGGTGAAAGGATGAGGGTGTAACACAGGGGGTGCAAACCCTGCAGGAGCTCTGGGACACGGGTTTGGGTTGTTAAACCATGATTTTCTCAGCCGTGGTGGCTTGAATGCAGCTGATGTACGTGTTGTCTTGTGTCCTCCTTGTCACGTCGATGTCATTTTTGGGATCTGCCGAAGGGGTGGGAGAGCCATGACTCAGGAGATGTTGCTTTTATTTTTCACTCTCCCACATCCCTGCTTTGTATGGCTTGTGACAAGCTGCTGTTCTTCTCCAGCTGCCGCTCAGTTTGTGTACTTTATGCTCCAGATTCCTTGTTCAAATGACATCCCTTCACAAGGCATCTGCAGGAAGATGGTTTTTCATCTTAGTAGCCTGCTGCTTCTTCAGGGGTACTGGTTATTATTAATTAAGACATTTTTGAAGGTCTAATAAATAATAACAGCTTTTCCTGAAAGTACTGTTGCCTTCCTCAAAGGACCCTAATAGATTAGAGAGGGGGGACTACATTTTCTGAAAGCCTTACTGTTTGCCACATCATGTTCATCTAGAGAGTTTATTGCAACTTTCAAACCCCTAATTTAACAAGTTTACTTACTGCTGAAATAAGCCTTTGAAGTCTGGAATTATCTGTTCACTAGGAAAGCAAGGAGTGATCATTTCCATGCCAGCAAAAATTACTGAGTGAAATTGGGTGATAATTTTAGCCTTAATTTAGTTTTCAATCTATGAAAGTTTCTCGATATTTTTAAGTGATGTGCAAGGATCTCCTCGATTCTGTGTTGCCCAAAATAGTCTACTGCAGGAAATTAAAGCATTTGGTAACTTGGCCTTCGTGAGAAACCTCTTATGGCTTTTCTCCCTTTGTAACATCTCTTTGAAGAGGAACTGAATGACACATCAGCTGGCTGGCAGGGCAGACCTTCAGAAGGGGCTGGAGGGCCATAAAGAGGTGGAGAGACCTCTGGCATTGGTCCTGAGGCAGATGAAAGGCACAGAGAGAGTTTATGGACCCATCTGCAGGAAGAAGGCAGCAAAGTTGCCGCTTCAGCAGAGCTCAGCTGAATCCTTCCCAGTCAGGGTAGATCCAAAGTTAATCGCTGGGAGGTCTGTTGGTATTTTTATCACTGCATTTATATTTTATGGAACCATCTGGTCCCATTAAAACTTTGAAAGTCAGCTTAGATTGTATTGAGTTTCCCGGGAACTGAGGAGCAGAGGAGTAAGAGTAGGTGAGATGAGGGGTTGAAGGATGTCATTGCGAAGGGAGCACTGATGAACAGACTGTCAGGGGGAGAGGAATGAGGGCGATCTGGAGGGCAGCATTTAAACCCTGAGTGCTGACGGGGCTCCGTGCTGTGCCTGCCCTGGAGGTAGCTGGTTTTCCAGCTGTAATGTTCCTGTCCAGGGAAACACCATCAGCAGCATCTCCTCTGGGGTTACTCGGAGAGAAGGAGACCTTGTAACTCTTTGTGACAGCAGCGGTGACAACTTGAAAAATGGCTAAACCTGCAGGCCAGTGCCCTTCCTGGGCAGGCACTTTGATGAGTTGCTCCAGGACATGAGTGTCTCCAGCTGGGTCCCTTCAGTGGCCCATCCTGGTCCTGTCAGAGGCCCATCCTGGTGGGGTGCACAGAGTGGTCCTGCGACCTCGTTTCCCACTTCTCCTCCCCTCTCTCATCAGCTTTGAAAAGCTGGGAAGCGAAGTGCTGTCAGGAGAGGAGCTGCAGCCCTGGCACGGGAATGTTCTGTGCTCAGGTCGTTGCTCTCGTGCTCCAGAGGTGCCAATCCTGACAGCAGAGCAGCTGTGGAGTCATCAAAACTTGGAGCCTTCCCCTCCTCGTTTCGGTGTTTGCTCTTGGAACCTGCCGGTCCCTTCCCCACCCTGCGTGTTGCCTTTCCAGGGCTATGGCCTGGAAAAACGGAGGTGGAGGGGGGTGTGTGGAATAAATTGCCTTCTGTTCAACAGCCCTGGAGGCTTCCTCAGGGTTGGCCTGACTCACACTGAGCCTCAGTGGTGGTCCTGGAGTGCCTGGCTGGGACACAGTCCTGCTGTGCCGACTTGGGGTGGGAGTCGTTACCGTGTGAATCATCTGCTTTTCAGTGTGTTCCCAACATGTCTGGTGATGGGAAAGGAATTTGTGGGTGTTTTGGTTTTTAGTGAGCACCTCAGGTATCGTGGTAATTCCAGAACAGAAGCATTTTCCTTCCAGCTGCAAACAAAACTGGCTCTTCCTGGATGAAGCCAGTGGTTCCCTACACATTTGAGAGGCACAAACCACCACTTTTATTAACTTCTGCCAGAGAATAACCTGCATTTCCTCTGTAAATGCTCCTGCAACCCCCTGTGCTTTTTTTTCAAGCACCCCTAACCCAAGTCCACCACTTGCTGCTGCCTGAGGATCTTGCAGCACCATTGGATGAGCTCCTTGCTCTCCAAAGGATTGGAATGAGTGGCTGAAAAGCCCCTTGAGATGCAGAAGAAGATGCCTGCAAGGGAACCTGCTGGTTCCTTGGCAGAGGGAGGGAGACTTTTGCAAATCAAGGGCACCTCCTGTTTGCAGTAAAGGATATTCCGTGGTGATATCTTGGCCAAGCTTGGCCACAGTTTTCCCTCTTGCCCCCAAGTACCTCGGAGCTGCTGATAACACTGTGGCTTTGGGACAGCTGCTCTTGAGTGTGTTAGATTTGAGTGAATAATTCATGGAAGCAATTTATTCATTGAATTCACCATTCTCAAGCTTGGGCTGTGTCTGCTGGGCAAGTTGTTATTTCCTTCAATTTATTAGTTGTGGAGTAATATGCCAATGTACAGTGAAACTTCTGTATTAGAAAGCATTTGTAATTCAGAGGGCTGGGCTGGCTGGTGAGCTCAGGGGGGGCTGATGTGGGGTGGGGTCCTCCCCTGGTAGGGTTGGTTTTGGGGGAAAGCATCCTCTGGGTGGCTGGAGGTGTTGCAAACAGGGAGAAGCTCCTTGCTGATCCACCCTGCTCTGCTGGGCGTGCGAGGGGCTCTGGGTTTGGCAGGAATGGGGGCTCAAGCTGTTAATAGCCTTAAAACAGCATGTGCACAGGGCTTTTCATTCACCCTCCACTCCTCAAAGGCCGGGGGAATTGCAGCTCCTGTTATTATTTAAGTGGCTTTCCAGCTGCTCCTTCTCATCCTGTCATCTCCCTGCCTGTCTTTGATTAATGACTGGACCATCCGTTCCGGCGCTTCCCTCTCTCCTTCACTTAATTCCCTATTTTTCCCCCCTTTCCCCTCCACTTCTGCTTTTTTTTTCCTCACACAAACTGCTGATCTAAATGTTCAAAATAAATTATGCTGAATAATGGATGAAGACAGCTGCATAATTTATGGTGCCACAGGGTGAGGCGAAGCCTTGTGTGCTCTTCCTCTGCCTCTTGCCCCCTGTGCCATCCCGTGCCCTTTCTCAGAGCAAACCAGGGAGGTGGTGGCACCAGGTTTGCTGGGGCTGCTCTTCAGATCCCATTTTGAGCCAGAGAAGGGATTTAACATCACAGGATGATGCACACAGGGGTGTTGTGGCCATGGGAGATGCGAGGTGCTGGTGTTCAGCCCGTCAAAGCTCATCCCTGCCTGCTGGGGCTGAGATAATGGGTTTAATTAGTCACCCTGTGACGTTCCCCTCCTTCTGCCTTTCTGCAGAGCAGGATGGTGCTGCTGGAAAAGGTTTTAAAATCAGGAGGCAGGGGTGGGTTTCTTGCTTTTGGGGTCTTGCTTTGCCCCAAGTGTCAGCATGAGAAAGTCTTCTGGTGTTAGTTAGCGTGATTCATTCTGGCAAGCCGAGGCAATTTCTTCTGACTTTTATATTATATTCAGAATTTCTCTCCATAAGGATATCAGATATAATTATAATATGTTGAAATGAAGTACTTCAACCTTATCAAAAATAACATTTTGATAATTTTTCACTGAAAATGTCAACACAATCAATAGGTTCTTGCAAATGTTTTCATTTCATTAAACTCAGCAGATTGTTCTGCTGGCATGTTTTAACCCACACTAAATATCCTTTTTTCCATATTGGGATGAACTTAGATAACAAGGTTACCTTTACAAAGCCCCATGGTGATGAAGTAGAGCTTTTTAGCAGCAGTCCTCCATGTTCCTTATAAAAGGATGAAAGAGTGGCAGAGATGACTGAGACAGCGAGGGAAAGAAAAAAGGAGAGACACAGAGACATCATTTTTCTCTCTCCAAGTTTATTATCCTGTCCGTTTGCCTCTGTCTTTCTCTGATGTCTTGTCCATCAGCTGGTAAAACCTAATTCTGTAAGAAATAAATACAACTTGAGTAAATTAAGTGAAAAGGCTGCGCAGAACCCAATTACTCTCTGTCCCCCAGAAGCTCGGGAACAGAGTTCATTTCCCTGTAATGAGCAACTTGGTGAGTGACAACCTGGCAAAATGAGCTGTGGTTTCATCCAGGGACAAATATAGGGATATGGAGTAGTTGGGAAAGATTCTGTACATGTAAATGGAGATGTGGGAATGTAGGAGCCTTCCGCTGGGAGACTCCAGCTCCTTGACCAGCTTTGTTTGGCTTCCCGAGAGAGATCGTCTTTATTGTGGAAACCATTTGTTGCTAAAACTTGCAGCAGCAGGGGTGGTTAAAGGTGCCCCAAGTGTTTCCTTTCAGAGCTTTTTGGTTTCATTTGCTTGAAAGTCTCAGTGTTGTGCAGCCAGAGCTGTTCCCTGCCAGGAGGGAATTTTGGGAGGACCACGGGGGGCACGGAGCGCTGCCTCGCAGACTATGGGAAGGAATACAAAAAGATGTAAAACCAAATACATATGGGATCTATAAAGTGGTGTGGCTGAGGAATTGACTTGGGACACAGGACTCAGCCCTGCTCTGTCGCAGCCCTGACTGTGTGACCTTCAGCAAATGGCTTTACAGGCTGCTTCTCTCTTCCCCAGCAGCACATCATTTTGCTCACTCTTCTCCTCTGATTGCAGGCAGCTTTGGTAAAAGATTTTGTTCCTCTGTGTGTGTATTGAACTTGGCACAAAAGCCTCTCGTTCCAGCTGTTGCTATAATACATGTGGTGTGCTTTGTGAGGAGAAGGAGCTTGTTGGAGTAAGGCAGGAGGGAACCCGCACTGAAACCTGCGCTTGTTTTTCCCTCTGTGTTTGTAGGACTAAAATCAAGGGCTTAAGTCAAGCAGAGGTGAGAGTGTGGTGGGCATTAAGATTTTATAGGGAAGGGGATGGGATGCCAGTCTCATATAACACAGGAATCGATGCAGTTGCTGTGACACTGCTGATGCAGAGTTGACATTGTCTGTTGTTACCATAAAGATGAGGATGAGCGAATCTTGTCCGTTCGCATGGATAGACTCCTTTATTCAGCTTCCTGAACGTTCCTCCGACTCCACAGGGATTATCCAGCATACTGGTCTGGATGGTCCTGCTGTGTGCTGGTTTGAAGCTGGGGCTGCCTGCGGCGAGGCTGAGCCAGCACAGCTTGTTTGCAGGAGCCGTTGTGGTGCATCGAGTAATAACTGCTCGAGAGAAGGAACTTGCAGTGCTTTATTATGCGTAATATCCAGCCGGTGAAAGACAGCTGCTGCTGCTCGATGGAGTATTATATCCCCATAATCAATATCAGGGAGGAGGAACTGTTGGGCAACCTGTTCCCTATTATGGGCACTTAAGCAATGCTTGGGTTGACAAAGAACCTTGTACCAACTGCAGGCAGCACATGTTCAACATGCTTCTCGTATATCAGGGAGCGATCCAGCCAAAAGCCCAGATGCTCTTGACAGCTAACTTTGGAGAGGAGCTGATGACAGAGCAGCCTTTCAACCAGAGGAGCCTCCTCTTGCTTTGGATACTTGGGGATCTGCTTTGCTTGAGCCTCTAAACCCAGGGCAGGGAGACTGATGCTCGTGTGCGATTAAGTCACTAAATATCCCCCAAGCAGGCGACTGGGATGGTGAGATCTGATGTCGGGTGTGAAGGACCAGGAGCCAGGACCGCTGGGCTGCTTTTCTGGTGCTGCCACTGATTCATTTTGACTTTGAGCAAGTCATTTAATCGCTCAGTAATTAATCCTATTCATACAGCTAAATTGAGTACTGCAAGGTAACACGAGCTCTCGCTGCAGGCACACTGTGGCCATTCAAAAAAATCACAGCAACACCTAGAATAGAAGAGAAGGTGTTTGATTTCAAAGCATCCCGGCCTGCCACTTGAATCCTTCTCATCATGTACCTATAAAGGGCCCGTGGCAGATCTCTGAAAGGCTCCACTCCCTTACTGCAGGGAGGAGTGATGCCATGGCCCAGAGCTGGGAAATCCATCACCTACCTCAGCAAATAAGTGTTAATGAAGTTCGCAGGGAGCCTGGGAGGGATGGCGTAGGAAACAGCAGATAATTCCTGCTATTTGAGCATTGATCTTCTCCCTGGCCCTTTGGTTTGAAGCTGGCACAGCAGCCTCAGGACCTTGGTGCCTGTGCTGACGTGACCTCCCTCTCTCCTAATCCGAGCCCCGTTTAACCGGGAGCCGCCGGAGTCAATCGGAGCCAAGTGTTTGCAAGCAGGGCCGGCGCCCGGTGCTGAGTGTTTTTATTAGCTCAATACAAACTGCAGCAGAGCACTTATTGATTCCAGTGATCCATTGCCATCAGTAACATCATTTGTAAACTTTTGGGGGAGCGGGAGTGGTAGCAGAGCCCGCTCTGTGATCTGAGTCACTCGGGCATTCAAATTACCTCTGTCAAGCGGAGAATTTGCTCTCCAAGACTTGACTCTGAGCTTGGCTGGTGGGTCAGGAAGGGCTTGGAAAGCAGCAAGTGGGTACAGAGAGCTGCAAACTCTTGCCTTTGCCCACAACCCCAGGTTTGCCAACGGGCTGGAGGCCACGTGTGTGCTGCTTAACCTCTGTCTTACATGGGAAAATGAGAGACCTCTTACATTTTTATCTGCCCTGCCTTGAACTAATGCTGTCTGGAGAGGCTCACGATAAGTAAAATGAAAGATCTTTGGACCTTTAGCTGCAGGGCTTTACTCGAATTCCCCTGTACTTACTCTTGCTCCTGGCAGACCCCTGTAATTGTACTGTCTCCCTCTGTATTTATGCAGATGTATTGTACATCAATCTGCTACCAAGTGGACCAATTTCTTGACTGAAGCTGCTGTTTGGGAGTCCATTAAGGATGTTTTGTTGACCAGATGTGGCACCACTACCCCAAAAGGGAAGAGTTCCCCATCTTTGGCTATTGTGGATGTGAGTGAGGGAGTTCATAGATAAAAATATCTGCAGTTCTGCATGCACACAAAAATGACTTCTGGGAAGCTGGGATAAGCATCTTGTTCCTTTAGCTTTTGAAAACGACAGATCTCTATCTCTTAGAGAAGTTTCTTGCCTAAATAGTGACAGTGGATCCACTGGGTTCTCTGCGGGAGCAGCAGGTTTACTGCAAAGTCAGGACAGTTTAACTGGAATTTACAAACCCACCAGGAGATTGGGTGTGTGCTTTGTTGAAATGGGAATTTAATACCTGAGTTCCCTCAGATTACTTAGAAAGTTTTCTAACCTGTTTTTCAAAAGAAGGTTTTACTAAAACATGGAAAACAACCAGTAAATGTGTTTTGCCAGAAAAAACAGTGAATTTGGGCTGACTGGCTTTTAACTTATTAGCAGCTATGGGATGTTGTGGCCCAACAGAGGATGCAATCATGAAATAAAGCTCTAGTTATCCCCTTCAGTGCAACTTTTACCTGCATTAGAGTTGTCAGATTGTCCAGTACAATTTAAGAACGCATAAATCCATGTGTATTTTTTTTTCTTGCTACATCTGTAGCAAAACTGTTTAGATGGTGGGCAAATATGTACTTTTAGAGATGCTAAATCGCATTTAGAAGGAGGAGTTAGGAAAAGGAAGAAGGGGAAAGCCAAGGTGGCAGCAGTGATACAGCCCGGCTGGAGCGAATGATCTGGGCTACGGACTCATCCTTATTATAGACACATCAACTCTCTGTCCCTGGAGCCACACTTCCAAGGCCATTTTCATAGTCCTTTCTTCAAATATATCTTGCTCTGCCTGCTCTCTCTCCCCTGGTCGGAGGTGGTGATGTCTGGAGGAGTAATTACTCCAGGGATAACGCCGGACTCCGAGATGGACTGGGAGCCACCTGGCACTATCTTGCCTCTGGTCCTGCCCTCCATGGGGAAATTTTAAGTGTGTCGGAGCGGTGGCTCTGCAGAAATTCCCAGCTGACGGGATGCGTGGTTGGGCTGGCTGGCTGGTCAGGAATTCATTAGGAACTTTTGTGTTTGCAGCTGTCTCTCGGATTATATCTTTATTGATCCTGCCTGCCCATGGCCAATGGGAAATATGTGGAAATGATGAAGCTCTTCTGAAGGGGAGTTCATAATCTTGCTCAAACAAAGCCAAGCCCCTAGAGAGAGGGATGAATGGCCTGTGTGTAGCCTATTTTGAGATGATATGGCTATCACATCTTGTTCCCCTTGTTTTCCTGGGATAACATTCAATTACCCCTGCCAACAGCAGCTTCCCGCAAGGGTTGTTGAGACAGCTAATTGCTTGCCCCAGTTACTCCAAATGAGAAACACAAGTCAGCTCTGAGGCTGTCTGGGGCACAGAGGATCAGCGTTTATGGCACCAATTTTAGGGCTCTGCAATGGTCCCCTAAAGAGCTGGTGTCTTGAGGAGATTGTGGAGATGGGAATCAACCTTGACCTCACCTCTGCCATGGCTTTGCTGCTTAACCATGAGCAAATCACTTTGTTTTGTGGCAGAGTTTGAGCAAAAGGCTGTGGATGCTTTCTGGGAGGTCAAGGAGATGGCAAGTTAAACCAGAGTTTTTATTCCCTGACCATCAGCAGTGAGTGGCCCACGGGGACACGTAGGAGGCTGAGCTGGTGGCTCTGTGCAGTGCAGTGGATTATTTGGGCTCTGCTGCCCTCCTTGCCAGGCCTGCCTGCCTAGGTGTCAGCAATGCAAGTGTCAGCATGTTCTGCAGGGAAGCTTCTCCCCAGCCCACGTTGTTTTGAGCGTGCCTGGCCAGACCTTGGCAGAGCTGTCAGCAGGTAACAGCTTTCACTTGCTATTAGCCCAGGCTGGGTTTGTGCAGCACCCCAGAGAGGTAAAGCCCGAGCAGCCCGGTATCGATGCCTGACAGGACCTTCCTATTTGTATATCTGAGCAAGGAGACAACTTGTGAGACAACCACACTTAGCCCCTGCCAAAGCCAAGCGCCGGAGAAGTCCCTGATGTATTTAGAGGAACACACTGCCTTGCTGTGTCTGCTCTGGAGAAACCTTGCTAATCCTTTCTGAAAAGCCCAAAGGGGGATCCAAAGCAGCTTTTCATTAGCCAGACAAGCCCTACAAGTTCCCCAGCAAAATACATACAAGGGAGGGATGCTGCTGCAGGCTGAGGGGTGGGGGGAAGCAGCCTCTGTGCTGGGCAGGGATGTGGATGCGAGCATCATACCAGGAAGGAGCTTTGGATGGGGCTGGGAGCTTTGCATTGAGGCAAGGGATGAGAAAAAGTGGGGTTCCTCCCTGAGACTGCACCGTTTTTGGGTATCCCCTGGGGCTGCGAACCTGAGTGATAGGTACCTGCTCTTTTCCCACTGGAGCTTGTCCAGGCTCATTCCTGGCCTCCCTAATGATGGATAGCCCTCAGTGCTGCCTGCAGGCAGGACTGCCTGGCCTGTTTCTCTATGCATGTGCAAACAAGCTCCCCCTGACGCAGCGCCTTTATGGCAGAATGACTCCATCCGTGGGATTGGGCTGTTTCTTGCTGAGCCAGTACAGCTCGTACAGGAACTGCGTGTAAACAAGCCCAAACTGCCTGGAAAGCACTTATTTACACTTCCTGCTGCATTAGAGAAGGAAGGGATGTGAGTTCATGTCTCAGTGAGTCTGGCTGAACTGACACTGCTGTGGGTGTATCCTCAGCACCAGCAGATGAGTGCGAGCTGCAGTGTCATTGTTAACAGGGCTGTGCACATGTGAATACTCTGCTGCTTGTTCTCCCTTGTTCCTGCTGAGTATCCAGCCCTGAGCTCCTGTCTCTGCCTTCCCCTGTCTCTCCCAGCTGACAGACCCCTGAGCTGCAGCAGGTTAGATCCCACCCAGGATCAGGCTAATACGTGATGCTAACAGGTTGTCAGCTCTGTGGCTGTAAGAGGATGCGTTTCCCAGGCTGTGGTAGCTAAATCCAGGTGGACGTGACTTGCATGTCCACAATTCCCCTCTTAAGTTGCAAGACTTGCAGTAGCTGAGAGTGCTCTGGTGATATCTGCAGGCATGGCAGAAAATCGTTTTCGGTGGTGGAAAGTGACTTTGCTGTGTGGATAAAATCTTGTGAAATTACTCTGGGGTAAGAACAATTTGTTTCAGTCTCCATCTCGCAAGATACTGATGTTGGAAATGTCCAGATTTGCCAGACCTGCTCTCCGTGCAGCCATTTTAAATGCTGGGTTTGGGGGTTTTCTGTTGTTTTGAGTGGATGTGCTTGTGGCCCTGGGGACAAGAGTCTCACTAAAACAGATAAAGGACTTTTAAATATGCATCTGCTAAGGTGCCAAGAGAAGAGACCAGAAGAATACCTTCTTGAAATTAAATCCCTGCTGAAGAACTAGGCATATATATATATATACACACACATAAATGTATATATATGTGCATATATGCTAATACATAGCGATATAGGTATTTAGATATATAGAGAGGGTCCCCACTGAGACAGGGAAAGGAACTCAGGAGCAATATTAATTTAGATGGCTTTCCTTCCCATTCCAGCGTGGTTATTATAGTGCTGTTGGTGTGCAATAAAAGACCTTTCAGTGCTGGGGAAATCAAATAATCTCACGCAAATGTGAAGGTGTCTGGATGGTGTTTGTCCTAATGAAATTGGTGAGCCAGCTCTGGCTCTCTGTGTCTCCTTTCCTCCTCTGTAGGTGTTTTTTGCCACTTCATAGATAGATTAATGCCTGAGTGCATTTGTTACGGGGAACTTGTCATTAAGGGTCTGTCCATTGCTTAGAATTGAAACTAACCTGGGCTTTTCTGGCTGGGGATATTTTGGGAGAGATTTATGAATTTTATGAGATGGACCTAAGTAGTAGATAGAGGAGGCTCTGGGTTGGTAAAAAAGTATTTCTCTTGAAGAATAGGAAAATATTATGAACCTTGACATCTCTTTCACTCCAGAGGCAGCCTGTGAACTCTTAGAGCTGGAAAATTACTTGGCGAATGTGCCACAGGGCAGCGTTTCCTATACACTGTTGTGCCTCCTCCTCTCTTACACCCTCTCCTGGTTTGACAGGGCTGAAAAGGCTGTGAAGGAGAGCAAAATGATTTTTCTGGGCTAAGGGAGCTCCAGTCCTCCTCCCTCCCTCCCTCCCTCCCCGTCAGCACTGCCTGTGTCAGTGTCCTTGGTCTGGGCAGCAGGAAGGTGCTGATGCTCGGGGGTACCCGAGTGCCTCAGGTGCTCTGGCAGCCCTGAGCGTTGGGATGCTGGTTCAGTTGGGGGTACCTGGTGGCTCCCAGTACCAGATACTGCAGAGGAAGGTGCACAGAACCTAATATGATTGCCTGGAAGGGGTTTTTGCCTGCAGATCTCAGTCAGTTAGTGACTGACTTGCGTGCCGAAGCGTGAGGTTTTGGATCCCCACCGCGTTTTCATCTCTTTTAATATAGCAACGAGCTTCCTCGTGGGTCTCCTCCATCTCTAATTCCTGTGAAGCCCTATTTCTGCTGCTCTGTCATCGCACAGCTCAAACCAGCCTTGTCAGAGGCAAGTGGGATAAAAAGCCGCAGACCTCTCCTGTTAGAGACATGCTTCCGTGGGTTTCCTGAGGGCTTGGGGACTGCATTACCAACCCTCTCAGAGAAGCAAATGCACTTTGTACAAACCATTTAACCTCTCCCTGCCTCTGTTTACCCTTTTAAAAAGGTGTAATACCCGCAGAGATGCTGTGAGGATCAATTACTGTTGCTGTATTCTGAGATCCCTGGATAAAAGGGTAGAGAATTATCCTTGCCAGTCTGCCTCAAATATTGTTTTCATTAAGATTAACACTCTTCAGTAAACAGAACCGTTAAAGCCGTATTAGGTGTTTAATAAGTAATACGGAGTTGTTATCCATCACGGTGCCTTTTCGTGGAGAGCTGCTGGGTAATGCACAGTAACAGGTCTGTTGAAGTGAAGCATCCTGCTCTAATTGCTCTTCACTGCGCGTTTGATTAGCGGCACTTAGGGTTACGTGAGGATGATTGGGTGGACCTCATCAGAATTCCTCGTCTCAAGGGCATGGAAGCAACAGGAGAGGCAGGAACAACATCAACAAGTCTGGGGATTGTTGAGAGCTACAGAAGCTCCACTCTGCCTTGCAGCCAGCCTCTGAAATCTGTGGGGGAGGCAGCTCAGGGCAGGTGGGGCGACAGCAGAGGGCTGCAAAGCCTGCTAAATCCTGGGAGAGCTAAAAAAACACCCAAGCCAACATAATAAATCAGGTGCTGTGTTTTCCCAGTGCCTGTAGGCAGTGTCTGTGCATCCTTGGCACATGGTTATGAAATCAGAGCTGCTTTAAATGGGATGCTCGGGCTCCACCAGAAATGGGGAGTCAAGCAGAGCTGCACTCCCATTTCCCATCCTGGAACTCTGTGGGGATGACAGAGTTCACAAAGAGAAGATTTTCTGGTCTGGTGCATCAATGACTCTTTGAATTTCTCTTCTTTTCTGTCAGGCCAGGACCTCTCAAATATTCCTCCTCCTCACTTATGGAGACTGTCCTACAGTCCTGACCATGTGAAAGGACTCTGCCTCTCCCCATATCTGGGTTTTTCTTGCCCAAACTTGGCTGACAGAAGCCTTGGAGCTGAAGAAAAATAGAGTTTTAAAAACCAACAGCCAGAACTGAGTTCTCAGCTGGGTCAAGCGCTGTGCTGACTTACACTGGCTGAGGTTCTGGCCCATAATCTTTTGTGATCTGTCATAAATATTGTGTTGATTTAAAATGAACAGGTCTCTAACTTGGCTGAGCCTTCAGTATAAATAATGCTACGTTTGGAAAACCACTTCCATCTTGTCCTTGCTGCCTGTGCGGACATAACTTTGTCTCAACACTGATGGTTTGGTAACAGAAGGGATTGTCCTTGCCTGCATTTTGCTCAAATTTGGAGGGATTTCTTTGCAGTGGGCTGGTCTGGGAGGCAAGCAGACCCGTGCCTTGGGCTCCTGCCTAGTGCATCCAGCTTACTGATGTGCAAGCCTGGACATGATGGGGACATGGCAGTTGTGATTCCCAGTGGGCACAGAGTTATCCGCCGTGGCAACTCGGACAGCTTGTAACTGAGACTGACATTTGAATAATATATATGAGAGCCAGGTGAGTTGCTGAGAAATTACCTCAGTCTGAGAGCATGACCTGACCTGGTTTGGGTGCGATAGACCTGTCTCTGGCTTCAGTACTGGGTGGCATTCCCAATCTGGATGAAGGCGGCCGCATCCCTTGGCTCTGCGTGGAGGGCAGAAAGGCAGGCGTGAAATGACAGCTCCTGTAAGCCTTTGGCTTCACATCCCTTCCCCGGGGAGTTACGTACTGAGATATCACTGACTCGGAGTTCTGCTCTCTGCTAAGTCCCGAGGAAATCCCATTCTGCCCACCAGCCAGGAAAGGAGTCTGCAGGATTTCTACCAGCCTGGAAATAATGGGAGAGTAACAGCAATTAAGAGGACAGGCTCAGTCCGTCTCCCGCTGCTCCGCGGGGAAGATCAAGGCAGGTTTGTCGCTGTTTGAAGACTGGCCTTTGAGAAAATTGTCAGTGAAGATGTTCTGAAATCGCTCCAAACCTTGTAAGTTGCTGCTGGGAATATACAGCGAGAGAGTGGAGTCTCATCTGAAGAGGAGCCAGCGGGGAGCCCGGAGAGAGGTGGCAGAGCTGGCTCACCATGGGGGGCTGGTGGGAGCCGACTCCCAGGATGATGTACCAGGAGGGAGAGGGTTAAAGCTGGTGAGAGCAGAGCTGAAGAGGGAAGAAGTTGAAGCAGGAGTGCGTGGGACCAGAGCAGCAAGAACAAGGCTGATTTTCGCTTTGAGCTGGGGGTGAAAAGCGAAGGGCAGCGTTTCCCCCTAGGATTGTCTCCTTCCTTTTAACCTCCATCCTCTAGAGTGGGGTGAAGGCTGAGGAAGGCAGGTGGGATGGTACAGCTGCTCACACAGCATTGTCCCCAGGCTGGCAGTCCAATATAGAGCCAGCATTTAGCCAGGCTTTGAGAGGTGAAAGCTCTCTGGTGGGGGGGAGGAGAGATGCAGGAATATCTCCATGCCATTGGTGCCTTGTTAATGAAGGTCCTTGAGCGTCTTTGGGCTTTTGGGCTGACAGCAGCCTGGCACAGTGTCCTTAGCTGGGCCTCTCATGGATGTGTTGAGGAATGGAGCATGTGGGTGAAACCACGGGGTTTTTTCCCTGAACACAAAGACTCAGCAGGCGCAGCTGTCCCTGAGCCACCAAACCATCTTTGCCACCTTCTCCATCACACAAGCTGGGCGGTGCCAGCATGGAGCTGCTTGGGCAGCATGTCAGCCTGCAGCCCCTGTGGTTTGCAGCCTTCTGGCATTTGGATGGAGCTGCCCAGAGCTCCTTGGGTTCAGCAGGTTTTTAACAGCCTGTTTTCTGCCGCTGTGGTGTCAGGGCAGCTTGAACTTGCAGTGCCCCAGCGATCTCCTGCCAGCCCCTGGGGAGTGGTAAGGCTGAGTCCTCCAGCCCAGGAGCTGGCACTGATTGGCACCAGGATTTGGCTGCTCTGAAACAAGGCAGTACATCTCAGGGGAGCTCTATCCGAGCTCCCTTTGCTCACCAAGCTGGACCAGGTTAGGCTGTCAGAGTGCCTGTGTTAACTCCTGGCCCTGGGCATTGGCAGAGAGAATGCTCATGGAGACCAGGGGCAGTGTCCATTGCTTGCAAGAAAAGGATGCAGTCCCTGTGCATCAGTGTCTGGTATCTCTTCACCTCTGACCCAGTGATTTATTTAAACCCTCATTATGGAGGAGGCCAAGCCCAAAATATGACTCCAGCACTCTGCAGGGCTGAATTAAACATGTGCCGTTGCTTCTTGCAGGCTCTTGCTAATTTTTGTGCAGGGAGAGAGCTCAAACAGATGGCCCAAGTACCACTCTTGCTGTCTCCTACCTCCTTCCTAAATAAATGAGTGGTGCAGAGAGAAGTTTGGGGTGTGTAATGTGCTCTCAGGGTGTACAATTTCCAGGCAAGGCTGAGGCTGCTGGGGTCAGTGTGGATGTTGCTCTTACACCCTCTTGTCTTGAGATACCAGTTAATTTATGCAGCACTTGATCAGACTCTCATTACTGGGAGATTCAGCAGGGACAGCTAGCATGGGTATTATTTTATTTCCTTGCTCCGTGTTCATTTAGTTCAGTAATTTCTTTCCCTCAGGACACTGTGGCTCAGATGCAGCATCTAATTTTTCAGTGAGGTCCATCTTTATTTTAAGGTTGCAACAGGCATTTGGTTTTCCATCTGGGAAAACCCCCCTCGCCCCTATCACTCCCCCCTATTTTGAAGGATTTTCTTCCTGTGGTGATGCTGGATGCTGTCAGTGAGGGTGATACATGGGAAAAGACCTGGACCAGAGGCAATGTTGGTGTTAGAAGTTGTCTTCCATCAAACAGGTCCATGTCCTGAGGACATCGGTGGCCCTGCCATCCACTGCTCCGGGGTGGCAGAGGGATGCAACCACCACATCCAAGGGCTTCAGCCAAGGACAGGAGGTCAGGCTGGGTCAGGTCCCATGGAGATCTGCTCTGCTGGAGCCTGGCTGTGTCCCTCTTGGCCATCCTTCCCAGGTGGAACCTGCCGGCTTGTCCGGACGGCGTTGGAGGGCGGGAGGCAGAGGCGATGCAGGGAGGGACAGCAGCCGCTGGTGAGCTGAAAGTGCTGACATAAATTAATCAAACGAGGCATCTCACAAGATTGAATTAGGTCCTGATTTATGACTGCAGTGCTGCTGCTTCTGCAGTTCCGATGCTCCATGCTTATTCCTCACCCCCTGATTTATGGGGAGGCTACTGCTGGGAAGGGGCCCCTGTGGAAGGAGTGGATGGATGGAGGGATGGATGGTGTTACCAGCTGGGCTAATACCAGCCATCACATCCTGCTGGTCTTCAGGATTTCACCTATTCAACTGCTGTATCAGCTCAATTCTGAGGTGTTTTAGATGCATCACGTAGCTCTTGAAATAGCAGTGCCCAGAACAGGAGGGAGCCTTGGTCCTGCATCTTGTTCATCCTCTGCCTACTCAGCACCACCAAGAACAGCCCTACTTGCATCTTCCTGTGACCTCAAAGGTCTTTCCAACCCTTTCAGGTTGGCTTGGCTTGGGAGTGAGGCTGGTTTATCTTCTGAGAGATGTTTCTACTGCCTGGGATCCGAATCCCTTCATTTCCCTTTCACTCTGAGAGCTCCTGTAGCTACTGGCTTCCTTGTCGTGGCTGTCGAGGGGAGCATGATTTGTCTGGACGTGTCCAATACGTTCACATGCTGTACAAGGCAGCAGGTTGTCAGAGCATGAAGGGGCTGAGCAGGAGCAGCTCCTCATCCTTTGCATTCACAGAGGAGCCAGAGCAGCTTGAAGGAACGTGGTGCCAGGGTGGCTTCGGAGGTATTTCTGGGGACCTCACCCCCATGATGAGGGAGCAGGAGAAGATAAAGGGATTGGGTGAAGATTAAGTGATTTGGCAGTGGACAAGCCCAGAGCAGAAAGTTGGTGTGTGGTCACTGATGAGCAGGGAAGGGAAATCCCACGGACAGCGTGGAAAATATGAACATGTAGTTTGTGTGGGATGAGTTAGAGGAGGAGGAGGAAGAATGTGGAGGGTCTGTGGGGCAGGTGAGGACAGGGATTTGGAGAGAAATGAGCATGGTGCTCCCTACCTTAGTGCTTTTTTGCCTCCTGTCCATATAGGATTCATTCAGCTTCTTCCAGGTAGGAAAAGCATTTTCCAAAGAGCCAGCCCCTTCCCTGGCAGTGAGTGTCCCTGTGTGATGACTGGGGTGGGGAACTGGAAGACTTGGCTTCAGCAGAAGGGCAGTAGCCCACAGCCTTGTTTGCAGCGATGTTCCCTGGGTACCCGGCATCAGAGACGAAGAACAGAAACAGATCCTCTGTCTTCCTGCAGCGTATTGATTTTTTGCTCCCTGCTCCGGCCTTTTGCTCGTCCTTTTCAGTAGCTGGCGGTGAAATGAAATATAAGGTTTGAAAAACTAAAAATACAAAATGTGACAGCTTCATTGCTCCGAGTGATGGTATTTCGAGGGGAAGCGTGACCTGCAAAAATGGAGGTGATGCCATCCTGGGCTGTCTCCACTCGCTTGGCGAGGAAGGGAGCAGTGGAAGGGAGGATCTTGGGGCTTTGGCTGTGGAGTTGTGTCGCTGGGAGTGACCCTACTCCTTCTGCGGAGGCACCTGTGGCTTTCTTTGGAGGTTTGGCCACGGGAAGGGATGCCTGCAGTCACAGGACGTGGGATGTGTCAGTCTTGTCCCTGCCACAGGGGTTGCGTGTCATACCCTTGTGTCCCCATCTGAGCAGTGAAGGTTGTTCTAGGACCCCGAGGTGATGGGAACAGGGATAAACCCTAACACCCCATTGCTGTATGTGCTTGGAGCATGTTTTAAGGCTATTTACAGGCTTTTGAGTGGTTACTAATTAGCAAGTGCCGCAGCTCACTGCGACACAGCAGCCGCCTTCGGTAGGAGAGTGCCCAGCAGGGTTTAAATTACTTGTCATTTGCCTTGTTTTCCTTGGCCATTTGAATGGTTGACTCTCTCCTAATTGGCATCACAACCACTGGGGTGACAAGCTCAGAGGCTCTTGATTGGATTCCTTATTTTTTTTTGGCGGGGGGGAAGCCTGGCAGATGCCACAGATATTAAGCAACGGGATTTAATTCCTCTGCGTCGTTGGAGAGACAGGCGAGGCAGAAGGGAGAAACCCCTTGGGTTTGCCACATTGGGGTGAACTCAGCCTGGGGTTTGGATGGTGCAGGTAGAGTTCAGGCATGAGGAGCTTCATCCTTTGCATCCTCCCTCAGTGCTGTGGGTTCCTGGGCTTCGGGAAGGTTCTGCAGAGGTGGAGGGGCTGGAAGAGCTGTGCAGTTTGCACTCCTGTGCTGTACCAGCAGAGATGGGTAATTGTGGAAGGTGTTTCAGGGTGGTGGATGGGTTAATCTGTGCGTGCCTAGAAGGAAATTACACAGCCCAAAAACCTAGAGCAAGCATTAAAACTGCCCCCATGCTACAGTGGGCATCACAAAGGCTGTGGGGCTGGATCTAGATTGTGGGACCACAGAATGATTTGGGTTGGAAGGGACCTTAAAGCCCATCTAGTTCCAACCCCCTTGCCATGATTTTTAAGGTCCTCTCCAACCCAAACTATTCCATGGTTCTATGACTGTATGGGATGGCCAGCTCCAGTCCCAGGTACCCATCTCCTACCTCCAGCTTTGCTGGTGTCCTCGCAGCCCTGAGGGGTTTAGGGTCCACATGGACCCTGGGGAGTTGCTGTGAGAGCCGAGCTCAGCGGTGCAATGTTGTTGTTATTAAATTCGATGGCGATGAATGGGACATGACACCTGTGTGTATGATTCAAATCGAGTCATCCCATTACACGCTGTAAATCAATAAACAAAATGTAGCCGCTGACAGCATTTACAGTTCCCCCTATTACTGCCAACCAGCCCATTTTCTGTGCATGAAAGAGGCATTTACACCCCATTTAACTGTGCTTTGATGCGGGATCCTGTTCCCAGGAAGAGGGGAGGCTTTGACAGGTGACATTAGGAGAAGGGGAGATCTACAGCACTCATTTGCAGAGACCTGAGCCGAGGGTTGTGAAACACATCTTCACCTGTTTGTGCTGTCCATCACCCTAATTGATGATGTTCAGGGTTGGGAAACAGAGCTTGGACAGGGGTGAGGTGATGCTGGTGATGCTGGGATACAGCATCCAATGGATTGTGGCCTCAGGAGAAAAGGAGATGTTGTTTTCCCTTCTCTCCTGGCTGGGATATAAGCTTTGTCTCAAGCTGAGTGTCAGGGAGAGAAAGGACAGGCAGAAGCAGACTGGGACACGCTCTGAGAGACATCGCTGCTGGAACACCTCAACTGTCCGACTTGATTTTATTTAATGGGCTCTGCAATCTGGTGATTAATCTGGTAATCACAGCAAATGTTACAGTCACGGCTGGCAATAAAAATATAACCTCAAGTAGATACAAACTCTCTTCTTCTCTTTTTTTTTCTTTTTTTTTTTTTCCTTCTCTGAGAAATTGTCAGTTGACATCTCTCGCCTTTATGAGAGACGGCAGGAGGGAGAGGGAGATGTGTGTGATGGGAAAACCTGATCCCTGCTGGATCCTCTGCAGGGCTCAGAAAACTTCTGTCTCCTCGCTGATGCAGTGGGGATGAGCAGTTTCCCCCCCACCCCTGAATTTAGGCAGAGTGTTTTTTGAGGTAGACATGGACGGGGATCGGATCAGCTGCCCTTGGAACTGCAAATTGATAGTTTTGTCTCGTTTCCTGGAACTCCACCAAATGGCTGGATTATTCCAAAAAGCACAAGAAAGGCCTGTCTTTCCCTCTGCCTGCCTTTGTTGTTGCTTGATTTTTGTTGGTGTTTTGCTGCTGCAGTTGGCTACGTGGATGAAAAGGGCAGTTTGTGACCGAGAGGGAGAGACGTGGTTAGAAAACAGCAAAGTGGAGCAGGGATTTTGCAAACTGTACTGCTCAGGCATCCTTCTGTCAGGATAGGGACATAAATCCAGGCATGTTTTGCACATTTCCCCATCACGTTTTCCTGCAGATTTCCACCAAAAAAAGTCCCTTAAGCCCCAAAAGGCGGCTTGGCGAGAGGCAGCGCTGGTGTTGATTCTGGAGGAACAGTATTCCCATATGCTTTGCTAGGTCCAGATCTGCTTCCAGTAAATATCCTCGGCAGCCGGGATTGAAGTTCAATTCTCTGCCAGTCATCCTCATCTAAGACTTGCATTTATTTATCCTTTATAATTCCCTTGGCCAATGTCCGGGCTGACTTCGGTCCTTTCTTCCCCCAGCTCCTTGAACTTTTATCGTAACCCTCGTGGGAATGGGGAGGTGAGGAGCCTGTGTTCCCTGGTTCTGAGGGATGCAGGGGATGGGGATGGCATTTCCAGACTGACTGGATGCCAGCCCTGCAGGCTGGAGCCCGTGGATGTGGCAGGGAGCAGCCTGTCAGATGAGGAACAGCTCTGGAGCTCGTGCAGGAAATGGGAGAGGGGATGTTTCAGTGCAGCTTCTCATTAGAAAAGGTTAAATATATCAAACCGGGGTTGTTTCTTCCTATTAAAAGGGTTGGGTTTGATGCTTCCTTTCTAATTAGGAACAAGTCAAGAAAGATTGTGAAACCTTTTGTGTGACTGTGTTTGAGTTGTTTCTGTGCTGACTCGGGAGCAGTTTGCATTTGTGTGGAAGGGCCTTGGGGCGCTGGGTGGGAGCAGTGCCATGTCCTCTCCTGGGGTGGCCACAGAAAAAAATAGCCTTAGACTTGATGAGTTCCAAGCCAAAAAAGCTTAATGTCATCCAAACAGTGCCTGCAGACTCATTAAAGCTCCTGGAAGGTGACCCAGCTCTCCTGCAGCAGCAGCAGGGAGGGGAGCTGCAGGTGTGTTTACCTGCAGGCACAGGGAGCTTTTGCACCCTCTGGCACCAGCTCCATCATTAGTGTTGCCTGATTTTACTTTGCCACCTTGGGAAAGATGTTTTTTAATGCCTCAGTGTCCTGCCTGCCCTCCCCTGCCCTTCTCCGGGCTGCTGAGCACCGTCTTTTAACTTTGAAGGAATTGTCACCCTTCTTTCCCATCTTTCCTTGGCTGTCTGTCACCTTTTGCTGCCAAATTTCCTGGACTGTGAAATGAAGCTTTTATTATCTTCCGAGAAGGGGGGGTGGGCAGGGGGGGCAGAAATTAAATTAGTGAAATTAAAAAGATGATGATGATGACGACTGTAACCCAACTTCAACCCTTTTCATTCCGCCTCACGTAGCGAGACAGCAGGCTGTGTTCTGGGGCTTCTGCTTGGATTGCTGGAAAGAACCGAACTTTTACTTTCAAATTAACCTGTCAAATCATATATTTATAAAGGAATGGAAGGCAGGAGAATGAGGGTCCCGGATATTCCCACGCATCAATTAAGGGGAAAATTAATTACAATTTACTGGCATTACCACATTAGAGCTCCCTTGATTAGAGAGCAGCTCGCTCTGTGCTCTGGAAAAAGTTAAAGGAGGGGGTTTGGAGGGAGGGAGGGGTGTCCCTGGATGGTTCTGTGGGTGGGCATCCACTTGGAGTTGGTGTCTCCTCAGAAAAGCAGTTTTGGGATGTGAGGGCATTGGACACTTGAAAGATTGTTCCTTTGACCTTGACAGAGCCCATGGCTTGGGGTTGGGGCAGGGAAAAGCTGGTTCTCCTTGTCCTTGTCAGCATGTCTCACCCCATCCTGGCACTGCATCCTTGGGCTGATGGGATCCCTGCTTGATCCCACTGCCAGGGAGTCCCAGAGGACCATCAGATCTTCCACGTGTTTATTCTGGGGGTTACTGAATATTTAATGGGCCTAAATTAGTGCTGGAAGGAGCCCCTGTGCCGTGGTTCCCCCAGTGTCCCTTTTGTGGCTGCTAAATGGAGAGACCTGGAGAAATGGGACCTGGGGGAATGGCTGCAAAGCTGCTTTTCCGTGGGAAAGCCAAGCTCATCCCTGCTCCAAACAGCAGGGCCATTAGCAATTTGCTGCTGGAATAAAGGGCTGTGGCACAGGCAGAAGCCATGGGGTGAGGCAAGGCACAGCCACAGGGATTCCATGCAATCCCACTTTATTTTGCACCCTCAGGCAGTTTTGTGCCATGGAGGGAGCAGCTGCAGAGGGGGAAGGTCGGAGAAGGCTTTGGTAGGGACTGGGAAGGAGGGGAGGCAGATTGTGTGCTGCAGGGAGAGGGAGGGGTTTCATGAAACTTTGAGGAAGTTTGGGAACAGATGAACCTGGCACGTGGCCACCTTGCAAAGCCTGCTGTGGGTTGGGTTTTTTAATATTCCTGGCATCATCCACGAGCAGAGATGAAGTTCACGGGCTCAGAAAGCCCAGATTCAGAGGTCAAAACTCAGGCAGTGATGCAAAATGCTGAGGTGCCAAATCCAGACTGTGAAAGGAATTGTGTTGCTGGAAATCACCCTGGGATGGAGTTGGCATCCCTGGGAGCTGGGAGCAATGTGCCTGCAGGGCTTTGCCTGGCTCTCATGTCCAGACAGCAGAGTTCCCTGTGTGAAAGTGCCTGTTTTCCAGGCAGCTGGGTCAGGGATATTTAATATTTGCCCTGGGAAGGTGAGATTGGGTGCTTGGAGCAATGGTCCAGCTACTGGGACCAGTCCCAGACAGCTCATTTTCCAACCCCTTGCAGAACGAGACTGGTTTATGGCCAGGGTGTGTCACCCCTTATCAAGGACACTGCAGCTGTGGCAAGAGGTGCCAGGGGCAGCGTGGGAGGGAGGGAGAGCCCAGGGCTGTGCTCCCACTCCCTGTGTTCCCGTGCCAGGGTGGTGGAGAGCAGGATCCAGCCTCTGAGCTGCTGCTGTGCCTGTAGCCACTCGGGCTGGGGAGGCTTGGGATGGATACTCTGGGAAAGGGGCTGCCTGGGCTGGAAGGTGCTGTGCCCTGCCCATGAGCTGTCCTGGCCAAACCAGGTGTCTCTGGGATTGTCCCCTCCATGAATCTGTCACCAAATTCAGTGAGTGGCACTTGCTGCTGCCGGTGAAACCAGCCATGAGCCTGTGAGAGCTGTCAGGAAAGCTCTTGGCAGCAGCTCCAGGCAGATTTACACCAGTGAAGGATCCAGCCCTCCTCAGGAGCTGGGGGTGGGAGAGGCACTGGGGTTAGGGACCCCGAAAGCACAAACATCCCTGTGACAAGCTGTTTGAAGCCGAGTTGATCAGAGAAGGTGACAGCCCTGCCACATCTGGGAACAGTTTCTGTGTCCTCCTTGCTGACAGGAGGAGTTTGATTCCTTTAATATTTGATGCGTTCTGTCTTTTGCAATGTTTGTTTTTGGCATTGTGGGTTTAGACTTGGGTTTTTTTCCTCTTTTTTTTTTTTTTCCAAATTACACTGTTCCTCAGAACCAGCTGCCCATTTGCAATGTGGATGGGAGCTCTCTGCAGGAGCCAGGGGAAGGGCAGGCAGTGTGACAGCTAACGTGACACTTGGGTGCCTGGAAACTCTGCCTGACCTGTGAGATTGCTGCTGCTTCTCCCCATCCTCGCCCACCCACCTTCCCAGCAGGAGTCAGGTGGTTGCCTCCTCCTGCACACAGGAAGGATGCAAGGGATGCTAATAAGGCTTTTTTTCCTCCCCCTGCACTCAGCCCCCTCCTGTGTCACTCTGCTTGAAGCTGGGAGGGGTAGGTGATCTCCTGGGACACTCCTGGACCATCTTGCTTCAGATCCCTTTTTCCCAGCCTGGGCCCTGCTCCTGCAGGATAACAAGCTGCTGGCAGCTCTGCTGGAGCCATCCCAGCAACTGGGTGCCCTTGGGCTCAGCATGACAGCTGTGGCAAAGCACTGGAGCATATTCCACCTGCAGGACACCCTGGTCCTGTGCCTTGTCCCATTCCTGCTGCAGATGGGCAAAGCTCCCACCTGGAGAGCAAAATTTCCTGCAGTTGGGGTAACTTCTGCTCTCCAGATGGCTTCTTTCCCTCTCCTGGCACATCCCTGTGGAGGCAAACCTTCCTGTGTCTTGAAATGCTGAGCTGAGGTTGTCTCTCAGAGGAGAGGGCAGGGCAGTGTGTGCTGAAGTTGCCTGGGGGCATTTTACGAGTCTGTGTGAAGAGAAACCATTGTGGAGGGTCTGGAGAGCCTCTGCAGGCAGCAGGACAGGGTGGCTGTGCGTTTTGGATGGGCTCCTGGAGCAGGACCAGGTTACCCTCCAACAGGGAGCTTTGCTGGCCACAGTCCTGGTGGGAAGGCAGGAGCAAGACCCCAGGGAGGAGGAGCACAGGCTGTCCCAGGCTTGGCGCTGTCAGGGTGAGCTCTCTGCCACACAAAGGCTTCCCCTGTTGACATAAATTTAAGTGGGTGCCACAATTGCTGTGGGCTCTGACATTCATTGCCCCTCTGATTACAAGGCAGAGCAGGGAAAACTCAAATTATCCAAAAAAGCAAGAAGAGAAAGGGAAAAATTCATGCCTCGCCAATCGAGGTCAGGGTGCTGCGGGGCAGGACAGGAGGCAGACCTGCTCCTCTGCCCTTGCCATGCTCAGGCAATGTTGTCCAGGCTCGTGTTTGAAGGTATGCCCTTGGGGCATGGTGGGATGGAGAGGTCCATCACTGGGATTTGGAGGCGTGGGTGCTATTTGAGGCCAGAGCAGAACGAATCCCAGCCGTGCGCTCGCAGGCATCACTTGGGCAACTGTCTTATGAGTGGTTTGTGGAGAACTGGGGCTGATGTGGGAGGTAGTGGGGCTGGATGGGGATTACAGCTGCTTGGCTGCAGGTCAGGCAGACAAATCCTGCTTTCTGGTTGCTTTCTGAAAGCCTGGCACGTCGTGCCTGACAGCAAAGCTGTGGCTTGAGCCTCCTAAGCTGAGGAGCACAAATTTCACTGTTTCCCACTCTGGGTGCTGAGCTGTTGGACATCTCTGCCCGAGGGTGCTGGACAAACCTAACTGCAGCTCCAACTCGGTATCAGTGCTTTTGAGACTCTCTGCCTGCATTTCCACGGGGATTTTGCTCCTGCCCATCAGCTGGGAGGAGGAGGAGGAAGGCACTGCCACAGTCACCCACTCCTGTGCACCCGCTGTATCTGCCCTCATCCCCCTGGAGTGCCTGGGAAGGGACCCTGGGTAGCCATTGCTCCTCTTCTGCTCTTCTCTCCCTCCTCTTTTTCCTCCTTTCAAGGTGCATTTCTACATCTGTCGGATGCGGCGGCGTGCCAGCTCGGTTAATTACAGTCTGCTTACCTGAATTCCCCTGTGGAATTCCGGCTGGATAATGGTATCCTTCACTGGCTGGCCTTAAAGAACCACAGGCAGCCAGATCCCTCTGCTTTTGGGTGTAAATATGAGGTAATGATGCTCAGAGCTCCCCCAAGGCAGCAGCAGGGCAGTCGTGGTGGTTGTCCCTAAAGGCTTCTGAGCTGGTGCTGTGCCTGTTCACTCTGGAATGGGTCTGGCATCCATCTGTCCCGGAGAGCAGCCATCAAGGAGCAGAGCTGGAAGCCTGAGCAGTGTAGGAGGTGGATGAATGCACTTCTGAGCTGCTCTAATGGTTAAGTGGACAAGATAATGCGATACTTTTTATTCCTTATTGGCCCAACTGATCAGTTGTTAATGCAGGCGATTTCCAGCGGCGCCTGTGATTTGCACGGATACAGTAGAGCGAGATTTTCATTATTTGGTGGGGTGCTGCTTGATCAAGGGCTGCTGAGAGGAACTGGGGGCAGATCTTGTGCACTATTTATTGTCCTTCACTAGCAGCCGGCCAGGAGCTTTGTCCCGCCTCAGCTCTGTGTCTCTCCGATGCATCAGTAGCACAAGAGAAGCGTTTCACCTGTGTTTTGTAGGGTGATAAAGTTATCAATGTTCACAGTTACTTTGCTGCAGTTGTGGGCTCTGGATAAGGGGGTTTTTTTTGGAGGCAATGTGTGTGATTTTTGTTAACAAAAGTGCTCATCTGCTGCACACTGATGAGAGGCGAGTTTGATGCCTTGAGAAGAGCAGCTTAGGAGGTGCTGGCATGGGAGGTCCTCTCTCCATCACCCCCTCCTCCATCTCTGGCCCCTTCCAGTCCAGCCAGGCAGGGGAAGGATGCCCTGAACCCCCTGAATTTCTCTCACTCCGTGCTGGCCTCCAGCTCAGTGATCCCTGGGGAAGCAGTGTGTTCCTGCAGACCCTGCTTAGCTCATACTCTAAAGCAGCTTTTCTTTGCTCCGACTGATTTTTCCGCACTCTCTCTCTGGAAGACGATGTAATCTCTTTCCTTATTGACACTCACAGCAGATCTTTATTGAGAATACGGTCCAGGGACGATGTTGCAGCTCAGGAGGGAGCTGGGCCATCAGGTTATTGAAACCCCATTATTATTTGGGATTGCAATTCCTGCCTGCTCATGAACTGGATGAGAGTGGTGTCCTGGGACCACAATGGGCGACCTTGGTAATGCAGATTACTCAGGAAGGGTTTCCCATGCTCTGGCATTCCCACTCCATAAACAGCAGAGGCTTTGGTGAACTCCTGTTGTTGGGAATCAGTCCCTTCCACTCCATTCTCCAGAACTTTGGGATTCAGGGCTGCTGGCGACAGGAAGGATTTGATATTCAAGGCATAGGGACAGGAAAGCATAGCCTGAAAGGTGTCAGTCCAATCTCACTGGCCTTTGTGCCTTTATTTATCTGAAATCCCACAGAGCCATCCTTCACTGGCTTGGATCAAAATTCATCTGATTGTGGCATGGGTTTTGCAAAGTAGTTTTTTTCCTTAAAGCCCCAGTTCCTGCGATGGCACGGGAGTCTCAGGCTGCCTTCTCCTTCTAATGAGAAAGTTTCTCAGGAGGTGAAGCAGAGCTTTCCTAGGAAAAGGCAGCTGTGCTTCCAGGCAGGGGTTTATTGCCCATAAGCAGCTGGCTTTCTCCTGTGCCACTGAGCTTGTCCATGGGATGCTCTGAGCCAAGCCCAGCCTTGGTTATTGTGCAGAGTAATCATATAGGTGTCTCATTTAAACTAGGAGTGAACCAGGGCCAGGAAGCAACTCTGCAAACAGTCAACCTCATCTTCTCCACCCGCCTTCTCTCATCCCATATTCTGCCTTGGGAAGCTTGAGGGAGTGCAGTACCTGCTACCTCCAACCCACGGGAGGACCCGGCGTGCAAGGTGTGCTGCCCAGGAGCTTGACTTCCTGGCCACTCTGCCTTCTGCAGAGAGAAGGCGACCTCTGGAAAGGCTTGCAAACTCTCGGCAGGTGAGGGAGCACAGCGGGCACGGCCGAGCCAAGGAGGGAGGGTCGTGTGGCAGCGCCGGGCACCGGCCGCCCTCGGCATATGGTGCCGTTGTGCTTGGGTGCCTCGTTTTAAAGAATTATCAAAGAGCTCGTCCATCTGGGCCCCCTTGCTGCTGCCGGCGCCACGGGGCTCCCACCAGATGGTTTGCAAACGAAACAGCTTCGGCTCGGGAGGGGAAGGAGACCTGTCCAAAGTGTGGTGTGGCTGGAGCTCGGCACCGGCACCGCGAGCGCGGCGCTGGCAGGAGCAGCTTCCCCGTGACGTGCAGGGGTGGTGTGACTGAGCAGGCAGGCTCTGCAGCTCTTGGGGGTGTTTGTGCCCCTGCAAACGTCCTCGTGGCTGCACTGTGAGGGCTTGGGTGGCAAATCCTGCCCTGGAGCTGCTTGTCCCCTGTGCCATGGGTCCGTGTCCTCAGACACACGCGCTCCGCACGGGCTCCTGGAATGTGAGATCACTTTGCAGAGGTCAGTGCTGAGCAGTTTAGGGAATGGCTGATCTGCTGCTCGTATTACCTGAAGCCTTCCCTGAAAATCCTTCAGCCATCCAGCCGCTGACCCTGAGATGTGACAAGCTCACAGCTCTTGCCAATAAAGTAGTGACTCGGTTTGAATAATATCTGACAATTACGTGCTGAGCCCCAGCATTATGCAATATTTATGCATGTGTCTGGACTGTAAAACAGTGATTATCTAAAAGGAGTAATTGTTTGCAGCCTTACACTGAATTTCTTTTCTTCTTTGGCCTTGCAGAAGCCACACTGTTAATCAGCAGCACACGTGGCACTCGTTAAACGCTCCCACTAAACCCAGACCCACGATTAGCCCAGAGGGGGCTCCGTGGAGTGTCTTGGTGCAGTGGCACGAGGCTCTGGGCATGGAGGTTTATTTTACTGCCTCAGGCTGTCAGATTGCTCGTGCTTGGGAAGCGAGGCGGGTGAAGAGGGTCCAGCACCCACCCCTTCTGGCTGGGCTTGCGTGGGAAGACAGGCTTTGATGTGGTGAACAACAAAGTCACACCACAGGTGGGAGGTGCCTCAGCAGAAGGGCTGAGCCCGGGCACCCAGAGACTGGGGCAGTGGCCAAGCTCCCCTGCTTTCACTCTCCCTTTCCCCCCTGGACACTCAGTCCTGCTCCCGTGCCCTTGGAGTGGAGCAGTGATTGAAATCTCTCTTTGTTCCTCGCCCCCTCTGCCACAGCAGCTGCCTTTTATTTCTTTTTCCCCCCTTCTCTTCGTTTTCCAAGTGTTGTTTGCTGTCATCCTGGGCCGAGGAGGAAGTCAAAGCTGAAGAGAAAAATGTGGGCTGTCAGATTGCAGGGGTGGGAAGGAGAGGGCAGTGAGTTCTCCTGCCCTGCCAGCAGCAGGAGGAGGTGCTGCAGAGCACACAGGAGCCCCCGTCACGCTGGGGCCAGAGGGGTGATGCTTGTTTCTGCAGCAGAGAAGAAAGTCTCTTTTTTGAGGAGAAAATAAGCTTTTCCATCCCTTTGGTGCTCTGCAGAGGCAGCAGCAGGGCAGCAAAGTATTTTCCAACTTGCACTCCATCACCAACCAGTGACAGAGTGGTCACAGGATATATCCCAGTGTAATTCCTGCAGGGATGCTTGGATTTGAGGTGGAGGAAGGCTCAGGGGACCAGGCAGCAGAGACAAACAATGTGCCTGGTCAGCAGAACAGGCAGTGGAGCTGGAGAGGCCAGGATTACTGCTGCCACAGCTTGTTAACATAAACTAATACAGGCTGCTGCATTGGACACAGGGAGATAGGAGGGAGAAAAATGGGAAGCGTGTGCAGGAATAAGGGCCCAGATAATGAACCTGGCAATGAGAATGCAAAGCAAAACAAAACAGGAAGAAATGCTGTTGTTGCAGAGTCTGGGCTCTGTCTGCTACAGCTTCTTGCTGGTTTTCAAAGACTTTTTTCCTGGCTGGGATTGTGCTTTCCAGTAATGCTGGGATCCCTGCTTCACCCCTGGAGCTGTGGGAAGAGAGTAATGTTCAGCTTGAGGCCTCAGTGGCACTAACCATTGATTCAGCCAGAGTGTTCCACCTTCACAGTTGGGGTCCAAGCAGGGTGATGCTTCCCAGCACCTCCTGGGACTGGAGCTTACAGCAGGAGGCATGTTTCTCATGACCAGGATGGGCTGTGTGCCCCTTCCAGCCCATACAGGACTAGTTCCTTGCTTCTTAAGTGATGAACTGGCTTTGGCCAGTGCTTTGGGCTCCCACAGCAAAGAGCAGAGCAAGGGCTGCAGCTGTTCCTGAGGAATTTGGGGCAAGGGGGCTCCTTGCACATCCTGACAAGGGAGGGATGAGGCAATGTGCCATGCAGGTGCCACCCTGGGATGTGCTGTGTCAGTAGATCACCACTCTGAGCTGCTGGGTTGTGAGAGGACAGGTGATCTCCAGCTCCTCTTTTTTTGGGTATGAACAGCGTGGAGGGGAGTTTGCTGCAGTGTGTGCGACCAGACACCCACCCCAGCAGTGCAGGGTCAGCCCTGCTGAAAGGCAGAGCTGTTTGTATGAGATGTGCTGCCTTCTTGCCTGAAGGGTCCTCCTGCCTTCTCACAGGTCCCTCAGCCGTGGACAATTCATCTGTTTTTATGGTGATGACGGAAGAATCCAATCTGCAGCCTGTGGCTGGAAAGTTCAGAGCCACGCAAGGCTGGCTGGGGAGGAGAGCAGGTTTTATTGATGGTCTGGGCTCCTGGATGTTGTGTGGGAGGAATCTTGTTAATGGGTCCCTTGGGCCATTGCCTCCTGACTCTGCCATATTTCCTTATTCACCCGCCTCAGCTCCGATGGTTTCTTTTTTTATATTTTTATTTGTTCAGATTTTTTCCTCTTTCCTGCTCTCTTTTAGTGTTGTAAGGGCTTTTAAAATTGCAGCAGGAGGGAAGGATGTGGGGCTGGCCAAGGCACCTCCCAGTCCTTTCCCATGTCTCGTGGTGTGTCCTTCAGTGTCAGAGATCGCCACAAAAGATGTTCTGGGCTTTGTGATGTGGCTCTGACAACACAGAGCGATGGCCTTGGCTCCAAGGTGACCAGGGAGCTGTTGATGGGCAGCAGCCCCATCAGTCTCTGGTGTCGGTTCTAAGGGGTGAAAGGATGATCACTCACTGCTCACCTTCCCGAAACCACGCTCTGCAGCTGGAATTGTGAGTCATTCTCATGGGAACGCTTGAGCCTCCCTCGATGGGCCTCATGGGATGTGCGGATCAGGCTCCAGCTTTCTGGCCCAGTTTTGATAATTAATTGATAGTTGAAAATGTTTGACAAACAAACAGCAAACCGAAATCAAACCCTCTCACGTGTGCATTAACATTTCATGCCGCCCTTCTTGTTTGTTTGCTTTTAAATCACAAAATGCTGTGATACATTTTTAATCGGAAGCGCTATTGGCTGTTTCCATCACTATTTCAATAACTTCCTTGATGAAAAAGGAGTTCAATGCGGGAACGTAATGGGATCTTTTAGGAGGTGGGCGAGGGGTTTGTGACAGCCGTTTTCACTGCTACAAAGGGCGTTTTTTGTCAGGCAGAAATATGTTTAAAAACACGCTTATTTGAGGAAACTCTCTGAGCTCTCGGGATGCTCTTTGATGGCTTTTGGCATCGCAGGGTGGCACATGATGAGCTGCGTGTGCTGGGAGGGTGGGGGGTGATGGCTGTGTTTAGTGTCCCCAGGGCAGGGTCCTTGGCCCCTCTAGGGGTTGTTTCCTTGCAATCATATCTTTCAACCCTCTTTAAGGTGCTCTCACAAGAAAATCCTCCCTGCTGGCTAAACCCAGTGACTCGCAGACAACTGCCTTATCTTGAAAGCTTAACTAAGGTTTTCCCCCCTCTCCTGTGAAGGCAGGAGATGAAAGGCATGTTTGTGTGTATCTGTGTGGGTTTGCAACACGGTAAATAGTGGGTAGGGAATATTAATACAGGACTAAACCCATCTCTGGCATGAATCACAGGGAAGACATATGTTGCGACAACTTTCCTAAGGGGGTTCTGGCCAAGGTAGATACCAAGTGTTCCCTAGAGGGAAGGAGGAGGGAATGACAGCTCTTTTCTTTCCAAGACTGATGTAATTAAAGAGTTATAATGTCCCTTAACTTCCCTGCCCTTGGCACTGTTGTGCACTGGCATATTTATTTATTATTTTTTAGCACTGATGAGTGACTAATAGGTTTTATGTGAAGAGGCAGAAGGCCCAGAAATGCAGTTCAGCATTGTATAGAGAGAATATTATTGTATTTCCCTGGGAGTGAGCATCCATCCATCCGTCCATCCATCTATCTTCCCTGTGTGACTGACTCTGTGGCTGAGCATGAGGTTAAACCCACTGTCCTTCCTGCTGTCGCTTAACACACTGAACTTTGTCGAGAGAAGCTTATTTTAATTTAATAGAAAAATACATTATACATAATGCTCCCCATAATTTTCCCTCTGATCTGAAGGAGAATCTACTGGTCTAATGCATCTGCCCAACCCAGCCCAGGTACCTGCAGATTTGTTGCTGCATGGCTTAAATAATAACAATAACAATACCAGTAGCAATAATATCCTTTGCTGCTGTCCTTGAGTGACAAAGATGATGGAAAATGAAGTTGTAGATAGCTGGAGATGACAATGTGAGTATGCTCTACCCATCTTCCAGGTTATTAGCAGGTGTCAGTCACTGGAAGGAATCTAATCATTTCCAGACGCAGCGATGTCTCCGAACGTCAGCCGTGCTGCTGTGGCTGCAGAAAGCAAATGGTTTTATGGGCTCAATTCCCATTTCTGCTCAGAGCTGTTGTTAGGGAGGCTGTAACGGTGCAGAAGGCCGTGGCAACGTTGCATTATCCACTGCAGTGGGGTCCTGACACCCCACTCCTGGGTGTCACCGTGTCACACGTGCAGCACCCGCTGCCTGTTGCTTTGTGGAGCTGCACCACCCATCCTTTCACACCTTGCTCTGCTAATGGCCCTTGCCCAGTTATCCATCCCGCATCCTTGAATAATCCTGGAAAGGTGGCAATGGTGAGACCATTGCCATTGAGAAAGGGGGAGCACAAGAGGTTTGTTTGCCCTCCTCCCCATCCCCACACATGAGCTCATGCGGAGCAAGTCATGGGGGCACAAATTCCTCTCTTGGAATCAGCACCCTTGATGAGCAGTGGTATAAACATCAATAATAATTCCTTTCTGAGTGAACACAACACCCACAATGGGTGTCAAGCCTTGCTGCCATGGGGGGACTTGCTCCCACATGCCTTTCCTGGAGGGTCTGTCTCGTCCAGAGGAGCCGGGGAACCACAGGAGTTCATTGTTTTCCAAGCAGGTGGTGCTTTGCGAGCTTGAAGTGAGCACCAGATGGGCAGAGATGATGAAAGAGGCATTGGCGTGAAAGGCTTCCCTCTAGGGTGTTAAATATTACATTCCCCGAGCCCGTGGAACTGCTGAAACCAATAGAACTAATTAGGGAGCCGGGGCCGGCGAAGGACGCGCCTTGGCTGCAGGAGATGCCAGATCCCACAAAACCCTCCCTTTGTCTGCCCCAGCGTCTCGGGTGTGCCTGGTGGGCAGGGCACGCTGTCCTTTGGGGGGATGGTGCTGGAAAGGGAGCGTGCCCCTTGTCCCAGGGCCCACCTTCCAGCGTGGATGGGGACTGGGAAGTGGAGGGGTTGTTTTCCCCCCATTGTAATCTGCTAAGCAGACTGGGAAGACCTCGTGGGTGTTTGCCTGTGGAGAGCTATGGTGTGTCCTCATGTGTCATGTGTGAGGTCTGTGAGGAGTTTCCAGGGGCAGGGAGTAGGGCAGGGCTTGCCAGGGTCACAGGGGCTCTGGAGAGCATGTTAAAGCCACTGTCACTGCGTGCCTGCTCCTCTCCTTTGGTGACAAGCCAGGCTTTGTAAGCAGGGTGACCCGGTGACCCCATCAGCACAGGCTGAGCACAGTGTCCACGTGGGTTTGGCTGCATTTGAGATCTTGTCCCCCGACTTTCACATGCTGCTCCCCAGCAATTCCCTCCCTGGGTTTGATGAGAGGCCAGTGGGCACTGCCATATCCCCCAAAATCCATCTTTCCCTAGATTTCTGTCTGTGCTGCAGGAGCTCCTGCCCCAGTATGCAGCAGAGCCGTCGCCTCGTCGTGAGTGAGAGTAAATCCATTACTGTGCCCTTGTCAGCGCAGGGTCCTGTTCTCTTAATGGGCTTGTTCAGTGCCGTGTGCCAGCAGCTGCCCTGGAAAGGGGCAGAATTATCCAAGCCAGCCCATGCCATCTGTGCCCTCAGTCAGAGCTGCTTCATCTCTTTGTGCTGCAAGTGCCCCTCTGCCTTTCCCTCCCTTGGCAGCCCTCGCGATGGAAATAATAGTAATAATAGCAATAATAATACTACTAATAAAAGAAAAGGAATTAAGACAAGTAGGCAAACATAAAGATGAGTTGTTGCATGGCTTCTGTGCCGATTCTGATCTCAATGTCAAGGGAGCATCATTCCAGCCTAATGGCATCTTTCCGTGAGAGCGCTTTGTAGCAGTCATAAATAAACATGCCGGCTGAAAGGCACGATAACAAAAAAATGGAAACTGAGGAGCCCGGGATCTTTATTATTGAGCGGACAAAGCATCTGTGATTAGCAGGAACAGGGGAGAGGAGAGGGTAAAAATAAAAGGCGGCCGATTGTGTCGCTGCCTTGTCCGTGTCAAGAGAGGATCTGGCTGTGGTAGGTTGACAGGTTGTCTGGATAAATAGTTTGGGGGCAGAACACACATTTCTGATGGAACTTTTCTTTTTTACAGCCAAGATCAGGAGCTCCAGAGGTACTGTCAAGGACGGACGAAGCTCTATAAATCAGGACAGGCTTTTTTGTCTGTCTGAAAAGTCTTATCTCGGAGTTCGTCCAGGCAATTTTTTGAGGTCTCTCTAGCTTCCTCCCTGCTCCTTATCAGAGCGCCACAGCTTTAAATGCAGATAGATACCCTCTAATGGAAGCACAAGCCAGAGCCCTCACTCCTTGTAAGTGCCAGCTCGTAATTTAGTTGTGTGCCCTTTGGCACTGGTGCATCCATCACGGGAAGCGGAGGCAGCATCACCTCCTGGTGCGTCCCCACCTGTGGTGGCAGTGGGGGCTCAGCCATGGTGAGGGGACCCCCAGCTCCTGCCCTCCTTCCTCAGTCTGGGATGAGCCACCTGTAAAATGGGCTGAGGCCAGTGGGTTTTTTAACTGTGCAGTTGTGTTGAGGGGATTAAGGAACGATAAAGAAATCCTCCCTGGTATCTGAGGCAGCAGGGTGGAGATGGGCAGGATGTGGAGTGGTTTGCTGAGCAGCCATTTCTCTGAATTTTTTAGTTTTTCTCTTGCTGAGTCTTTTTTTCCCCCCTCCCACCACTTTTTGTACTTAGACATGAGCTGGGAAGGAAGGGCTGGTTTCTGGCTGGCTGTGGTCCAGGGGGATGTCATGCACCCGCAATCAGAGCTCACTGGGATGAAAACCGACACGAGGTTTGATGGGGGAAGCTGTCAAGCCACCCCTTGTCTGTGGAGTCCTACCCAAACCTCCTCAAACCTTTTGAAAATCACTTGTCACCTTCTCTAACAAACAGTGCAAGGCTAATGGCGACACTTCACCATTCCCGACAGCTCCAGATTGTTAATTCCGCCTGGTTTTCCCCCCCCACCAACAGCATTTTGCCTTCTGGCTAAAGCAGCGTGGCTGCATCAGCCCAGGAGCTCCTCACCTGAGGACATGTGAAGGGGGTTTAATAGGTTTTTTCTCTTTGCCCCACTGGGCTGTGACCGGGAGGGGAGACAGAGCTGCCTGAGTCACTAATTGCTTTGGCCCTGCAACTCCCGGATGATGGAAAAGATTAAAAGGGAAGGAAAACAGCCATTCTATCTCTTTCTTGAAAAAACTTGCAGCATGAAAGGCTCATTAACATCATTAATGTTTCATTAACCTCTAGCCAGACAAATAAGCTGGAGGTAATTTAACAGTATAGGGAAAAGCAAGAAAATTAAAAATTACCCAGGTGTAGGTGACATTCTCCAAGTTTACCTTCGCTGTGCGTTTTGGAGGGGTGTGGGTCCTGCTGCCTCCCCGCCCGGGGCTTGGAGCTCTGCCAGTGGCTCTGCCTGCTCCGAAGGGCTGCGGGTAATAACGAGCAGGGAAAGTCATTGATTGTGACAAAATGGGATTCATTTGAACACAGCAACATCTGAAATCTTGCAAAGGAACGTTGCTCTGCACAATGCCGGCTTGGGGAAAAAAAAAAAAGTACTGAAGAAAAAAAAAAAAGAAAGGAACAGGGTGAAACTCGGTGGCTGCAAAATGACTTTCTTTGTTTGGGTAAAACGCTTTCTCCCCTTGTTAAATTTGGAGGGGGTTTATTTGATTTTTGTCTCTCCCCAAGTTTACATGCTCCTCCTCCACCCTGCTCCTCCCAAGTCCATATGAGTGTATACACACAGGGAGAGGTGTATTTATACACATGCAAACACACACTGCCTGTGCTTTGTGAGCCCAGTTGTAACTCATCACCTCTTTCTCAATTGCCTTCCCTTTAGCAAGACCTCTGGTATCAAAGAAAATTGTTAGTTCCTCCCCAAAATCTAAAGGTGGATTGAAAATGGAGGGAAATGGCAGTGCTTTTTGGCTCTTTGCTGTAGTGTGTTCTGGTAGCTTCCAGAATTGTCTTATTCATCTGGGTCGTCCATGAGCAAGTGATAAGAGGCAGTTTCTGCCTCTAAGAGAGCAGAGAATAAGGAAAATCAGCCAAGAGGAGATGTGTCTCCCCATCCATCCCGTCCCCAGTTGCAGAGGGATGAAGGTGACTTGCCTGAGGTCACCCAGAGAAAATCACGTTGATGCTGGGAGTTGAATGTGCTCCTCATGGATCTTAATCCCCTGGTTTCTACTTGTTCTCCCATCCCACAAAGCAGACCCTGCACAATTTTGTAAGGTTTGTGTGTTTTTGGGCTATTTTTTGCTTTGTGGTATTAAGGCCCAGCCAGTTTCCCACTGTTGCCTGTGGGGTAGGAGGAGGAGATCTCTGGCACTTGGTTAGCTCTAATCCTGGCTCCTCTACTTGCTCTGCCTTTGGCCTGGGATAAGTTGCCTGACTTCCATGGCTCTATTTCCCTAGCCACAAAATGTGGATAACTCTCACAGAGTTTGAATTAGTCCTTATAAAGAGCTTTAAGTGTAAAATACGTTGTTAATGCCAATTTTCCTGTCTTTACCCACTCCTGCCCAGTGCTTACTGAGAAAGGAGATCTCAGCCAAGTGAGCGGATGTTCCTTGAGCAGAGATTGTGATGGGACCATTGTCCAGCACAAGGAAGGGATGGGAGATGCTGAATCACATGTAACTACCAGCTCTGGCTCCTCACACTCATTTTCAGCAGCACCTTGAATACCTTGAGCTCAGGGACTTCAAAAGCTGCAGTGTTTTGTTACAGGAGTCTAGTGCGAGTCAAGCTCTATATTTCACAGGTTCCCCAAGCAGCCTGCAGGCACAAATAACCTTTATGTCGTGCTCTCCACTGCTTATGTAAACTTGGCTTCTGCTTGCTCTTGTCAGGCTGTGCCTGTGCTTTTATTCCTGTGAGGATGCAGTGGCAGATAGAGCAGGTAAAATTTCCCGGTGAAAAAGAGTCTCCCCCGTGGGCTGGGAAGGGAAAGCAGCAGCACAGGTGGGACAGGAGCTGAGCTGGATGTTTGTGTCCCTGGTGTCAGGTACAGCTTGCAAATTTGTGTCTGTGGTGACAAGGACTGTATCAGCAGCTGGGTCCTTGCAGGCAGAAGGTCCTGCCTGCACTGGCAACCTGTCCTGGGGAGGGATGGTTGGTGTGGCAGTGGGAAAGGTGCTCTCCTTTGGATGCAGCCTCCAACCTGGGTTAGATACCTGCACAGGCTGAACAACCCAGGGCTGAACAGCACTGCCTGCAGCTGCAGGTACAGATGTGGACCTCATGCAGCCAGATGTGCAGGTAATAAGTCTGATTTTCTCTTTAGGCACTGCATGCAAGCCAGGAAAGATCTGAGGAAAGTCTTTTAAGCATCTCCAATTTAGCCTGTGTGGTACAAAACTCAGCCAGATTTCCTGGGTGACCCCGTATTGAGGAGCTGAGCTGAGACTTGTGATAAGAGGTGGTGATTTAGGGTACTTGTCTGAGCAGGGGCCTGTGTATGAGCATTCATGAAGGGCTTTCTGAAAGTGTGGGACCCCTTTTTTGTCAGATGAGCCCTTTGAACAAGGAGACATTCTAAAATCACTTGGAGGAATCTTGGTCTAGTTTTGCTATCGCAAAACAGCACGGACTGAAACACTATAAAGATCATTTTTATTGCCATCTATCAGTGTTTGTATCTGTATTTCCATCCCATCCTTTTGACAACAGTAGATGAGCAGCCAGGATTTATCCTCCCCGGCTAAATCTCTTTCAACCCATGCAAGAAGCCCAGGAAATGATTTGACAAAAATATGTAGTTCACCAAAATTATTCAACCCTCAAGCGCTCAGGTTTAGGTCAGTGTAAATTTGGAATAAATATTTGTTCTGGTTCTTATCTTAGCCAAGCTGATTTACCCAGCAGCAGCTGATAACTCCTTTTAAATTCACTGCAGAATCAGCTTCTTCCAAATGCTCATTCCCCCCTTCTCCCCTATGTCCCTGCCTGGGTTTGTTATCCTGGGGTGGCACACATGGGTGTTGGATTGCTGATGAGCTCTGCGGGATCCTCAGCTCTGTGTTTTTCCAAAAGGGAAAACGTGCATAGGAAGTGCATGGAAATGTCTTTTATAATAGAATTTCATCAAACAATTAGGAACAGCTTCCCCAGGTTTTCTTGAAAAGCCCAAATTGGGAACAAATATTTGACTTGCACAGAAAACAGCGTTTAGCTGGTTTATGATGTCTTTTCACTTGTTCAGATTTTAAGCAGACTTTTTTTCTCTCTGAACCTCAGCATTTCCTTCTTCGACAGCAAATCTCTTGAGGTGGAGAGTGCTTTGGAATAGAGTTATTTACCCATCTCTCTCTCTTTCTATGAACAGACTTTAAATGAGCTGAAAACCAGGAGCTGCACTTGCACTGGCTCCTGCCAGCTCTGTGGCTGTGCCATCCCTTCCCATCTGCATTCCCACATCTGCTCCTTCTTGGGTGTGGTGCAAGAGTGTGAGAGGCAGCAAGGAGAGTGGTCTTGGAGCATCCCTGCATCCCTGCCTGGGCAGCTGCATCCCTGCCCAGATGCCCGTATCCCTGTCCAAGCCACATCCCTGCCCTGCATCCCTGCTGGGGCAGCTGCACCCCTGGCCAAACAGCCACATCCCTGCCCTGCCACCCTGCATCCCTGTCCTGGCTGCCCATATCCCTGCTCCAGTGACCATATCCCTGCCATGCATCCCTGCATCCTTGCCTGGGCAACTGCATCCCTGGCCAAACAGCCACATCCCTGCCCCTCTTGCTGCATCCCTGTCCCAGCTGCCCGTATCCCTGGCCGGCCACATCCCTGCCTGGCCACCCCTCATCCCTGCCCGGGCAGCCGTGTCCCTGCCCCGTTCGCTCACATCCGTGCCCGGGCAGCCGGATCTCTATCCCGGCCCCGCATTCCTGCCCGTGCCTGTGGAAGCAGCACCATCTCGCGGCGGTCTGGAGCCGGCACAGCCGGGACCTGCGCGCATCCCACCTCCCGGAGAACCCGGGAAATGCCGGCACTCTCCAGCACCAGCCCTTTCCCAACTGCCTTATTCCGGCCCTCTCAGCACCTGGATCACACTTTCCTCCTTTTATTCCTCCCCTGTTTTGCAAGAGCAGGGAATTCCGAAGCCTTCTGCTAACCGAGGAGATGTGGAGTGGTTCAAACGTGCATCTTACTTCTTTTTGCTAACCTTTTAGGACATGCAGAAGTGCTGAGGTTTATTTGCTGTTGCTCAGACTCTTTTTATACCACCTTATTTTACACCTACCTGAAATAATAACTGGATATAATATAATTAGGAGCCCTGTTCTTTTCGAGGTGTGGTTTTCAAGGGTGTGTAGGACATTGCAGCACGTAAGTACAAGGGGTTGCCACATCTTCTAAAGGAGTTTTATCCCCTTTAAAGCTGCTGTCACCTGGAGATGGTGGGTTAAAAAGGTTTTTGATGAAACCGGGGCTGGGGACAGCATCAGGCCCAAAAAAGCTCGTTCTGAGAGGTCTATTTCTAGCACTGTGAGATGCTGAAAGGCAAAGCCAGTGCGTCACCGCTCCCGCTGGTCAGGAGTTGTGTGTGTCATGGTGGGGAGAGGCTGCAAAGAGCAGGACTTGCAGCCCGAGGCCTGGAGATGGCAGATCTGAGACCTAACTGGGTAATTCCTTTATTTTTAGAGCTGGAATAAGGGGTTTTTTTAGAGCTGGCATAAGTTTTTTCCTGTGTTGGAAACAGCCTGGTTCAATCTGACACGGAGATGCTGCTGTCTGGAAATAATCACCTTGGTCCCTGCTTGGGAATAATGTAATTTTAGGGGAAATTGAGGCACACTGTCTTTAAAGCTTAAAAAAAGCAGCTCTTTCCTTTATAAAGCAACGTGTGTTTGGTGTGCCCCAAAAAATTCTTGAAGCAGAAAGCTTGGAGCACGCAAGGTAAGGGAAACTGCCTTCAGCACTGGGGATTGGAGACAGCAAGTTTTACCAGGCAAGACTTCTTGCTGAAAAGCTGTGAAAAAAAAAAATCAAAGAAAACATTTGGAGAAACAAAATACTGCAGCCTCCTTCCACCAGCAAGTGTGTTTTCTTTGGCTCGTTCAAATTGAGATATTTGCATTTGAAACACACCTACATATATTCATATATTTATAGATAGAGCTCTACAAGGTGAAACTTGTAGTTTCAGCAAAAAGACTAAAATAGCCTCATGTTTTTGCTTTTATTTTTCCATCTCGCTGCTAAAGAGTCTGTTACTTGTATAAGACTACTTGGGAAATGCCAGGCTGGATCAGTGCAGTCCAGGATCATTCTTGTAGTGGATCAGTTCAGTCAAGGTCTCCTTGAAGAAAAAATACAATTCCTTCTATGACCATACTCTTTTCTTCATCATGGCAATTAGACAGCAGTGGCACTGGGATACTTTGACCAGGGGCTTTGGGAGCTCTTTGTAACCATCCAGCAGCCAGCTCTACCAATCCACCAGGGAAAGGAACTCTCTGTGGGATGCGGGGACTCGTCGTGGGATGCAGAAACTCCCTGTGTGATGCAAAAACTCTTTGTGCAAGGAAGTTTGCTTGCCAAAACCCCTCCCTAGGAGCTCTCCTGTGCCTCCCAGCACCCAAGACCTGCTCAAAGGGATGAGGCAGGGCCTCCCTGGGTCCCACCAGGTGACAGCAGCAGGGAAGCAGCAGTGGCTGGCGAGTACCCTCGGCCAAGTTTCCTTGCCGAAGGGCCCAAGGGCAGGAGCCAAATTGGGGCTGGATATTGACATTGAAAGTTGGCTTTCTGAAAGGCACAACAGCCTTTGCTTGCTGCAGAGCTAATTATTATGCAAATTCATGCTAATAAACTCTGCCTTGCATGTTGTGGAGAAGCTGCCTTTCCCGGTTAACATACCAGTAATGAGAGGTAGATTTGTAATTCAGATGCCGGTGGTAATATCCTAAATTACTCCGTGCTGTAATGGACTTTATTTCTTTCTCCCCTTGGCTCTCCCCCCTGTCCAAATGTCAATGCAAATCAGTTACAACTTTGCATATTTATTGCAGATGTATTTATTGTTGATACAGGGGTGAGACCCTCAGCTAAACAGCTCCTGCTGGCACTGCCGTGGTGCCGGGGGGCTCAAGGTGTGGTTTTACCTGTCACGGTGCTCCGAGGTACTTGCTCCATTTCCTTTCCTTTTTTTTCCTCCCAAGGAACAGCTCCGTAGTGGGAAAAGCATATGTTATTTTTTTATTCATTAATTCCTTAGCATCTTTCGGTGTGTGGTTTTACATGACTGCTTATTCCCTGAGTTGGTGGAGATAACCAAGGAAGCACGGATCATTTCCAGACTAAGCTAGGATTTAGGCCTAAAGCTAGTGAACTGAGGCTTAGATTAGATGGCATCAGGCCTCTGTAATCTGTCTCTGTAAGATTTTGGCCCAACTTTGTCATCTTAATCAATGGATAATCATGCAAGTCAGCTGTGCTTGACGTTTCAGCTACTGTTGGGCCCCAGCTGAGCCAGAAATACCCTTCTGTTACTCAGTGTCCCGTGTCAGCACAAATGTAAGCGTAGGTTTCTTTCTGCAACCATGAAACCGTGCTCAGAAAATCCCAATTTGAGGCCATCTGACAGGGGATGAAATGCAAAGCCATTCCCACATTGCCCTGTAAGCTGCCAGAGGAGCAGGGAGTGTTTCGGGGTATCGCTCGCTGAACAGAGGGAATAGGAAAGGACAGTTATGTCCTGGTGGGTTTAAGCCTGGTGTGGGCTCTGATTTTACTAGTCTTGGCTTATTGCTTGCTCTGAGCTGTGTTTTTATTTTATTTTATATTGCTATAGAAGAGACAGCCCCAAATCTTGGGAGTGTCCGTGGCTCTCTATATTGGGGTCAGTATGGACAAATTGGTGATGCCTTTAAAAATTGGCTTTTAGGGAGATACTCTCTGCTTCTGGCTCTGGGGGTGATTATTTGGGGAAGGAGAGCTGAGCTTGAGCTCACCGAGCTGTTGCAGACACACTGTGTGTGCCCGAGGCTGTGCATCCCTCGTGGACCATGGATTTCCTTCCCGGGGTTTGCTCCAGTCTGGAGTCAGAGCATGTGCCCATGTTAAAATAGCACGAGCGACTGGGGAGGCTGCTCTGGGGTGAGACCCGGAGTGAGTGTGTGAGTGGAGAGAGAAGCAGCAGAGCCTCCAGGCCTGCCTGGACCTAACACAGAGGGTTTTGAAGCCTTTGAACATTTTTACTTTGCTTCCATTTGCATTCATGTTTCTGCACTATGAGAAACCACCTGGGCTGAGGGGAGAGACTTCTGAAAGGGACTGGGGATTGCTCTGCAGCCCTGCTCCTCCTCCTCTCCACGGGAGAGGCATGCAGAGGGGTGGTCACTGGATAGCCAGTGTTCTCTCTCAGTCACTGGTTGCCATTTTTTCCAAGGCCAGACTAAAATTGTCAGAACCAGCCTCAAAATATCGATGAGTCACTGGGGAGCAAAGGGCTGCAGAGCCAGAGCACAGCGTGCAGCCTGTGGTGGGTAATTTTAGACAGAGAGTAGCCTTGAGGGCCGTTCAGTGTTCCCAGCCCCTAATTTGCTTGTGTGGCCCCTGTGCAGCCCCTCTGATGTGCCCTGGCATCACATCTGTGCTTTGCAGGCAGCTGTGCATCCTTGTGCATCCTTGTGCATCCTCCGTGGATGCCGGCACGTATGAGGCATTCCATGAGAGTGCCAAGTGTGCTTTGCACTGGGCAGGGTGTATCCTAGCAGGATCCCAGCCCTGGGGAGCAGGGATGTGTGTGGATGTGTGCAGATCCATGCGGGTGGGCTGTGTGGTGAGGAGCTGGGAGTGGTGCAGTGCTGCAGCTCCTCCACATGGTGCTGACAAAACTCCGCAGCAGACACAGAATCCTCTAGGTTCTCGCTCCACAGGTCCATGTTGTCCCACCATCCTCTGTAGCGCTTGTAGTTTCCCCCATCCCACACATGGCAAAAGGCTGGCAGTGCCCACCCCACGACTGTGCCCCCCGGAGCAGGATTAACACGACTCCAGGGACACAGAGAAGGAGCTGCTCAGTTGGATGTTCAGGGTGTAGCTCTCAGCTCCCTGACTGTGTCAGGGTGTGGAGGCCCTGGATGATGCCCTGCTCCCATTGCTCCAACTGCTCTCCAGGCTGTGGGGTCAGGGTGGTCAAGGTGCATTTCCTCCCGTTTTCAGGTCAGAAGCTGAGGCTGAAAGGGCACGTCTGTGCTCCTAGGAGCTGGACACAGCCCGAGGACTGTTTATGTGCTGCAAGCTTTGGGTGGCCTTGGAGACAGTCATCTCCCAACTTTGTGGGGTGGCAGAATCAGGGGTGAAATCTTCCATCACTGTATATGCTGCGCTTCACTCAGGAGCAGCCAACCTCCCGCCGAGTGTCTGCAGCAGTTTCTTAATTGCTTTCTTAACTTCGTTACTCCTGTTCTGTTGGCAGTGCCCTGAAGCAAGGAGTCCCCCAGGTGCATTCGCTCTCGCATGCCAAAATTAGCTTCTTTTATTTAATTTTAAATAAACGGAGCGTCCTTTAAGTGCCTCCCGGCATCTGCCGCCGGAGGGGCAGAGGGAGCGCACGGTTCATTTTGCATGTGCTGTTCCTTAAAGACCCGCGTGTTCCCCGGCCTTTGGAAAGTTTCTCATGTTTCTTGCGGCTGTCCTTGGTGACCCTGAACGAGTCAGGCTCCGTGGCTACAAAACGAGGCCATGAATACTTCATATCTCCCGACACGTGTCTGTCTGGTCTGGTTAGAGCCGATGCTTCTCCGTGAGGGTTCCTGGTGGACGCCGCTGTCATGCAGAGCTCTGAGCAGGATTTAAGGGTGTTAGGCTGAGCCCCAGGAATGGTTTTACCTGAGCAGAAGTACAAGGTGGCACATCAAGGTGCCTGGAGGCCCTTTCTCTGCCACACCTTTCCCATATGGCCTTGGCTATGTCACTTAGGATACCTGTCCCTTGGCTTCTCCCTGTTTAGGATCACAGTGGGATGGGATTAGGGGTGGTAACCATAGTAGTCCAGCACAGAAAGAGCAGGGAAGGGTCTCAGATGAGTGTGAACCAAGAGGGAGAAGGGCTGGAGGGTCTCCTCACAAAGTTTGCTGAGCTGAGGGCGGCGAGCACGTGCATGTTTTACATAGGGCGCTGAAATAATTTATGGAGAGCTTCTCCCTCTCGGCAGAGGAGGTGGTCAAGACGAGCGAATAAATCTTTAAAAGAATAATGTTTTCAAAATCAGGCTCCTTGTCCTCGAAGCCTTTGATGTATGAGAGCAATAGTAGGTAGGACACATAGTGAAATATACATGAGATCTCCCTGGAAGAGAATAGCGGAGTGGAGAAAATATTAGTGTTTACATCAAAACTCAATTGGAGCACTCGTTTCAAGATGATAATTTATTATATTGAATCCAATTTAGTCCACAAGGATGTTTCTTCAGCGAGTGACACACAGGCTCAGTCCCCACCTCCTCCTCCTCACCGTACCTGGGCGCTGCCATTCCCACTGCGTGATTCATCCTCTCCCTCTCGCTGCAATCTTGGGATGGTTGGAAAGGAAAAGGGAGGAAATCATCAGCTTTTGGGCAATTGGCTGTTTCTGAGAGGCCTTGGGCTGCTGTCAGCTCAGGATGTCTTGACCCTAGGTTGGGAGAGATGTGTTAGGAGATGAGGGGATGCAGAGGGAAGAAACCTGTGATGATGTTCAGGCCATCAGTCCCTCCTCTCTGTCCTGCTGCTTCCAAAACCAGGTGTAGCCACGATTAACGCATGGGACAGTCTTACTGCTGCTCCTAGCACACTTAGGAGCTTCACACCTCTCTGCTGAGCCTGGAGCAGGTCACCAGTGGACTGTGTTTGCCTGTCTCCAGGTACCTTAAATTACACCATGGCTGGGGAGGAGAAAGGTGTGCAAGGCTCAGCATCCTCCCAGAGCCCTGAGCGATGGGGATGGGAAGGGTGGTGTTTTCAGAAGGTGACTCCAAGAGAGACCTGCCTCTTCTGCTCCGGCTGCAGCAGATGTGAAGGTGTGCAGTCCTTCTAGGTTCATTTAATACAATTTTATTAGCAGTGGGTGCACAAAGTAGCTTTTATTGGCCAGATGCACAGTACTGGGTGACAGGCATCTTTGTGCAGGGAATCCTAGGCAGCTTGCCTGAGTATTTCCTCCACACCCTGCAGCTGAGGTGACATGGGACAGCCTGGCTGTGTGGGATGCCTGGCATCACCCCACAGCTGTATGTGAAGCCCTGAGCATCCACAGCAGCACAGCTGGGCCAGGAGTCACTTAGTGACCGGCTTATTCAAGGGGGAGAATATTTTAGTGCCTCCGGGGCACGTGGCTCAGAGAAATCTTTCATTTTGTTTACTCTTCTTTTTCTCAGTGCATTTTCCTCCTGGTTATGAAGAGCTTTGTCAGAACTCCCTCCTGCCTAGTGCATTTTTTACCTGTCTATTAGGTGGTCGGGGCAGTGTTTGGGATCTAACTTGCTCTTGAATAATGTTGGCTGTAATCTGTGCACATTTCCTGGGCTTTCTGTGGATGCGATTCCCCAGGGCTGGGGCTGTCGGGGTTGGCAAGTGTTATTTGCTTTGCAGGCAGAGGATGAATGCCCTCAGCGGACTTACTGGCTCTGTGGATGGCTGGGCAGGAGAGGCTGCCCTGGAATGTGTGCCCCATCTGACCTGGATGTGCTCCGATTGCAGGAGATCTAAGCTCCCGTCTCTCCTCCCCTTCTTTGTTTCCTAATGTGCAATTAGTTATGTGTATGTAAATTACAGAGCGAGCAGGAGCAGGGGAGATGAGTGTGAGATATTAAAAAGCCTCAAATAATAATTTATTCTGGTACAAATGTTTTTTTTGGTAACCCTGTTTCTCTCAGAGCCCCGGACGGAAGGAAGGAGGCGGCGGTGTAGGCGCTGGGCAGCAAACGGGAAGCCAGGCTGAGATTTTCAAAGTCACCTGGGAGATTGGGATGCTCAGTTCCCATTAATTTTAATCAGAAGAGGACATCTGTCTCATAGCTGACTTTGAAAATACCAGCCCAAACTTTGTCTAACCCTTAGTTCTTTCTCCACCTGTTGCCAGCTCATAACAATGCTTTGATGGCATTTAGCAGTAAAAGCAGCTTTTAAACATGCGGTTGCTTCCTAAGCAGCTGCCGGGATGGATTTATGGAGACCTTGTTAGAGGGAAAAAACAGCTTTTTTGTGGTTCAGACCTGCTGAAGGCAGCAGAGAGAACACCTCTTGTTTTTTCTGATGATCAAGACATCAGCCACCATCTCGCTATTAGAGGGTCAGGAATATCTCAGGTGGATTTTTAATTTGTTATCAAAATTTCCAGGAGGAGGATAACTCACGTTTCTCCCAAGTTAACTCCTTCCTCCTAGGGATGTGGTTTTCCTTGGCAAGTGGTATCCCAAACTGGACCCTGGCTGCTGCTCCTCACAGCCATGTGATAGTCAGCTCATATTTACCTGGTGATCGACTGTCTGTTTGCACACCCAGCACCGCTGTCCACCCGGCCTTTGATTTCTTCATCCTGAGTGTATTACTTTGCAGTTGTCTTTATTGGATTTCATCTCGCTTATTTCTTTTTTTTTTTTTTTTGGCTGTTTGTCTAATTTATCAGGAATATTTTGAATTCTGATCCTCTCTTCTGGAGCATTCCAGGCTCCTCTCTGCGAGATCTCAAACACTTTCTGTTTATTATCCCCATCACCGCTGAAATATAAAGCAAATAGACTGTGGCCCGTGGCAGACAAGGGGAAGCCATTTGAAATGCCCTCCTTGGTGATGGGGAGATGCTTGGCAGCTATTCCCTGCGTTGGTTCAGCCGATGACACTTCCACCCCTGATGCTGCCTGAGCTTCTCTTCCCAACTTCGCTCGTCGGGGATGTCACGTGGGACGATGTCAAGCACTTTAATGAAGTCAAGGTATATCACATCTGCTGCCTCCTCCCCTCCGATCCATGAGACCAATTACACCGTCAAAAAAGGAAATTAAGTTGGTTTGACATGATTTGCTATTGACAAATCCGCAGTGGCTGTTCCTTATCACTCCATTATCTCCTCAGTGCTCCCAAAATTGATTGCTGTGTAATTGGGCCACGCGTCTCGCGGAGGAGAGGGCAAAATGTGCACAACCCCTCGGGCAGCCAGGGAAGTGGAGGCAAAAAGCAGTTTTCCTCCTTGCCTTTCATGTTTCCCCATCCATATGTGCTGCCTTGGACAGCTTGCCAGTGGTGGGGAGGGTGATGGGGGCACCTGGATGTGTCCTGCCCTGATGCAGTGGGCACCTTTGGTAGACATCTGTCGTTTCCACTTTGGTGGTGTCCCAAAAGGGCTGTGCACTTGGTTACTTAGGGACTTATGGGTTCTCAGGGGAAGCTCAGCACTGATCCAATTCATCCCAAATCCCTGGAGACCTTAAGCAGATACTGAGGCAGCTGGTTCTGCAGCTCTGCCCTTGCTGCCATCTCCCTCCACCAACTCCTGTGTTTACTCTTCTTATGAGCACCACGATTTAGTTTTATGACCCAGCGATCAATTCTCCATCAGGAGCTCTGGAAAAGCTACTGATGTGTTTCCAATAAATGGTACGTCAAGGAAAATATATATGATCCTGTCCTGTCCCTGTCTCGTTTCCTTCTGCGTCGCACCCACCCTTTGCAAACATCTCCGGGAGGCAGAAACGGGGGCTTGTTGTTTGTTTGAGGCATTAGGAATGAGGGGATATCGATTCCCCGGGGATAGGAGGGTTGGTGGAAAAGGAAATTCATACAGCAGTCACTGGTGTGGCTGCAGACAGGGAGTGTGTGCCGTGGGTCTGCAAAGAGAAGGCAGAAATGAAACGAGTGTCAGGGAAAATAACTGGAGGCCGATGTTAATAATTAAGTTTTCTAATGAGAGCATTAGTTTTTCTCCAGTGGATGGATTCAGCCTTTCCCATCCTGGTGGTGTTGTGTATAAACCAAAGTAATTTTTTTTATCTGCCTTTGCTTGGGACAAAACACAGCGCAGGCAGCGATTCCTCCTTCTTGGGATGGACAGATCAGACGAGGATGGGAATTATTATCTGGGAATGGGAACTGAGGGAGAGCTCACAGCAGTCTGCAGCTTCCTCCTGAGGGGCAGCACCAATCTCTGCTCTCTGTGAGCAGGGACAGGGCCCAGGGAATGGCTGGAGCAGTGTCAGGGCAGGGTTAGGTTGGATCTCAGGAAAAGGTTCTTCCCCCAGAGGGTGGTTGGGCACTGCCCAGGCTCCCCAGGGTTTGGTCACAGCCCCAAGGCTGCCAGAGCTCCAGGAGCATTTGGACAATGCTCTCAGGGACAGGGGGGATTGCTGGGGTGTCTCTGCAGGGCCAGGAGTTGGACTCCATGATCCTTGTGGAACCCTTCCAACTCAGGATGTTCTGTGATTTTATGTTATTTAATGTACTCCTGCTCCGTGGGAGCTCAGTCCATCCTCTGTGACCCTCCAGATTCCTCATCTGTGAAATGAACTTTAGGAATCCTGGAGCTGGGTGGATTTTAATGAAAAAAAAAAATATTTTCTATAAACAATCTGGGTTTTGCTGATATTTACATCTGTGGTGGTAGGAACAGGGTGGAAACAGGAGCATCTATTATGCTGCAGTTTTTTTCCTTTCCTGGAGAAAATCCAAACTAAGACATTTTTGTTTGAAATGGGTACATCAAAACATTGCAAATGCAGTTTGGTACAACGCACAGGTTTGATGAAACAAAGAAAAAAAAGTCCCCATTTCTGAATTTCAGCGTTGTGGAACTGATGATTCCAGAAAAACCTTTCAACTTCTCACCCTATCTCAAGATGAAAACAAATGTTGAACTACTGAGATTTCCCAGAGGAAGGAAATTCTGCTTTCCTAACACCTCTAACACTTACTTTTTGTTCTAAATCATTTTGAGCTCTACAGATGAAAAGCTCATGGTAGATGCAAAATATTGCTGCTTTTTATTTTATTTATTATTCATCATGATAGTTCATGCCCAAAGAGGAATTCATACTCTTTCTTTGTTATCTGCTGGGACCTGCAAAAACCACCCAGCTCTGGAGCCTGGCTGCTTGTAGTCGTGGAAGAAATGGGAAGTGTATTAAAATTTCATTGTTTCTGGCTTAAATTGTTTACTTTTTTGACCAGCTCTGCTGGGCTTTGCTCTGCTTTGCCAGGACTGGCCACTTTCTCCGTGCTCTTGGCACGTTGCAGGAGGGAGCGTGGGAAGAGGGGGGACCCTGTGGGATCTGGGGTGCTCAGGTTGGGAGAGGAGGAGGTGGCTGATGAGCTTTGCTAATTGCCAGGGTTTGCAGATGGCTGGGCCACGTCTTTCCCGACGTTATTCCAGTTGGATTTGCCTTGGCACGAGGCAGACACAGCACCTGCTCCCCACCAGTCCCGGGGGGTGCAGGTAACCGGGAAGGGGGATATTAAAGGGACATCTGGCAAAGTGCCCGTGTGGCAGAGGGGGGAGGGAGCCTTCAATGAAGTTTCCCCAAATACACAATTAATTTTGACTTAATAAGACATTTATTGTACAATAAACAACAACTGATTCTATGAAAAAATATTTATTGAGGATTTACGGCTGAGTAATGAATTTGTAGCTCAGTTTGCCTCGACTAGATTTATTTACATAGCAGTTAAACCCCAATCAATAATATGCTTTTAATAATCACTGTATTTAAGTAGTATTTCAACAATACACTGTAATTAGGCCATGAATTCTGCTGTAATTCTTCAGATTTAGTATACTTTGGGGTTCAGTCTCTCCTTGATCGTGATGTGAGTGCTCCATTAGCGTTAATTAAGTGCGTGCCAATCAAGGAGAGAATAAACCTCACTCTGTGTGAGCAGTCGGTGAATAGCAATTGGGTAGTGGGAGGGAAGCAGCTCAGGCTTCCCGGGATAGATAGCAACTGTTTCACTTCAGCATCCTTCACTGGCTTGTGAATCTTGGGATCAGTCATCACCAGGATCAGCTCCTGGCAGGAGCTACAGGGCAGAGACCGGTGCTACCGATGGGCATGTTCCCATCCCCCTGTGCCACACTGCCCTCTGATCTGTGCCAAAACAGCTCCCAAACAAGGCTGTATCTGCCTTTGAGATTAGATTGGTGGTTTATACATGTGTAGCTGTGACTGGGTTTGCTGGACATATTTGCTGTGTCTCTGAGAAAGCCGCTCCTGAGCCGAGTGATGCATCACAGAGGATGCAGGACGTGGACGCTCATCCTGGTGCTGATGGATGTAGTTTGTTTTAGGTGCAGGGAATGAATCCTGCTTTTGCGGCTCTTGAGCTGCTGGTGCAAGGCAGGGGGGCTACAAGGAGGTCTGGTGCTTTGCTTCCTTCTACACTAAGGGAATTTTTGCTTGGATTTTTAGCCAGGTTTAATATTCCACTGGGCGTGCTGATAAACGTGAGCGTGGAGTGGGTGCACTTGAGAGCACGATGCTGCAAAGTTTTACTCTGTTCTCAAGGCACTTCAAAGTCTTTCTAGGTGAATCACGTCTTAAATGCACATTTTTCTCCTGCTCTTGGTCTGTCTGTCTGTCTAATCTCTCTTTGTCTCAGCAGTTGTACCTCCTGTCTCTGTCTGCAGCCGATGGTATCGCTCCTGAGAAAGATATGGGTGTGTATATTTAGAAAATGTCTCCTGCATTCTTCTCCCACAAGGGACACCTGAAATGGCTTTGGGGAAAAAAAAGAAAAACCCAAAAATATGGCCCTTCACTTACTTCTGCCTTGTTAGAACAGGGCCTGAGGCAAGAGTGATGCCAAAGGGGCCATGTGCGGTGGCAGTGCAGGAGGTGATGCCCTGAGGAATATTTACTGCACCAGGAGAAAAGATTCGGTGCTAAAGACTTATTTTCTTTTTGATGTGGTGAATTACGCTTTGCAATGGTTCAGTGTGGCTGGCAGAGGGGTGCAGGAGGCAGGGAGAGAAGTGAGGGGTGGCAGCTGCAGAGGAGATGGGGGGGAAAGCCCCTGTGATGGGTTAAAAGCTTCACATGAGAAGCTCCATGAGAGCTTTCCCAGGAAAGGCGTGGAATTGGGAAATTAGGCAAGACAGCAGACAGGGAAGAAGGATGCAGCGTGTTATGGTAATCGCTCTTCTTAATTGCTCTGACTCCGATGACCAGTCATTTCTTATCCTAACAAAGACATGAGAGCCATCCGCTCCTGACTGCAAAGCAAATCCCAAAGGAACCTCCTCTTCTGGTCCCTCATGGACCCAAACTGCCTTGTGCCTGTCAGCCCCAAGGCGTGGCTGGTGATGGGACACTACAGTGGCAGGTCCAGGGGGTCATGGGCCCATGGGCTCTGAGCCTGACAGCCCAGAGGGATTTTCCTGGAGCGAGAGTTAGTGCGAGGCATCAGTCCAGCCACCTCTACTCCTGCTCAAATCAGGTATAAAGAGGCCAGGCAGGGCTGCTGCCATCAGTATTTTACCAACCTACTTTGAGCTGAATAGAATCCTGATGCTCAGCTATACAATGTGCACTGATTCCTCTGTAAATTCACGGTCTAAACCCACCAGGAGCGGGCAGAAAGGTGCCTGCTGCTTTTTGGCTGGGCTTGATCCAGCGCAGAATAATTGCGTTGACTGTTTCACTCTGAGCTTGGCAGTTCGGGGCTTAGAAATCCCCCACAAAAGAACCCAGCATACAGAAACTTGACTCAGAGTCCAAAGCAAAGCTGCAACTGGCAGAAGTGCAGATCTTCAGGCTCAATCAGATGCATAAAGACAGACAGGCCAAGCTGAGATGGGAATATGTTGCTTCAGCTGTGCGCTGAAAGCTGCTGAAATTTTCCATATCAGAGACTTGCTTTACAAAAAGGGATAGTCTGGCCTGGGGTTTGCAGGGAGGAAAACAGCAGTGGTGACGACAGCAGCAATAAAAAGCTCTCCCTGCTTTCCACACTGGTGGGAATTGCTTGTTTATGCTCTTCCAGTGACTCTCCAAGCCAGATTTCTCCATGCATAAGTAAAAAGCACCTGCCCACTTGCCCTTGGTATGTCCCAGTCTCCAGCAGTGTCACTGGTCACAGTGGGACTGTGTGTCCATCCTGGTCTCATTGCCAGGGTGAGATGTGTTTGGGCTCAGAGATGTCTGGAGAGCAGCTGTAATATAGAAAGGGGTTGGTGAAGCAATTGTGGGTATTTATTTATTTTTAAGTGGCATGATGATTTTATGCATTTTAATAGAATCCCAGACTGGTTTGGATTGGAAGGGACCATAAAGATCATCTCATTCCACCCCTTGCCATGGGCAGGGACACCTTCCATTAGCCCAGGTTGCTCCAAGCCCTGTCCAACCTGGCCTTGGACACTTCCAGGGCTGGGGCAGCCACAGCTTCTCTGGGCAACCTGTGCCAGGGCCTCACCACCCTCACAGGGAAGGATTTTTCCTCGTACCCCTCAGTGTGTGCTTCTTGGTGATTAAACAAGCAGCTCAGCTACAGGGGAAAAACATTGCCCGTGCTCTGTGTTGTGCTGGAGATCTTCAAAATGAGTCTGAGGAGGAGAGAAATGCCCGCTGTTGCTCTGCAGGAGATTTTTAACTAGTCTTTGATACTCAGTCTGAGTGAGAGAGGTCGTGTTTTGCCAGGGGGAAACTTTGCTGATACCAGCAACATCTTTCCCTCCAGTAAGGAATAACTGGCCCAGCTTGGATGTGCAGTTGGGCTGGCCCAGGGCTGGCCCCAAGAGGACTTTGGCCTCCCTGCTGCATTGTCATTCCCTCAGCACTGCGGTAGCGATGGACACTCGGACACCGGTTGCATTAAACATGGGGTCAGTCATTTCCCTGCCTTCATTCTTTGTCTGTAATTCTGCATCTAATGGCAGCAATTAGTCACTGTCCAAGAAGGGATGAGCAAGCTCCTGGCTCATCCCTGCTCTCTGACGGATCTGCTCCTCCAGAGGGATGGAAAGGTCATTAGCAGAGGGTTAGTTATTGATCGGCTTGGGGGAGAGAGAGGGTCCAGAGGTGAAGCTCAGCACCTGACTTAAATGATGGGCCAGAGAAAGAAAAGAAAAATAGGCTGGCAACAGCTCCAGGGAGCCCCCAGCCACCGTGCCACAGATGCAAAGGACAAATTCTTATTGATTGGAGAGGTGTTTTTGGAGGTAGGTTATTTCTTTTTCCTCCCTAAAGCAGGGACCAATTATGGCTGTTGACTGGCAGAGACAAATGCCAGAAGTACCAAGCCTGGATTTCCTCAGGCCATCCTGCTTCTCCTTACCGTGGGCTTGTAAAAACCCAGTGTGCTAAACCCTTGTACTGGCTGAGAGAGAGAAATATATGCCAAAAAAGGGGGACGGGGCTGGTTTTTGCACACACTCCTCTGCCAGTTGGGCAGGAGCAGCTCAGCACCATGGCTTGCAAGATGGCACAGAGGGGAACAAGCAAGGAATAAGTGTCTTTCGTCTAGGAAAACCATGAATCAAAGGAAGCACTGAGTGCAGGGTGGTGCTTTGGGCAGTGGCTGTGCTGGAGGGAGGGGAGAAAGATCCAGGGCAGGTTTGATGATTCGATCAGCTCACGTCTGGCAATGACTTCAAGTTGTTCAGCAGATGAATTAAGGCCACTGCCAAGTTCCTAGGAGGGAAGGACCTTTATGGTGGATGAGGGCCAGGCTCACTTTGGGGCGGGGAGTCGGGGGGAGTCTGACTCTTCCTGACCATCAGTCACCTCAGGGCCTGTTGAACACCCTCCGACCTCCTCTTCCATCACGACCATGTCAAAAAGAGGGATGAGGTTATTGACCGTGTCAACAGGGCTGATCAATCACATCCTCCAAGCCTGGTGGTGCGGGAGACCCTCGCTCTGCTTGGATTGGGTTTCATCCTCTGCCCAGCTCCAGGTGTCCCTCCATGGGTGTGGAGACAGTGGTCCCAGAGAGACATCAGTGGTGACGCTTCCTGCTATCAAAGCTGTTCCTTAGGGTCTCAGAAGTGTTTCCTATTATGCCTTATTCCTCCTCTCCTCTTGCCTGAGTAGCTGTGTTTCCCACATGGCAGCTTGCTGTATTCCCTGAGTTCTCTCACTCCTGGAGGCTCCTTTCTCTGGAAAGGAGGCACAAAACCATTTCTGGTCCTCTGGGTCAAGAGCAGCACATCAAGATGGGGTGCAGTGGAGAGCTGGAGAGCTGATGAGCCCACCCAACCCTTGCAGGCAGCACTGCCAAGAACCTCTTGATGCTCCCACCAGGATGGCAGCCTGGGTGGAAGTAGGGTTGGAAAAAGGGAGAGCAGCAAAGCAGGACGCCTGCACCCTTTCCATGCTCGTCTTGTCCCCACCCTGCACGTGATGGAGTGTAACCCTCTTCTCAGTAGTGCTTATCCTGTTCTTGGAGGCTTCTTTGACCTTCAGCACCAGATGGATAATGCTGCGGGCAGGCAGGAGGAAGGCTCGGGGAGCGCTGCCTTCAATACGGCTTCGCCCTCCTAATTTATACGGGGGAGAGAGCGGTGCTGATGCACGCTGCTGCTCATAGATTATCTTCATTCCAGCAGCAGTCAGGCAGACAGGAGAGGTAAACGGAGAGCTATCCGCCACCCTATCCGTCACCTTCCCTCCGGCAGTGGCGGGGGCTGCTGCAGCGCCGCCTCTTCCCGGGGAAACTTTCCCTCTCCATCAAACACCGCGACAAAAAGTCATATTCTGCAAGCGCGCCCATGCATCTCGGGAGAGCTTGTCACGGCCGTGTCTCTCCCGAGCCTCCCTGGAGGGCAGGGAGGCAGGGATGGGAAGGCGCTGGAGAGGAGCCAGTGGGCCTTGGGGGAGCAGGAGTCAGGGTTGAGGTCTCTCTTCAACCCAGGGTTGAGGTCTCTGTTCAGCCCAGAGTGCTGCTGGGGCTCGTGGCTGTGTTTCAAGGTCTGGCTGTTGTAGTTCAACCAGCGGAAGGTAAATCGAAGGCACTGGGGACCCACTGTGATTTCTTGCATTGCTTTTGTTTTATCTTCCCTCTCCTCGCCTCCCAGGCCTTAGTTTCCTGAACTGGGATTAATTTTAATCTTACTTACCCTCCCCCAAGGGGAGTAGGGAGGCTTGTTCTGTTCATGTCTGGAAAATGCTCTGAAATCCTCTGATGAAAGGTGCTGACAGAGCACTGAGGATTGCCAGGATTCACGGGTTTAGGTGAATAGAGAGGTTGAAAGCACGGGGGGCTGAGGAGGTGGTTTTGTCAGCTTGGTGGGGCTCGGTGTGCCAGGGGGAACCGGCAGGGGGGTCCCTGCGAGATGCCCCATACAAAGGACACTGAGAATCACATTTTTTAGAGCAGAAAGTAGAAAGTCTTGCAGCAGTGCCAGCCAGGAGTGTCTCAGGAGGAGGGGTGGGAAGCCTGAAGGCAAGTTATACCTTTCTTCTCTCGCTGCCTCTGAGAACACATGAATTATCCAGCCTTCCTTCGCCACCCAGAGACCAGGATCAAACCAGATGTGGAGAGTGCTGGTGTTTGTGCCCAGGCCTGGCAGATGGGGGGTGCAGCAGGCAACGTGTGGGGCACGCAGGCATGAAACCAGAGCTCCTTCTTGGAGAGCATTGTGTGCTTTAAGTCTGAATTTAATTAATTGCCCCTTTTCTTACCTTTTTTTTTTTTAATCAGGCTTTAGATCTCTGCACTTTTTCTTTTTCTTTTTTTTTTTTTTTTAATATTATCAGCTGTATGTAAAATGTGCCCAGTAGCCCAAACATAATGAGTGTACTCAGCGTGGAGCCAAAGAAGTGAATGTGCAGGGAGTGCAAAGCCCAGCTCTGCAGGTCCCCAGTGCTGCACTACACTTTTTTGGGCAGCTCCAAACAAAGTCCTTCCACCTAAACCTCCGCAGGCTTCAGGAGAGGTGGGAGACTGTACATCCCAATCCTCATTTTGCTCAGGAAGCCCCTAACACCAATCTGATCAGCATCCCGTGGCCGAGCAACCTGGGCTTGGTACATTCAGAATCGCCCTGTGGCATGAGATGAACAAAATTTGAATGCCTGGTGAGCAGCAATCCATCGAGCGGGAGGATATATTACCCCAAATGGAAATAATTTCTATTGCTAGGGAAGAGAGTGGCCTGTTCTGAGCTATTGCACTGGGCTGCTCAGTAATTTGTGCAGTGCAGATGGGAGCACAGAGCCTTTACTGCGGGAGAGAGCTCGACTCGGATTGTTAAGGAAGAAACATAATCAGAAAGAGCCAGGAAACATCAAGATCAAAGTTGAAAATTATTTACATTTCATCAAGAACTTGTGGAAAAAGGACAAGGAAAATACCAAGGCCTGTCGGTTATGCTGGGTTTTCAGCAAGAGGAGTATGATTCAGGAGGAAAACACCCAGAAATTGACTTTTCCCTGTATTTTCAAAAGTGAGAATTGACTGCTGAGCCGCAAGTGTTACTTGAAGTGACATTTGTGGGCACATTTTGAATATCCTCAGGCAGCAGAAAGCCTTGTTCAGCACCCAGCCATGCATCACTTTGAACCCCACAAAGCTCTCACGAGTGCTCTGATGGCAGAAACACAGGATCCAGGGGCTTGGAGTAGTTGATGTTGAGGTTGTCCATAAAGGTGGGTTACTTTGTGAGCTGCTCCCAGCCTTTCACCTCTATTTTTTGGGGGCACCAGTGAATCCTCCAGAGTGCAGAGGGAGGAGTGGGCACAGGCAAGGCATTGATGGGATGCTGTTTGTCCTCCTGCCCAGCTCCTTGGAATGTTCATGTATCGTTCCTCTATCTGCAACATTTTAATGCCTTTATAAAACGTTTCCTAACGACAGAGAGATAATTTGGCTAATGCAGCTCTGCACAATTAAGTTCCCCAGTTAACATCCTGTTCCTGCATCAGATGCCCTTTCCTCTCGTAGCCTGTTTTTCATACCCAGGGTAAATATGTTTAATAATCAATTGGCATGTTATTAACGCACAATAACGATCTCACTAAATCGAAGCTCAGTCTTGATTTGAGACACTTACAGTAAATATTGACTGTTCTGCAGAATTATGGCAGAGCCCTGAGCAGTCTGTTCCAATGGGAACTGGATCCATTTTTTAATACTAGTTATTGATTTTCGGCCAGGAAACTGCCTTGAGACATCGGTGGTTTTCCTCCTCCCCTGTGAGCTGTTGGGAGGTGATGGACACGCACCAGGGAGACAATATCCCTTTGCTCCATCAATAGTGCCATGGCTAGAGATGGGCAGAGCTGGTGGGCATTTCTCCCTCTCCCTTTGGAGCCTTCCCCAAGGCCAAGGTCACTCCCATCCAGTGGTGCTGGCCGGGGACAGGTCCCTGTCACCCGCCGAGGTGACAACGGCTCACTGCGAAGGTTCCAGTTTAATTTTCTGCCCTTAATTGCCGGTAAGGAACAAAACCAGGCTTGTTTGGACATTTGATGAAGCTTCATGCCAACTCCCATTTTCCTGCTGTCCTGTGACCTGTCCATGCAAAGAAAGGCTGATGAGAAGCGACGCTCGCTTGTCCCCGGGTGACGTGGCACTGGCATCTCCACATGGATGAGTCTGCTGGCCTGCGTGTGACATGTCTGCAGCCCTGCTGAGATCCACACTCTCTTCCTCTGTACTCTCCATGTCTCACCATTTCATCCTTCTAATCAGGGCCAGTCCCAGGGGGTCTGGTATCCACGCTGGTTCGCATCCCCACGAGTGAGGCCAGTTGTCCTGCTCGTGCCATTTTTCGCTGATGGTCCCATCAGCTCGATGTGTGAGGCTGCTTTTCCCAGAGGAATGGGGTTGGTTTTCCTCCAGTGCTTACAAAAGTCACATGAGCAGCAGGTAGGTCCATTTTCCGCTCAGGTGGGAGAGGGAAGTGGGAGTTAGTCACATCCCATGCAAGATCTGTTAGCAAACACCTCGGAGGGAGCAGATAGGGTGGATTTTCCCTGATAATATCTTGTAAGAGCTCTGTGTTCTTCCATGGAGAGAGGTTTGAAGGACAGTTGGCTCTCAGGGCTGTGAGTTACCACAGTACAACACACATGGAATTCTTTGGGAATGACTGTGCAGATCATTCTTAAGGTGGGCGAATTCATTTGTTGAAGATAGTGAGGGCCAGGGAGCATGTCTGTGCATGGATGCAGGGATAGCTGTCCATGCTCTGAATCCAGAGGAGCTTCCAGATGTGGTCGAGCTGTGATGCCCTGTTAAGGCAGGAGCCGGGGCAGGGCTGTGCCTTGGCCATTGCTCACTGAGATTTGAAGTCCACTGGTGTGGCTGACTGTCCATGTATATTTATGTAGAAGACTTTGCATCCCTGGAAGGTGCTGTTGCTTGTTATTTTGACTGATTACAGGAGAGTGACTGCACTACAATAGCAGGAGCCACTCATTAGCTTTGGCGTAGCGCGAGAGAAATCGGCAACTCGTTCCAGCCACATCCGCCCCTGGAGGTGAATATTAAACAGGAATTGATCCCGGGTAATGAGAACACAGCCCGGGCTGCTGCGATTAGCACCGCTTGCATTTTAAATAGTTAATTATTTCAACAGGCAGAAGGAGCTTTTTGAGGGGTGGGGTAGTGTGCTGTGTTTGGGGTGTGGGTGTAGGTAAGTGTTGGGGTGATGGCACTGAGAGTTTTTGGGGGAGTGGGAGGGTCATGTCCGGAAACCTTGTGTGCATATGATGTGAGTGTGGACAGGGTACACCTGGAATGCTGCCTGGAGAGTGCTGGGGGGAGCTTTAATCCCGGTGGGCAGCCTTTTGGAGCTGTGTATCTTGGAGCAAACAAGTTTTGGGCAGAGTTCAAAGAGCTGCTGGAGATGAGGGTCTGGGAGCACGTGTGTTATGTGCTGCCTCACCTGAGTGTGCAGGGTCCATTTCCAGTCTCTCCAGTCTCAGGGCAAGTAAAACCCGGAGGATCAGGCCTGGAAAGCTGCAGTGGGAATATACTGGATCCGGTTTTTCTTGCATTATTCCCTCATCTCTGGAGCACTGCGCAGAAACAAAGGGAAGGCGAGGGAAGGTGGTGAGTGCCAGGGGAAGGCGTTCTGTCTGCCTGGAGACAGGGGAATTATCCAGCTCGAATAAATACCTTTCAAAAAGAGAGGAAAGAAAGAGAATTTCGCCCTTCTCTTCACCCCACGCCTCCCAAAATACCAAATCACCATGATTAAAAATTGACTCAAATGGACAAGCAGGCCCGGTAATTGATTGTGGCCTTTCATTCTTGCAGCCACACTTAATTAACCTTTAGACTCAAATACCAAGCACTGGTTAGACAGAAAGGTGTAGGCAGGGAAGAGGACGACAGTGCCTGTTGGGAGGATCCTGGGCTGTGAGAAGTCCTCTGGGGTGAAGATGCCTGGATGATGCTCTGGGGAAGAGCTGTGCGGTGACACAAGGCTTGGATTTGGAGGTTTAGTTCCCTTTACCAGACTGCAGAAGGCAGAATAAGCCCTTCCCAGATTTTTTCCCCCCCCAGTGTGTTCCAGCTCGGCTCCTTTTCATGTGCTGTTACTGATACTTATTGCTTATGTCCATAGTCAGGAGGTGACACCAAGTTGTGCTCAGCTGTAGGAAACCATCGGGCTCAAAACTGCACTGGTGGGTTTGTCTTTGTGTGACAGTGTTACCTTGTAGTGGTGGGGGGAAAAATATGCAAAATACCTGTCAAGGAGAGCTATAAATGGACTCTCTGCTAGTAAAAAGCTTAGTTGAAGGGTGATTTTTTTTACCCAGTGTGTGTCCTGTTAAATCACTCCCCAGAACTGAACCGAAAACATGTGGTGAGCTGGGATTCCTGTGGCCTTTCCCTTAGGGAAGGGCTCAAAACACATTGTTTGGTATGAGAATCCGAGAGAGTCAAGGATAAATGTCCTGCCACAGGGGCTGTGTGGAGCTTGGTCCTCCCACAGTGTTATCTCCTCCGCAGACCTTCCCTGAGGATCTGCGAGAGAGTGTGTTTGGGTGCAAAATGAGTATTTTTGTCTCTTTGAAGACCTGCCTGTCTCCCACACATCCCCCTTTCCTTTCATCTGTGGACCCTGTGCTTTTATGCTGGTGATCATTAATGCAGAGCTCCCCTGGCCTCCTTACAATGCGAGTTGTCTCCTCTCTGTGCAATGCAGACGTGCTTTGACCTGGAAAACCGTCGCCAGCAGCAGATGGAGCAGACCTGCAGGCCCAGCTGGTCCGTGCCCTGCCAGGTGCTGTGGATGCTTTGCTTTCAAAATGCTTTGGTTTAAAGAAACTTAAACTTCCAAGTCTTCCCCGAAATTGGGGATGTATCAGAGGAAACTTGGGGCGAGGCATCAAAATGCGTGATAATAAATGAGGTTACTCATTTCAGAGGAGTCAAGGATGAAGGATGAGGAGGCTCCAAGTGGTTGATCTAATGAAGGTGACGTGGCTTTGAAACTCTCGTGTAGTATCAGGTCTGGTTTTTACATCAAGCATGAAAACAGGAGGGCTCATTTGGAGAGCACAGCTGAAACCCAGGAGCGTGAATAGGAAATACACGGCACGATAAATAGCAAAGGTTCCTATAGGAACAGTGGCAGCTCTTGAGTGTCCATGGGAAATCGTTTGCTTCCAGATATGTAAATGTCTGAGCATTCTCAGGAAGCTTGGTCCCAAATTTTTGGATGCCTGGGCTTGGCTCCTAGTCCAGCCTCTGTGGCAGGGCTTCAGCTGGGTCCTACCTGCAGCTCTTTCTGTATTCATCTCCCTTCGACCAGGGGCCTCGGGAGGCTTGGAGACAAATTGCATTTGTGCATATCAGATGGAGACTTTGGGGGTTTGAGCAGGAATTCGCTGCCTTTTGTCTTTTATCATTAGGAGTCAGGGATGGAGGTGACAACAGAGTCATGTATGAATGCAGAGTAAACAAAGCTGTGTGTGGGTGTGATGACATGTTTCTTTTGTCCATAATGTATTCATCCTCTGAGTGCTCCCGGGTTATGCATTTAATTTGTTGTGCCATTGGCAGCTTTAGAAGTACTTAAGCATCCAGCTATCCTTGCCTAAAAATAACCGAAAAGCAAGTGAGTTGTTTTTTGTGTTCAGGATGAGGTGGGCCAAGGAGACAAATGTGTTTTGCAAGCCAGGAATGCAGCACAGTCCGGACAGGTCCACCATGCTTTTCTGGTTATTTGGGTCTTTTCTTCATCCCTTCCCCAGTTAAAAGCAGCTCTGGCCACAAGCAGCTGTAAGGGAGGAAGAGCAGGCTGGTGGTTAAAGCACCAGCCCAGGATTTAGGTGATTTAGGCCGAATCTCTCATTTTGTTTCTGTCTTTCTGTGTCATCCCAGTCTCTCTGCAGTCGTAATATCACCACTTCTGCACAAGGTGGGTTGCAAGAGTAAATATATTAAAGATTGGGAGGCATTAAGGTGCTGTGGGAAGGCTCCTGCATAGCAAGGGAGTGTGCACTCGCAAATCTCAGCGGCTCAGAGGGTCGACAAAAGCAGCCTCAAATATATTATTTTTAATATCTCATTATTTCTGAGTCACTTGGAAGGTTTTGAACTGTCCTTGGCAAGGAGAGAGACCTGCCTTGTCAGGTCAGAAAATCACAGAATCATTTAGGCTGGAAAAGACCTCCAAGGTCACCGAGTCCGACCTATGCCTGACCCCCACCTTGGCCCCCAGCCCAGAGCACTGAGTGCCACATCCAGTCATTCCTTGGACACCTCCAGGGGATTCCACCACCTCCCTGGGCAGCCCCTTACAATGCCTGACAACCCTTTCAGTGAAGAAATTCTTCCTGATGTCCAACCTGAGGTCCAAGACAGAGGCTTTGACGTCCCTCCCTTCGTGCTGTTGGCTCTGTCTTTCATGAGAAGCAGGACTGTGGGAGTCTCTCCAGCCCAAGGGGGATCCTGTACCCCTGGTGGTGGCAGCGCAGGCTCTCTCTGGCACTCCTGACTGGGAAACTGAGGATTTTGAGTTAGTCTGGGTGCTTGGCACTCCTCAAAGTCGGGCTCAAGGTGCTGGTACCCAGCATCATCTCCAGGTCGGTTTAGCTCAGTGATACAATGGGTGATGCAGAGCTTGGACCTGGTGCTGCCATGGGCAGCAAGCCCCGCCTTGGTGTTTGCTTTCAGAGCTGCTCTTAGTCCGTATTTAGCAGCAGCACCGCTCAGGAACAGTTTCTGAACCCTCACAGATGTGTTTGGCAGCTGATAACGGGGCTGAACTTTTTGTTTCAGATCCCACAGAAGTTTGGAGCTGAAAAACCTTGTGAGCCCAGGGCCCGAACCCCTAGAAAGATTAAAATTCCCTACCCCTACCTCGCAAAGGCGCTGAGAGTCTGTCTGGCAAGACAGGTTCATTAACAAATTAATAGAATAATCAGCGGGGCTTTGTGTGCGTTTTGTAGATAAAAAACTGGTAACAGCGTTCTTTGGCTCTTTAATGGGCTGATAAGAGCCAACTATCTGCTCCATGGCGGGGCTAATCAGAGAGATAACAGAGGTTAAATCAACTGCAGGGCGCTGGCGAGGGGCCGCGCAGAGGGAGCTGCTTGGCGGGGATGGATGGAGGAGGGAGCTCAGGGGTTTTGAACAGGATGAAAGGGAATAGCAGCGGAGCGACGGAAGGAAAGGGAAGGGAGAGAAGCAGGCTCCAGCTCCGTGAGTATTTTTAGGAGCACTGTGTAAAGTCCACGAGGGCTGTGCCTCTGGGAGGCTGATGCAGTTGAGAAGTGGCTGGTTGGGGTGTCAGGATCTGTGTCTGCTCTGAGGCCTTTCCGTGGGGGTTTGGACGAGGAACACGTTGCCTAGACAAGCTCTGGATGCCCCATCCCTGGCAGTGTTCAAGGCCAGGTTGGATGGAGCTCTGAGGAACCTGGTCTAGTGGGAGGTGCCCATGGCAGGGGTTGGAAAGAGATGATCTTTAAGGTCCCTTCCAACCAAAATCATTCTCTGACTCTGTGATTCTATCAAAGTGGCTGCCAGCACCTTCTCTCTACGATAAAGAGCTGGTGAAAGTGTGGGATGTGTTTCTTAGGGGGTCCAGCATGGAGGAGGTGGAATGGGCTGTGTGCAGGTTCCCAGGCTGGCACAGCAAAGCCAAGCACTTCATGGTCAATGGCCCCACCACTGAAGGTCCACGAAGAGCCAGGTGTGAGTCTTGCTATGAGAATTTTAAGCTCCATCTTAACACCAGGCTATTCCAGGCCATGCTTAGCAGCTCCTGCCTGGCATTCCAGCCCAGCTGCCCCCGGGGGCCAAACACAGCAGGAGTGAGTGGCAGGTGGAGGCAGCCAGGTTGGGCAATGCTTCCTGTTCCTTCCAAACCGAGGTGTCTGCTGGTTTTTCTGAACAAAGCCCACAGCCTATCTCCTCTCCACAGGCCTCCTGCACACCCACGACTTGCAGCAAGTGGGAGCAGCCCTCAGGTTTGCGAGCAGCAGAGCTGCACAAACGGTGGCTTTGGCAGAAGTGTCATTTCACCTTCATAAATTACAGACATGTCTGCTGAAATATTGATGGCAATATGAGAGGGATCCTTGGGCTGGCCTCGGGAATGCAGCAGCAGAGAGCAGTCAGGATTCAGGGCTTGTTTTGCTTTCTGCAGCCTCCTCCGTGGAGGTTTCGGGGTGCACGTGGCATCCAGGGACCTCTGCTCGTGTGTCGTGCCAAGGGCGGAGGGTTTGTCCTCGTGTCACCTCCCCAAAACCAGGTTGTGGAAAATGGCCACAAAGGGGCTGTGCTGGGAAGGGCTTGGCTCTGCCTTTCCCTCAAGGACTATTAATTTCTACAATATTTGCTTTGTTAAAGAGAGGACGTTGTCAGGCGGCTTTCAAGTGATGTGTGAAAGTGCCTCTAATAAGATGTTCTGGGGAAGCCTGCGGGCAGCCCCGCCTCTCCGCCAAACTTCTCCAGGTCTTCTTTGAAAAGAGCATCAGCAACCTTGATCCTCCTCCTCCACTAGTGGAGGCACTTTCCGCACTCGCTGCAAACTCCTCCGGCGCGGGGAGCGGGGGGCGGAGGCGCCGGGCAGAGCGGGAGGGCCGGGGAGCCGGGCTCGGTGGATAATTGCGTGTGTCTGGCTGCCAGGGAAGAGAAACGAGGAGGGGATGGCACGGAGGGGTGGGAGTTTTCCTTGGAGAAGCAGCTGCAGCTCAGGGCTGGTGCTTGGTTAATCAGCGCAGTGTGGAAGAAGCTGTAAATAAGAACTGGATCTTCCTCTCTTGTGGCATCCTCCAAAGGGGTCTCCCCTCTTCCAGCATCCTTTGGATGGAAAAGGGTGGTGAACCACAGTTTGCCATCACCAGCAGAATGTCCTAGCTCAGGCTCTGGCTGTCCTTTGGGATTTTGGTCTCCCTGGGGTCTCCCTGCCATCCGAGCTACAGAGTGCAAGTTAAATAGGTTTAACTCCTCCTGTTTGTACACTGCCTTTCCCCACGGGGCAGCACTCACTGTCCCTTCCATATCCACAGTACAGTGCCTGCCACGTGTTCTCCATCTTCTCCAATGCCAAGATGAAGGATTGGGGTTATTTAATGTGCTTCTTGCTGGGCCATTCCCTTGTGTTATAGGGGAAAGCCAAAAAAAAAGCCCCCCAGTAAAAGCAGCTTCTGGTCAATGAAGTGTCAGGATCAGCGTGTGCAACCCTGGGATGGAAATCCATGTGTGGAAACCTCCTGTGTGTAAACTGTGTTGTTTTTCAGGGATGTTTTATTGTTTTTGCAACTATTGAAGGAATTAAGTATTGATTAACTAATCAATACTGTGCACTGCTCTCCCACCTTTCATCCCAGAGACTCCAATCCCGTTGCAGATGTTAATGAGGTGTGAACACGGGGGTTTGTGTGGTGAAGGGGTAAACTGAGGCATGAGGCCAAACTCAGCAGAGCTGAGCTCACAGAGCTCTGCCTCCTTCTCCTCTTCCCTTTTCCACCGTGGATCCCAAAGGGCTGGAGGCTTCTGGCTGCCTGGAACAGAGCAGGACTGTTAATAAAACATCAAAACCATTAGAATCTAAAGAGCAAACAGAAATGGGAGATAAAAGGCCATCCCATGCCTCGGCTCCCTCTATCCCTGGAGGGATCCTTGCAGCTCAGAGGCTGTGAACTCGGGGAAGGGACTTTTAGGAAGTTCTGGCAAGTGGGAGGGAAAAATAAGAGAATAAAGAAGTGCAATAAAAGGCACGAGGAGGTAGGGGAGGAGCCCCATTCCTGCAGGAGGAGGTGGTGTGAAGGTGCCATCTGATAGCCCCGAGCAATCTCTTAGTTTGGGGGTGAGGAGCCTTGACACGAACTCTGGCAGTGACAAACTACCTCTTCCCCCCCTCCCCCTTTTTTTTTTTTAATTTATAGGGATTCTGGGGTTGTTGGGAGGCTTAATTAATCAGTTAAGATGTTTTCCACTGTTATTGTGCCTCCCCTCAAAGGCTTCTGACAGTAAATTCTCATCAAGTGGAAGATCTAATAAGTGCCAATTATTGAAGTTTGCTAATTGCCACCTAATAATAATGCTGATTAATAATGCTTTTAACACCGCTGCTGATCTCAAATGTGGGTACATGTGCTGCAGCACCATTGATTAAAATTGTCATTTCTTCTGCTTTGTGGCTAAGTGGGGTAAAAATGAGGTCGGTGGCATTTTTTTTTGTCCAAAGAGCACATTGTTCTAACCCTTGCCTGGAAAAACGTGCGGAATTCCTAAGGAAGATATTTAAAAATTAAGGGATAAGTGTGTGAGGATAATACATCGCGGAGAAGCGGTTCGTTCATTTCCTTGACAAGTGTAATTTAATTTTAATTATTTATGATTCTTCATAGCCTGCTAGTAAATGTTCTGTAGGATATTTTGTAAAACTAATGAAGTCTTAGTAATAGGAGACCTCACTCGAGCTCTACACGGAGCAGCGGGAAGATGCAGCTTGTCTCTCACCTTCTGGTTATTCCATATCGGATCAGGGATGTTCTGCATGAATATCCTTTAGGAATCCCATCCAGGTGGAGCTGCTGCCGCTCTGGTCGTGTGGGAAGTGGATCCCAAAGCCTGGGTTTGCTGTAAAACTTTTTGTGGAGCCGTAGTGATGGGACAGAGCTGCGGGGAGAGGGGAGGCTCGCCCTCATTAGAGCATCCCACAGCATCCCGTGGGATTAGTGATCCCACTGGATTGGTTATAAAGTGGGTTTTCCCTCTCAATTTATTCCTATTTTTATTTTTACTCGGAAATGCCCCAGAGGGTGAGGAAACGTGGAGTGAGGAGGGGGAAGCCTCTTGCTTTGAACTCACCCAGAGTGTTCCTCACACATCCTCCCACTGGTGTCAGGAGCAGGGGCTGGGACAGACACGGGATGCCGGCATTCCCGGCTGCTGGGCTTGGATCCGCTGGGCAGGCGTGTCCACAACAGCAGGGGGCCTCGAGCAGAAACCTAAATTTAAATGTTAAAAAGCTTTTGTTCATTACTGGTGGCATTTCCTCCCCCTCCCCATTTGTCACTTGGAGCGGAGCTGTGACTCTTTTAATATCAAACAAATAATAAGCTCCCTCTAAAGTGATTTTTCTGACAAGGAGCTCAATATATTAAACTTTATCTATATTTTAATAGCCAATTTCACACCAAACTGCCTTCTTAATAATGTATTTACCACCTGGGGATATTATTCCAACCCATCTGGAAAGAATTGGAAATTAACTGTCCCTAAACTGAGTCTGTGTGTGCTTTAGATGCAGCGGAGATAACAGCGGTGTCATTCCTAGGGGAAGTGGGGGAGGAAGCTCATCATGCACCGAGCAAAATGTCAGCAGCAAAGGCAATAGCTGGCGGTGAAACAGAGTGCTCTCCTTGCAACCGAGAGTCCAGCCCACCTCTGGAATATTCAGCCGCTCCGGGAGCAGCCCAGAGCACCTCAAGGGCCTCTTCTGCGCTTTTAAGAGCGCAGGGTTTTGGTTTCCAAGGATTCAACATGGATGCAGGGCTCGAGGGAGCACCGGCATCGTGCCTGAGCTGCCACTGGTCGCCTGCCCCTGTGGTGTCGAGGCCCCACAAGTGGGCACCCAGAGGAGGGGAAAAAGCCGTGTTTTCCCAAGCTGGAGCTGCTAATGGGAATTTATCTGGTCAGGCAGTGTGTTTAACTCGCTCTGGTTTAGAGTGCTCCTCCCTGGTCCCATCTGAATCAAGGCTGCAGCCCAGGCAGCTTGGAGCCTCCCCTCTCCGTGTGGAAGTGCCAGGGGGTGTGTTTGGAAAATATCACTTTGTTTAGTCTGAGTTGTATATATAGTTATTGTTGCTATTTGTTGACTTCCTACAGTTTCAAGGGGTTGGACAGTTCTGCTCTCCTGGCACTTGGTTCTGTGTGAAAAGAAATGGGATGGTTCCAAACCTGCAGAACCAGTGTCCCCTCTTGGTGCTGGAATGTCACCTGGTCCCTCCAGACAAAGAGCCAGGAAAGAGAAAATACTTCTTATGGCTCTTTTACCCTCAAAATAGGAGGGTGATAGGGTGACTAGTCCAGAGAGCAGAGTTGTCCTGAGCACAACCAAGCTGGGTTTAAATCAGATTTTAGAATCATAGAATCCCAGAACAGTTTGGGTTGAAAGGGACCTTAAATCTCATCTCCTTCCCTGTTATGGCCATACCATGGAGGTGTCCCAAGGAAGGATCACCTTCCACTATCTCAGGTTGCTCCAAGCCTTGTCCAACCTGGCCTTGGGAGGGACAGCCACAGCTTCTCTGGGCAACCTGTGCCAGGGCCTCCCCACCCTCACAGGGAGGAATTTCTTCCTAATACCCAATCTAAACCTAGTCTTTCTGAGTTTGAAGCCACTCCTCCTTATTCTGTCACTACAGTTCTTGATAAAGAGACTCTCTTCATCTTCCCTGTAGGCCCTTTCAGATCCTGGAAGGAATTTTGACTCTATTCCTTGTCAAATATAAGCCTGTCAAGGTCTGTGTGGGGTGATGCCACTAATTCCTGGCTGTACAGAGCGTCCCTCGCAGTGAGGGGACATCAGGGATGGCATCCAGTCCGAGCCAGAAGTGAGCTTTCTTTTTCTCCCCCCAGCAAAAAGCCCTTCCTGGGCCTCCCAGGTGTGTTTTGTGGGAAAGACTGGCTGTGGGGTCAGGGCTGCTGCTTTTTGTGCCAGACCTGGTCTTACATCACTTGGTGATGGCTGGTAAAGGGTTCACAGAGCACAGACATCACTGCCAGCATCCCCACGGATGCCCAAACCTCCCTCACACCGCTCTCCTCGGCAGGAAAATCAGAGAGCTCCATTGTTTCAAAGTTTCCCTTGAACGTGACTGTGTTTGGAGGTTTGTTTTCATTATTCATAAATTTCCACCAGACGTCACCCGCACCAAAGCAGATTAATCCTCGAAGTGTTTCCTTTTGTTTTTAAAATAATTAAGGGCAGCTGCTACTTAAAGTCAACTAAAACATCCCAGTTTTCAGATAAAAGTGTCTCGTGTTTGTTGTTGTAATGAAGTAGCTTGACATGGAGATGAAAGTCTCTGCTGTTTGTGTTGTAAAAACCGGGTTTGACGCCATTTTTGAGCAATGTCAAACTGTTTCCTTACATTTTGAACAAGACACGCTTTGATCTAGGAAAAAAACACCGCCCAAGATGTTTCAATTGGAATGGAAAAGCAGCAGCCCTTAATGATTTTAAAATAGGATCAAATGTTTCAATCATTATGTTATGTCACATAATGACATCCTCGTAGCTGCGCTGTGTGATGCTCAGCGTTGCATTTAGCATCGGGAAGTGTTGTAGAAATAATTCAAAATAATCTAAAAGGCTGAAATGAAATAGGCGAAATCGCAAAGCGGCTCCTTAAAGCGTCAAAAATAATAATAATAAAAAAAAGAATTCTGGTTCCCGGCAGTTTTGGAGTTGCTGAGCTCGTCGGAAGAAAAAGTGTGCGGGCGCTTTTGGGGTTTTTTTTTCGTTTGGAATGTGAACAAAAACAAAGCAGTGGAGAAGTTGAAAGCACCTTGTGAAATGGAAATTCTCCAAATCGACCCATTTTAGCTGTGATCCCACTCTGCTCTGGAGCGAGGGAAGCACTGGGGAGGAGAAGGAGCAGGAGGAGGAGGAAGAGGAGGAGTGGGGCTCCCTGGGCTGCAGCAGCACCCAGGCCCTTCGGATCAGGGCTGAATTTTGGATGGAGTTGGGAAGCCATGAGGTGTTTGTGCATCCCTGGGCTAAGCCAGGTGGTCTGGGGTACCTTTGCTTTTTTTTGCTGCTTTTGCAGTTTCCCAATGGAGATGCCAGGAGGGGAGGGGTGGAGCCAACAGGGTGCAGTTTTCCTTTCTGTGCGATCCAAAAGGCTTGGTGCCATGGTTCCTGGATCCTTGGGTGTTACTGTCAAAAATCTGGGAGTGTGGGGGGGCACAACAGCCACCTCTGCAGTGCCCAAATCCTGAGCTCAGCACAGAGGCGGCGCGTGACAGCCGGGTCAAGGAGGAGAGGTGCAGGAAGGCTGCTGGAATCCTGCAAGGGGAGGAGATGAGCGCTGACAGTTACCTGGGGACCCGGAGATACCAGAATCCCTAACTTAATCAGACAGATAACGGGAGCAGCTAGAGATGAGGCAGGAACAGGAACCGCCGAACAATAGGAGCCAGCCCCCCCCGGGCCCTCGTGCTGCAAGCGAGATAATAAACTATATAAAAATCTGTCACCGCGCGATAAGTGATGAATTAGAATCAATTATATGTTTAAAATAATAGACCTCCCTGTGGTGTTCCCCTCCAGAACGCTGATGGCTCTTGCCTGGGCTTGGCAGCAGCGGTGGCACTTGCTGGCAGTGTCACCGTCAGGGCTGGGACGCCTCGCGCAGGCGGCTTTGCGGCACCGGTGGCAGCCCAAGTCAGAGCTGGCAGCTGAGATTTTGGCGTTTAATTTCGGCCCCAGCAGAGCCACGTGTGGCCTGTGGATACAGCAGAGTTGTGCCGTGCCCGGTGCAGCGACCTCCAACCCGCTGCTCATCGTTATTGGTAGTTTTTAGAGGTTTACCATTTTTCCTGCATTATCGGCCACTTCACGCGTGGCCTTGCTGCTGCTCCCTGCGTGGAGCAGCTATTTCCGAGCTGCTGAGTGCTGTTCTGCTAAATAACACCGCTTGAGTGTGTTTTTCCTCTCCTTCAAATGCCGGGAGGACAGGAGAAGGTGTGAAAATGCAAGATTAACCCCGTGAATCACCCATCAAGTGATGCACCGTTTGTTTTGTGAGCTCTGGGCTGGCAGGAGGGGGAGGCATCGGGCTGGATTTCCCTCTTGGTACATGTTGGATGTGATGGTTAGTAAATATTCCCAGCAGAGCTCTTGCAGGGTGGGGGGATGAGCTTCCCTGTCCAACCCAGTACTAAATTTGGGATTAAAGCAGAGATATTGCCCAGAAGCTGTGGCTGCCCCATCCCTGGAAGTGTCCAAGACCAGGTTGGATGGGGCTTGGAGCAACCTGGGCTAGTGGAAGGTGTCCCTGCCCCATGGCAGGGGGTTGGAAGGAGATGATCTTTAAGGTCTCTTCCAACTCAAACCCTTTTAGAATTCTATGATATTTGCTCTTCTGACCATGTTGCTTTTAAAGGGGCTTAGGAAAAGGCTGGGGCTTTGGAAGAACATCTCACCTGAAGATGGTGGTTGGGTTCATGAGTTCATGAGCTGCTCTGGTTGGCAGTTGGACTAGACAACCTTTAAGGATCCCTTCTAACCTAAGGCTGGACTTGATGATCTTGAGGTCTTTTCCAATCTTAGTAATTATATAATTCTGTGACTCTAAACTACGATTCTGTGGTCATTCAGGTGAGGTTCAGAGCAAAGTCCTTGCTTTTCCTGCAGAAGCTGCAGTGCTGTGACTTGTCACGGACTGGCTGCAAAATGTTTGGAGACCACTGGGCTCAGCCTGTGTCCTTCCTTTCTCAGCACGTTTCCAAACCCAGCCTTTTCACATAACCCCATTTGTGTGTTCTCAGGTGGTTTTCCAAAGCTTTATATTGCTCTAATTAATTTGATGTTTTTCCCACTGAAGGCATTTTTCCCACTGTTTGCTGACCTCCTCTCCTGCAAGCTGGGGAGTTTCCCAGCTCGCCGCACCGATGGAAGGCAGGATATTCTTTGTCCAACAGAAGTTGGATTGGAAACCCGTGCCTGGGCTGGTTTGCTTTATTATTTTGTTAAATAGCACAAGTTGCAGCCATAAAGCCCCTGGAAGCCTGTGCTAAGCAGGGGCGCTGGGACCAGTGCTAATGGATTGAAGCGAGCGGCTCACCAGCCACAGGGGTGCCCTGGGATTTCCCTTTTGAATCTTATTTACATTCGGACTAACTATAGCTCCCAAGCTTGGCTATAAATAATTTCTGGGAAAGAGTTGTCTAATTAAACGTACAGCAGCAAAGAAAGTACTTTTAACCACAACACTGGTGTCCTAATGAACGTAATCACTGGATGGGGACAGCTTAGGAAACAGAACTTGACATCTCCCGGCGGAGGCGGAGAGATGGAGGGGAAACATACTTGGGGAGAATTCCCAATCAATATTTAATTGTGTAGCATGTAATCTGCCTTAGTATTTTTTAAAATAAAATGAAAGCCCTGCCAGAAACTGGAGAACCTTTAAAGCAGATTTGAGCAGGGGGAGTCTCTCTGTTTTTACAGCTGTCCAGGGAGGGAACAACATCTAACTGCCCCTGTAGGCATGACAATTGTTCTGTGGTTGGCAAAACAGTCTGAATTCAGGCTTTGATGCATGGATCTACAGCCTTCCCCCATCCATCACAGTCTTCCTCCCTTCCTGATGTCTCAGTTTCATTGTCTGTAAATGGGGAATACAGAAATTCCCCCAAACCTCACAGGTGTAGTTTGCATCTCTAATGCATTCTGAGAGTGAGCAGTCATCAAGTTATCCCTAATAATGGATATCCATGGAATTTCACGAGGGCACGTAGTGATAGAACAAGGGGGAATGGGCTTAAGCTGAAGGAGGGCGGGTTTAGATGAAATATTAGGAATAAATTCTTCCCTGTGAGGGTGAGGAGGCCCTGGCACAGGTTGCCCAGAGAAGCTGTGGCTGCTCCATCCCTGGAAGTGTCCAAGGCCAGGCTGGAGGAGGCTTGGAGCAACCTGGGCTAGTGGAAGGTTCCCTGCCCATGGCAGGGGCTGGACTAGATGATCTTTAAGGTCCCTTCCAAACTATTCTGTGGTTCTATAATCAGCCTTGTGCCATGGTGGTATAGAGGTAAAAGACACCAAGAGCTGGTGGGGTTGGGTGATGGGCAGAGCTCTGTACTGCAGACAGATCCAGGTAGATCCAGGGATCCAGGTTGAATTTGTGGCAGCAGAGAGGCTCCTGGGCAGGGCCTGCTCAGCTGGGAGTTTTTGGCTCTGTGTGGGAGTAGGCAATGGTGTAAATACCTGAGGAGTGGCTGGTTGCTTGCAGGATGTGTTCAGTGAGGACACATGTCCCTGACTCTGTGGAGTGTCACAGCAGGTGCTGGTGAGCCACTGGGAGCAGTGCTGCTGCTGGGGCAGCATTCCTGCAAGGAATGTGCACGTGGTAGGGAGTGATGGAAAAGTAACCATGGCTGGTTGTTCATAATCAACTCAAAGTTTGTGTCTAGAAATTAAGTTTTAGATTGGATATGAGGAGAAATTTCTAAGGGTTGTCCAGCACTGGAACAGGCTGCCCAGGGCAGCAGTGGTGTCACCATCCCTGTGTGGATGTGGCACCTGGGGACGTGGGTTAGTGGTGGGTTTGGCAGTGCTGGGGGAATGGCTGGATTTGATGGTTTTAGAGGGCTTTTTCTACTTAAATTATACTGTGATTCTATGAAATACAGCAGGGCAGCTCATGTGCAGCCTGGCTTGCACCCTGCAGAGTGTTTAACCTTCTCAGAAGGCTGGGACACAAAGTTAGGGGGCCACCAGCATAAATTCATGCATTTCCAGTTGGAGCAGAGAGACTGCTTTGTGCTGTTATAGCACCAACATGGAGGAGGATTTGGGAATAACACAGCCTGGAATACATAGCCCCCTGGTTTGGTGTGGTGGCCCTGGCAGGGATGTGCAGCAGAGGGATGTTTGTGGCTGTTGCAGCTCAGGCAGCAGTGCCAGCCCTTGCTGAGCGCTCGCTCCATCCCCAGGGGATTCTCTCCGGCTCTGCTGCGATTAATCTCATCGGCCACTGGATGTCAATGTTGCCTCACCCAATTACAAGTGGGAAAGTCCTGGATCTTCAGAGAGGGGGAGAAATTCTGTTGTCAGAATAGTGCAGGTTGGATGTTGTTTTCTGGTGCGAAGTTGGTTATTTAACACCGTCGAGCCACGTACGAAGGTACCGAGGAGAAATCAGTCATTGCTGTTGTTTTGCTCAGCCAGGGCGGGATTTGATCCAGTCTGTGTGAAGACTAAACCCTGGTTTGGGACAAAAAAGCCTCACCAGGATGAAAAGCTGGATACAAAAATGTATCCCCTTCCCTGAGGCACAACTGAGGTGTCGGTGGTTGGCATCGCGCCCTTACGTGGTGTTCCGGAGGACAGGGATGTGTTCCTTGGAGCTGAGTGCAAGGGAGGTTTGAGGACATGTACTCAGAAAATCCAGCTCTGGAAGGGGAGGGCTCTCAGAAAGCAGATCTGGATTTAAACATTGCAGCTTGGCCTCCTCCCCGTTATCCATCTCCCAGCCAGTGGCGGGGAAGCAGCTGCATCCTGCCAAGATTCATGACCAAGAACGCCTCTCCCCCACCTCTTCCCTCCCTGCCACAAATATTTTAAAGCCAGGCCCCGGGTTGGGGAGCAGGTGCCTGTCAGCACACCCAGATGGGACATCTGTGGGGAGAGCAGGATTCCTTGGGAAGTGGGAGCCCTGAGCTGGGGTGCAGGTCTGTAGGTATATTCTGGTAGGGTGAGATGCACCTCAGTCCTTTCTTCTGTGACATCAAACTACTCAGTATAGACATTCCCACAGTGAAAATGTGGGGTTACAGAAGCTCTGTGTGTCCTTCCCTTGCATAGAACATCCCTGGCAGTGGGATCTGTGGGATGGTGAGGGCTCCCTGCCCTCCCTCATGCCTCTGCAGCAGTTAAAGGCAGGACATTGCTCCCCGGAGCTGCCAGCCTTTTTTCCTAGCAGTAGGAAGGAAAATGGATTTGTGGTTTCCATCCCTTTGGAATTATTCCCCCCCCTTCCACGTTGAGTTCATTTGAGCACGTTAATATCTCAAATTTAATGATAAGTCTAACGGAATTCATTTCTAAGATAAATAAGATGTTATTAGTACATTAGTAGCAAAAAATGTGCAAGGACACTGCTAATCTAAGGTGAAAGTGCCTTCCTGCGTGAAATTTAATTAGCAGATTGTGTTCTATTAGTGACTTTTATGGGGATTTCATGAAAATGAATACAAATATGATCCAGGCAGCCTCTCCTGTGAAATGAGAGCCTCGCTAACCCACCCTCCCTCTTCCTACCAGGAAAACACGGATGTGTGTCCTATCCCTTTGCCAAAGGGGACTTTGTGGAGGCAGAAGGGGAGTCCGTGGCCACCTTGCAGCTTAGGGATGAGGCTGAAGGGTGTCAGGTCAGCTGAGTGCACTCACAGCAAGTGAAGCAGGGTGGGGGGGTCAGAATTATCCCGTCTTTCCCCTCTGCCTGAGCAAGCAGCTGGTCGGAGCTGCTTTTCCATGAAAAAAGTGGCGATGGTTATGGAGATCTCTCTCCTCCGTGCTCGGAATTTTCTCCCCGGCCAGATGTCCTGCAGCAGGCAGCCGTGGTGGCAGAGGATGCCAGGTCCTGCCCAGGGTCCATCTCAGTGGCAGTGTCGCGGTGCCGTGTGCTGCCAACCCCGCGCGTCCCGCCGGCCTGGGAGCTGCAGGGGATGGATCCCATCCAGGAGCTTCATACATCTTTTAAAGACTTCTGGTTGCCTCGCGGGCCCGGGGGGGTTGTGCAGCTGTCACAGCCAGGCTGGGCTGGAGTCACACGCTGCAGAGATGTGCTGGTGTCCCTTCTCCTCCCTGCTCACCTTGCAGAGCCAGCACAGCAGGGACTCCGTGAAGGAGCCGTGGAGGTGACACTGATGCATCTTCCTTGGTTTTGTGCTGAACACCAGTGCCTGGGGTGTTTCTGGAGCTGGAAAACATTTCCATGCTGTGGTTTCAGGAGCTTGTAGGTGGCTTGTGAGGGAAAAACATTGTCAGCAACAAGAAAATAAATAAATAAGAGGCTTTTCTGTCCTCAGTCTTTCCTGAGAAGACTGTTTTGTACCCCAACTGTTACTGTGGCATAACCTCCTGTACCCAATCTAGGATCTTCTAGTCCCAGTCACTATGGGTGGCTAAGAGAGATATCCCAGAATAGTTTGGGTTCAAGGAACCTTAAAGCTCATGTTGTTCCAACCCCTGCCATGGGCAGGGACGCCTTCCACTAGCCCAGGTTGCTCCAAGTCCCATCCAACCTGGCCTTGGACACTTCCAGGGATGGGACAGCCACAGCTGTCAGTGGTGCTGCTCCCTGCTCTTGGAACCAAAACCCAGGGTGAGATTCCGCCTCATCCAAAACCTGCAGCAAAACTGCCACTGTCTCTGAGGTGACCAGGAGGTTTGGACACCGTGTCACCGGCTGCCCATGAGATCTTTGTTGGAAAGTGCTTGGGAATTGGAGCTCCAGAGGAGCAGAGGGAGGCTTTGTGCCCTGAGAAGTAGCACAGGAGCAATCACCCTCCCCTCAGCAGACCTGCCCCATCCCTTGTGTCTGTGCAGGATGAATCAGTGACCCCTGAGAGGCTTTTGAGGCTGGGGGAGAGTCCTTGAGTTGCTACAGGAGGCATCTGGTGGTCGTTCCAAAGATCCTTCCCTCCCATCTGCTGGTGCAGGATCCGGCTCTTGCCGATTCCTTTGCTGAAGAGCGAAGCAAATGCATGGGGAATCATTATTCATGCAGATGATCCTCACAATTCAATAGAGGTAATTAGGAGAATGATGGAGGAAATTAGCACTTTCTGTGGGTTTATTAATATTAATAAAATGATTCCACGGTTAAAAATAATAATAATAATATTCATAAAATAAATACATAACTGCAGAAGAGCTCTGCCCAGCTACTGAACACCAGGCTGCTCTAGGCAGTAATCAACCAGCAGCTGGAATTAGTCTTCAGGGTTTTTTCTCTCTCTAAAGATGATATCATAGAAGTCAAGATGGGTTGAGGCATATTTGGGGTCATTTCTTGTTTCCCACTTTTATCTTCTATGTTATGGAAAGGAGGTGAAGCTCAGCAGGTCCTTCAGGCTTTTGGAAGTTGAGTGACTTGTCTTTAATGTGCCAATGGTCTTGAAAATAGGATGTTTTCTTAGAACAGCTGATAGGACAAGGGAGTAGATGGGATATTGGGAAAGAATTTTCCCTGTGATGGTGGTGAGGCCCTGGCCCAGGTTGCCCAGAGAAGCTGTGGCTGCCCCAGCCCTGGAGGTGTCCAAAGCCAGGTTGAATGGAAACAACCTGGGCTAGTGGAAGGTATCCCCGCCCATGGCAGGGGGTGGAACAAGATGATCTTCCTTCCTTCCTTCCCTTCCAACACAAACCATTCTATGATGATTCTGTGATTTTATGATTGAGGCATATTTGGGGTAATTTCTTGTTTCTCACTTTTATCTTCTGCATTAGGGAGAAGAGCTGAAGCTCAGAAAATCCTTAAGGCTTTGTAATGTTGAGTGACTTATCTTTAATGTGTCATTGGGCTTGATAATAGGATGTTTTCTGAGAGCTGCCTCTCATACCTGTTGTCCTCTTGCTTCTTCACCTGCTTTGTAGTGGTCCTAGCAGGAAAAGCATTCCCACATCTCCACTTGCGTAACTTGATGTAACATGAATTCTGGGTTTGCCATGAAAACCCATTTCCAGGTTGCTCCCTGAGTTGTGTTCCCCATTCCCTCTCGTGGTGATCACAGCAGAACACCACGAGCCTCTGCCCCCACCGTGCCGTGTAACCTCGGGAATGTTGTTGAGCTCTCCGTGCCAGATGTGCTGGAGCATTTGGGGGAGGTTGTTTGCAGAGGGTGAGCAGATTATCAAATTAAAGACGGCACAGAATGTTATTAATGAAAATACGTGGCGAATGTATTTAAACATGTAAAAATTTAATTAGAATTTTTGTTATTAAAGTATCGCTACAAGTGCCTTCTGAAGCCCTCTGCTTTCTGTGGAGATCAAGGCTGCTTCATTTTCTTGCACGCTAAGAGGAGGATTTAGGGTAAGGAAGGGAATAATTGGCATCAAGTGGCTTCTGAAGAAGGCAATAGGACTTTTCCTTTGGATTTTGTGTGCAGGATGAGGCCCGGCTGTACCCATGGGAATGCTTGCCTGGACTTGATTCTCATAGGCAGGAATTAATGGTGTTTTGCAGTATGAAAACACTTTGCTGGCCAGGAGGGACATCTGGAGAAGTTCAGTGTTGGGCTGGGGACTGTGCTGTCCTCTGAGGATGGTGGGGGATGGCAGCAGGCTGTCGGGAAGGGCAGGAAAGATCCCAGATGGGCTGTTGGACTTGGGGGCTCCTCCATCCATGGGAGTCGCATGCATCCAAAAAACTTACGGAGGGAGCAAAGAAAAGGAGCTCGGAGACCCCTGGAGCTCCCAAGCTGTGTGCTCCCTGCCCTTTCCTCCTCGGAACACCTCACATCTCCCTGCTTGGGGCACAAGGGAGCAGCTCTGTTTGTTTTCACTCCTCAGGGAGCTGGGAATATGCCAGGAACAGCTTTCTCCTGGCTGACCTGATTGCGCCAGCGCTCCCGAGTTAGAGATGCCGGTCTGGTGGGTGGTGCCAATTCCCAGAGCCTTCTCCCTCCTTCTTTATTTAAACAGGAAAAGATCAGAGTGGTTGAACCCTTTTCCTTAATGAGAGATTCCATTACACTAAACGGTAATTGCAAAAAATCAGTTCCTATAATTAAAAGGAGACCTCACAGCCAGGCATGGAGGCTTCCTGCATCTCCAAAGATCTCCATCTCCAGCATCTTATTGATGGGAATCGAGAGCCAGGACAGGGAGGCGGATGGGATTCCCTCTCCTGTCCACCTGGGAGCCATGCCCAGTGCCATATATCCTGCACTGTGTTGGAGCTGGTGAGGGCAGGCAATGATTTCCATTCCAGAGGAATTTGCAGGGCTGGCAGTTTTAAGGGGAGGGGGGGAAAAGCAACCCTATCTCCCAACTTGTAAATTAAGCGGATCTGGTTGGGAACTGTCACCGCAGGAGAAGAAATATGAAACCTCTGGGGTCATGTATGCAGAGTAATTTTTCTGACTGTAACTCTGCTTAAAAGTAAGGATATGATGGAAATGCTTAGAGCATTTTAAATGGACCCAGCAGAGATCTGATTCAGCTCCAGTGAAGTCTGGGCAGACTTTATTGGGGGTTGGCTTACTCCAGACTTGCTTAGACCAGAGTTTAGTGCGTGACTGAGAAGTAAATTGGTTCCTTCTGCTTATTAACTCAAAATACTCGTAGATGAAGGAGAAGGAATAGCCATTTCTTAATATTTTGGTGTGTTTCAAGGCATGAGAGTGATGAGGAGGTCGGTAATGTTGAGGTGAGACTCTCCCCACTTCAACCCAGGATGCAGGTGGGCTCCACACAGAACTCAGGATGGATCAGGTCTCCAAGTGATGGAAGTCCCCCCCAGAGGTGAAGCTGACCTTGAAAGGCATCCAGGGATCTCTGTGTGTTTGTCATGCTTCCTGGCCATGTGAGAGATTATGGGATAAGGCTCATTTTAAGGAGTGTTATGGAAAAAAGAACAAGAACTCCACGAAAGCTCAAAACGTGAGTCCACGTGAACCTCTCGTGGGAGTCAGTGAAGGCACTTCCAGTCCCAGTTCCTCTCCCAGCGTTTTCCCTCTCTCTCTCTCTAAAGTGGCTGAGCAAAGGCAGGCTGGTGAAACCTCTCAGAAAAGGAGAAAGCTCCTTTGAAAGGAGCTATGACCCTGACACTGTCAGACTGTGCTGTGTTGTATTGCAGGACATGCTGGTGCAGGGAGTTCATTTATGGGAAAGAGCAAGAGAGATGCATCTTGACCTCTCCCTGTTGTGCAAGGCTGGGGAGTGGGAGGGGTTTCCTCCTCAAATCTGAATTTGAATTCCCAATTCCAAGAACCCCACTTGGCTCCTCTCTGCTCCAGTCCCACTGGGGAGATGATTGAAGGCTGGTGTGGGTTGGCTGGTTTCCTTGGGAGAACTCGCACGTGTGTAGGTGCAAAAATGAGTGTGCCAAGGCAGGGGCAGGACCCTGGGCTGCCTGAGGGGGTGGTGGGCAGAGTGAGGGGGGCATTGCTCCTTGGTGCATCCCTTGTGACTTCTGTGGGGCCATTTGGGACGCAAGTGTGTCCCTGAGTGTGTTGCTGCAAGGCACAAGCACAGGGAGAAGGAAGGTTTTGGAGCTCCCTCTCCGTGGCAATGCTCCTGCTTCCCTTGGCCATTTTCTTGGAAGCAGGATGTCTGAACCAGACAGCAAAATGTAGTTTTCCAGGCAGCAAATGTAGTTCCTTTGGGTTTTTTTGGAGAGGTAGAGACAGGGCAGGGTGTGCTCCTGATGTGTTGTGATGTGGTTCAGTGGAGAACGATGTGCCAGGCTGGCCAGCCGGCCTCGGGAGACCCTCCTCCTGCTCTGGGATCAGGAATCCTATTCCAGGGGAGGTTTTTAAGCACCCAGGTTGCAGCCACAGTAGGGAGATACGGGGGAAGGTGCTGCTTGTCTGCTTTCTTAAGAATGTAGGGAATGCTCCAAATTATCACTCCATAAGGAATTTATAAAGCTGGGTTTGGTGGCTGATTGAACACTGGGCAACTGCGAGTGCATTCCTGTATGTATCCATGAAATGTAGCCTCTAGATATTCAGGATTGCAGTGTGGTGGGAAGAAATTTGGATGGAGAGGAGAGTGACAGCCACCCCAGCTTTTCTTTTTCCTCCCTCACCTCCCTTCCTGCCTCCCCTGGATTTCCGTGGTGTGAGATTTTTCACCCCGTGCATTGGAAACAATATCTCGGAGGAGCTTTGGAGCCATTTGTTTTCCATTTAATTGGCTAGTGGGGAGAAAATAACGAAGGGAAGTCATGCAGGGGAAGTTCTCATCGGTGCTGTTTTTGGCAACAGAGTCACAACATCCTAAATTTATTTATTTAATTGCGTTATTAAAAGTATAAATAAAAATAAATCCAGGAGAGCAGCCGGATCTATGCTTTGCATCTCTAAAATAGAACCATAAATGCCACGGAGCACTGGGGGAATGATTTATTAGCCTGTTATCGTGAGTGACTGGGACGCTTTCGATGGAGTCCTTGCTAATTTCTAACAGCTGCATTAAATCACAGATGCTATCAGCTATTATAAAATAATCACCCAGCGGTCTGCGAACCAGCACGAGCCCAGGGTCAGTGCTGGAGCCCTGCATTTGTTTCACGTCTCAGCCCCTCCGATTCCTGCGAGGGTGGGAAATAAATAGGGCTTGTAGCGGCCTCATTTTATCATCCAGGAGTTGACAATAAATAAAAACCTCTATAAAACTTTTTTCTAAAAGGAGTTTTCGACCGGAATTTGCAATGAGAGGGAACCTTGTTTTGTGCTGAAATCCGGCCGTGTGATGTCAGGGCTCCTGGGTGCTGTTTGCAGCTCAGAGAAGGAGCTGAATTTGCTGATTTATGGGGCAGACGGAGGATTTCAGGGTTTTGGCTGCAGACAGGGCTGGAAGGAAGGGAGAAGGTCCTGTGGCTGTGAGAAACGTCTGTCTTGGCTCCTCCGCCTTCGCTTCTCGCTGCTCTTTCAGACAAGTCACTTAAATTTCCCTACAGCTCCACTGCCTTCCTCTGGTTTGACAAATAACGTGTGTGTTTATGTGGCTGGGCTCCGGAGGGGGTTAATACTTGGCCTGGAAATCTCTTCAGAAGTGCCAATTTGTAGCGACAGAGAAACAACAATGAATAGAAGAGCCTGCGAGGACCAGAAGAAGCCAGCGAGCGGCTGCTTATCAGGGTGGTGGCTTGCAGAGCCAGCAGCAATAGCAGGGGTAGTTGTAAAGGGTGAAGGAGATGGGAGGGGAAAAAAAACCTCCACAAATAAATAAAATTAAAGCAGTTAGGAAGAAAATGCCGCCCATCTGCAACGCTCGTATTTTCCTTGACAGTTTTGCTTTATGTTAGAACAGCTGCTTAACATGACAAACGCCAGCTTTAATAACAAGGAGCGGGAGGAGATGCAGGGATGGAGCTGTCTGGCTCGTCCTGTTCTCTGATGATCTTCCCTGAGGGTGAATAGCCCTGGGCAGGGTCACCCTGGTGTCCTGCACCCACCTTGTCCAGCCTGGGGAGATCATTTTGGACGGGGCGCTTGTTCTGTTGGTTTTGAGGCGACGTGTCCTTGTTTGAATTGGGGGGGGGGTAAAAGGGTTTTTTCCCTGAGTATGGAAGAAGGAGCCTCAGGGCTGTTTGTTGGTGGAGCAACCAGCGGCTCCAAGCCATATGTCCATGGGGAATAGCTCATGGAGCAATGCTTTGGAGGGACCCTGGGCTTCCAGGATAGCCGTGGGCAGGTCTCTTATTTCTCCAAAGGTATTTGGGCTCCTTTGTCTTTTCCTACCTCATTATTCTCTCTGCAAAATGGGCTAATGGGCTTTGCAGCTTGCAGGTTGTTTCCTTACTGCGGTATCGGAGATTGTCGGGTTGTCAGCAACCTGGAGATAGCAGGGAGTGCTGACAGCAGGCAGAACTGAGGCAGTGCTGTGTACAGAAACCTTGCTCAGCCTTTGAAACCGCAGTCAAACCCTCCCCCAAGGTTACTCTTCCTCATAAAACACGCTTAGTTTTGTTTGCTGCAAACCTAGATTTTAATCCCAGGATCCAGGCAGAGCCGGGCTTTGAAGAGAATTGGGTTAGAGTCAGGAGCGAATGGCTCAGACCAGGCTGACTCTGAGAGATGGATTAAAACTGACCTGGGAAGATGGAGATGTTCCCATCCACACCCTGGCTGTGCAACTTGCATATTTATCTCGTTGTGCCCGATACCACTGGGAATAAATCAGCAGTGAGACATGCAGGGAGCAGATCCACGGGCTCTGAGAGCAGGGACCTGCACCAGCATTTACCCACAGCTCCAGTCAAACTCCCAGGGAAGTCTTCCAAACCGAGAGCCTTCCCTCACCTTACATTTTTTTTCACCTCGCTTCAGCACTTAGAAGCAAGAATTTCAAAGGTGAAAAAAACATCATCTGCACTGGGCACACAGGGGAAGGACTGGAAGTACTGAGAATTTTTATTTCTCCTGGGACCTGCAGCCCGAGAAGCTCAGGTAGTTCAGTCAGGCTGAGAACAAGTGTTTAGACCTTTATCTGCTTAACACGACTGCCAAACCTGCCCGGCAGGGCCATGGAAGTGAGTGGGCACGGAGGGGTGAGCAGGGGGAACAGGGTGATCTCCTTCCCAGTTATGCAGAGATCCCATTTGGCTCTCTTCTGCTCCCAGCCCTCCTGCCTCTGCCTCTTCCAGCAGCACCACAGGCAGGATCTGGGAGCTCCCACAAGCTGCCCCACTGGTGAGATGTTCTGAAGGCTGGTTTGTGTCGGAGGGTTGATTTGGGAGAGTGAGTGCACGTGTAGGTGTGAGAATCATGGAAAGGTTTGGGTTGGAAGGGACCTTATGGCTCATCTCATTCCATGCCCCGCCGTGGGCAGGGACACCTTCCACTGTCCCAGGTTGCTCCAAGTCCTGTCCAACCTGGCCTTGGACACTTCCAGGGATGGGGCAGCCACAGGTTCTCTGAACAACCTCAAAAATGAGTGTGTTGAGGAGGAGGCAGGATGCTGGGCAGGGTGAGAGCCTCGGGGCTGTTTGGGATCATCTTGCCCCAAGCAGAGAGGACCATGTTGGAGGGGATGGGACACATGGTGGGCAGGTGGAACACAAATGCAGCACTTCAGCCCTCGTGCTGCAGGCACGAGCCATTGCTTAGAGGGGAATACAAGTATTCAAGCCCCCATTTATCTCCATGTAATTAGTCAAGCATGTTTTTCTCTTCCTCCCTCTCCCTTTATCTTGAAATCTTGCTGTCTTGGCTGCTCTGCTGACACCAAAACAGGTCTGAGGTTTGGTTTGGGCAGGAGTGGGGCCATGAAGGGGACCAGAGAGGGCAGTCACTCATCTTTGCATCACATGGGGACGGGTTTGCTGAGGGGACGCCTAGTCCTCCTGCCTCCCACCACGGGAGTAGGTTGTGTGAGACCAGCCAGCTCCAGGATAGGTGGCTCTTGTGTGTGAAAAATAACATTGCACACTGAGGAGGATGGGTAGGTATGATTTTCCTTTCTCTCAGCTTTCAAATATGTGCTGGAGACACCGTTTTGGAGCCTCCCAGGACAGCCCCGAGCGTGGTGTTTCCCTCTCCCAGCATGGAGTGGAGGTGGCACAGCTGCTCTCTGATCATTCCCGTGTCTCTGTATTTTGTAAATAAGCCCAGAGGCTACGAGATGGCTTCGTGTTTAGAAACAGGATAAACAGGGCAATGTGATATCTATTTATTTGTTCTTTTATTAGTTCAGTGGAGAGCTCACAAAACACTTCGTAAGCGTGTATGAAATGAGCCTTGTAATGTTCCCAGGAGAGGGAAGAAACATTCCTGCTCCACTTGGCAGGTGGGGGAAGCTGAGGGCTCCAAGAGCCTTGCTGCCTTGTCCGTGGTCAGGGTGAGACTGTGGTGGATGCAGGAGTAAATCCCAGATCCTGTTTTCCATTTCCAGTCTGTAATGGCTGGTAAGACTCAAATGCACATTGCAATGCTGAGCCGTCTGTGGTCCACATCCCCCTTTCTGGTGTGTCTCCTGCTCCTGGACTGATTTGGGAATGTGATTGTGCCTCCACCCATTGTCCCAGCTTAGAGGTCATTAGGTGGAACATGAATATGGCACTAATTATGAAACCTGGATACCTGTCAAACCCAGCTTGCCCCAAGAAGCTGTGGCTTCCCCATCCCTGGAAGTGTCCAAGGCCAGGTTGGACAGGGCTTGGAGCAACCTGGGCTAGTGGAAGGTGTCCCTGCCCATGGTAGGGGATGGAACTGGATGTTCTTTAAGGTCCCTTCCAGGCATGGGGCACTACAGCTTCTCTGGGCAACCTGTGCCAGTGCCTCTCACCCTCATAGTAAGGAATTTCTTCCTATTATCCAATTTAAACCCGCCCTCTGTCAGTTTGAAGCCATTTCTCCTTGTCCTGTCACCTTCTGCTTCCCAGGGATATGGGAAATTTGGGGTTGGGCTCCTGGAAGCATCTCTTTGGCAGAGAGTGTGCAATGCAGTGAGGTTTTTGTTGTGCTGTTTTGTTTTGTTTTTTTCCAAGACAATGTCCTTGGTGGAGCAGCTGAACTTTGGCGTGTTTTGATATGGAAATGTTTTGGCAATGAAGCAAAATGTCACATGTCTGTAATGCCCACTCCCCCTTCCCTCCAGAGTTGGGTTTTCAGGGAAAAAGGACCTGCATGGGAGTTGAAAATTTGCCCAAATGCACTAAATACCATCAGAAATGGCAACCAAAAAAAAAAAAATCTTGGCATCGTGTAGAAAATCTTAACATTTTGCTTTCCTTAGAAAAAGACATGAAAAAAAAAATAAAACCCCATCCTGGATGGTTGTCAGAAATACTGCTGGAAAATGAAATGCTTGTTTTTCAAGCTTCTTGGGCGATGTTGTGACGGTTCTGCTGCCCCCGGGTGTCCCAGCCCCTCTAAGCTTTGCCTGAGCAGCGCTGGGTGTTTTCAGAGTTGGTGTTTTTTTTTTTATTCTTTTAGTATTTGATGTAATGAGGGTGAGGGAGGCTGATTTTAGCTGTGCAAGGTGGGTGTCTTTGGAGCTGCCTCCTTTTTGTAGTTCACTTGTCAGGTTTACACACGGTTTAAACGTGCCATATCCCTGGGGTTCAGCTGGGGATTGTAGCTGAGCATTAAGTGTAAAGTAATCCCATTAAAATCCACAGGGATCACCATCTTGTGGATCCTCCTGAACCACAACTTGCCTTGCCGTGCTGTCATCATGACTCCAGGCTGGGTTTGTGTCATCCTGGAAGGATTTTGTGGAAAAGAGAAGGATTTGTGCATGCATTTAAGGCATGAGGATGGTGTTGGGGGGGCTGACTGCTAAACCAGCCCTGAACTGGGTGTTAATGAGGAGCTTGAGCTTCCAGTTTGCATTTGCTTCCCAGGCGAGCTCAAGCACCATGATCAATGTGAAGAACAGGCTGCATTTTTTCACAATTACCTCAGCAGGTTTGTTGTTGTTTTTTTTTTCTTTTGCTAAATTCATGTGATAAAATGCATTAAATGTAACAGCACGGAAAACAAAAGTTCAGTTTGCAGAGAGAGCCTGATTTAGTGTGAAGATAAGGTAAAACAACTGAAAAAATTAAGTGGGATAAATAAATTCTGCTGGGGAGAGGCAGAGGTGAGAGAGAGGCAGAGCTGTGTGTGTGCCATCAGCCTGGCAGTGGTCAGTGCAGCTGTGAGTAACATTCCTAAGGTTTTCCTGCTGAGAAAGGGGTGATGTTTTGTTGTGACCCCCTCCCATGTGCCAGAGGATGCTCATCTTTATCCCAGGACTGTGAGATGTGATTCTCTCTGCTGTGCTGCTTTGCATGGGGGGGTGTGTGTTCCTCCTGCCTGTGCTCGGTGCTCTTTTTTTGGGGGGTGAAGAAATGAGAATATTCAGCAGCAAATGGGAAAAGCAAGAAACGGGGCGGTGGGGTGTGGGGGAAGGGGTGTCGGGATGGATTGCCAAATATGCCGGGGAAAAATTAGCAGCTGCAAGTGTGCAAGGGAAAAGGTGGAGAAGAAAAGGGGTAGGGACAGATGGAGAGAAGGAGGGAGAGAAAGAGGAGGTGGGAGAAAAGGGAGGAGGGGATAATAGTGTGGAAAGAAATTAGTTAAAAATCTTATAGCCTCGAGCCCAGACACCATCTGGACAGTGCAGGAGACCAACAGGACTCGGCGGTGTGTTCGCCATGGAGGTGTTACATATGTCTTGGCCAGGTAGGGTGGCCAAGATGTTCAGGATTAGAAACTTCCCCAGGAGAGAGATGCCTTAAAAGAGCCCAGTTTTGGGAAAGAAAGTGCCAGCAGCTGTCTGCCAGCTGGGGACCAGAGAGGAGCTGTTGAAAAAACTTGTCTGGGGTTTCCAGAGGGAGATCTGGAGAACTTCCACCCTGCTGGAGGGTGAATCCCTCCTAGCAAGGATTAGCTCTTTGATTAAACAAGCCCAGGGCCTCCAAGGACTGCTCTTCCCTGCAGCTCTGCTGGGTTTTTGCTTTCCTGGGTGCAGCATTAACCCCTTCAGTTGTGAACAAGACTTGAGTGGCTTAGGGACCGCAAAGTTCATCTCAGGGAGAGGGGAAAAAGAAGGAAAGAATGCTCTTTCCTATTATCTTTGCCTTAAGATTTAGTTGTCTTTGCCTGCTGAGGACTGTGACAAGGACTCAGTGGTTTGTTATGCCCACCATGGGGGAAGCTGCTGTTCTGGGGTGAAGCCCACCTTGCTGATGCAGCTGTGTCCATACTTCCTAGAATTCCCCTATGCAGGCAGGTTTAAAAGGAGTTAGAAATACTCCTTGGATCTCTTTTGGAAGAGGCAGTGTCCCAAAGGGAGCTCGTGAGCAGGAGGTGGCACTTGCTGTCCAAGTGCTCATGTCCCGGTGGTGTTACAGTCTCCCCATCCCTCACTGCACTAATCCCTAGGGAGCTGGACTCAATCCCTGCTGCACAGAGGGCATCTCAGCATGCCCTGAGCTGTGTGGAGAAGGGGAAAATAGTCTGGGAGGAGGAGTGAGGCTGGAGAATAAAAGCCAGGGCGGCCCAGTAGGTCCCAGTGGCTGCCAGCTGCTCCCCAGTCCGGCGCTGGAGCAGCGCTGTGGCTGAGCCGCCGCGCGGCCCCCGGGCTCCCGTCCCTCACTAATTACTTCCAGGCCTGTACTCTTGACATTTGCAAGCTCCTGATTAGAGCAACGAGGGAGAAATCTCGAAGGGAGAGGGAGGCCAAACTGCACCACTAATAAAAGGCGAGATTGACAATCGGCTGGGAGGCGAGAGCCGGGGAGGTGCAGGGACTCGTCCTTGCCGGCTCGGTTTCTTTCTGAGCCTCTGGGATGATGAGAGAAGGTCAGGGCTTGTTAACGTCACCATGAGGAGCAGGATCCGCCACTGCCATATGCCTGGTGCCCCCAGGGCCTGTGCCAGCCTCGAGTCCCTCTCAGTTAGGCGATATTTTTAGACATGGACCTGAACTGAAGCCACCCCGTGCAACCTCAGGTCTGCAGACTGTCTCGGCGCGAAAGCGCCTCTGCTTTCGCGTCTGCTGACTTTGTGTTTCATGCAGATTTTTTAGCCTCCTGGATTTCGAGTTCTTTTTCCCCTTGCCCTTTTCTCCCTCGTGTCCTGGCTCTCTCCCTTCATTTGCTGGCAGTGTGCTCACTTGGGAGGTAACGTTAACCACAGCAGCGGGGCTGGGACGTGTTTGTGATGGGCTGGCCCAGAAGGCTGGGGCAGGAGAGGCTGCTCGGGCTGCCTGCACCACTGTCGGAAGCACAGAGTGGTCTCTGGGATGAGTGTGGCTGAGACATGTCTCCTGCAGCCTCCTGCATAGCTGTTCTAGGCTGTTGGGTCCCTACCCACTTAGGTAAATATGGATAACATTAATTTTCCAGCCCTCTCTCTCCCCTCCCCGATGCCCCATATACTCTTACCTGTGCCCATCTCTCTGTGGCAGCCAGTTTAGTTTCACTCTGTCTGTTTATGCCCTGCCTTTACATCTGTTCATGGATCCACAGCTCCCCAGCCTCCTCAGAAGCCTTTTCTGAGGCAGACAGGCTTTTTTCCCCCCTATAAATCTTCCCTTGCCTGAATTGCACCGGCTCTGGCAGGCTTTCTGCTACACGCACTCTGCATCTACAGCTTCCTATCCCAAGGGGTAAACACCATTTTACCCAGCAGAGCTTGTGGTCCCTGCAGCATCCTTCCCTCTGGAGCTCATCCTGCTGCTGGATGAGGCTCAGCAGCGCCTGGGGTCGGGCTGCCTCGCTGCTGGGGGCTGTGAGGGGTCCGTGCTGGCTCCTTCTGCTGCTGCTCCCTCCTTTCCAGCAGACACAGTTCCTCTGTGCCAGCGTGGGAGCAGATCAGGAAGGAGATGGAGCGTCCTTCCTCTCCATCCTCCCCCCGAAGAATCCCCGGTATCGAAGCAGCCACCCTGCATGTTCAGGGTTAAGCCAACTTTCCAGCAGCTTTCTGATGGAAAACTCAGCCCTGCTTTTCTCTGTGCTTTCCTAGGCTGTCCTATTTATCCAGGCTGCAGCGAGCATCCCTCTGGTGCCTGCAGCCATAGCTGGTGCCGGGAGCCAGCACGCAGCTCTGCAGTGCTAGCCCACGGCTAGTCGGGTATTTAGGGTCACTGCGTCCCCCTGCCACGTACAAAGGACCTGCTGTGCTGATAACTGAGCTTGGGATCACTGAAAAACCCTTGCAAAACCTCTTTATCAGTCTCAACAGCTGTGTTTGGGGCTCTGGATGAGTTTGGGATCCTGAAATAGCCAAAATGCTTTTGTTGGTGGTTGTTTTCCTTCCCTAGCTCCAGGAAGGGGCAGGTTCCTCATGATACATCAATAGAAGAGGCAGATGCCCTTTGGAGGAAGGCACCCAGCAGAGGTCCAGCCTGGCTTGGGCATGAGGAGCTGTGTGAGGAACACTGTGTGGGGTTGGTTTTCTTTGGTAGGCACGCACAGATGCGTCTGGATGGTCACCAAGGTCTTGGTGTCTTCAGCTCCCATTTGAGGAGACAACTGGTAGTCTATGGGTGTCTCCAAAGGAGGAAATCTGTTGAAATTTCGTGATTTCAGCTGATTTTATTGGTGTCAGGTGCTGCTCTGTTGTGAGTGGTGGGGTAGAAAACCCTCGGGCTTCCTGCTGCAAGGATCTTGTGTTAAGGAGTGGAAACAGCAGGAACAGGGCAGGGAGATTCTCTGGAGCTGCCTACACCATTCCGTGGGGCAAAGAGGTGGTGGTAGGACCCTGTTTCTCACAGGCTGAGAAAAGTGGTCACAGCCCCCCACGGGGAGATGCATCAACAGAGAAAAGTGGTCCCAGCCCCCACATCAACACATCAACAGGTGGATGCAGGGAAAGATGCCGGGGTGGGTGAGGGTGCGGGCATCCTGCTGCTCCTGTGGCGAGCGTGGTGTGAGGAAAGCCCCCTCTGCAGCGGGGCTGAAGAGGTTAAAGGTTTTGGGGGTGGAGGGGGGTGTCTCTCGGCTGGTGGGAGCCCCGGTCCCTCTGCCGGAGCGCGGCGCGGCGGGGGTTAAACGTGTGTGTCCTCCGTGCGCATCCCGCCCCGCTGCCTCCCGCCCGCCCGTGTGCGGGGCTCGGGGCGTGCGGGAGCCGAGGCGCCGGGCAGCGCTGGAGCCGCTGCCATGACAACCCCGGGGATGCTGCCGGCCGGGGCCGGGGTGCTGCCGCCGCCGCCCCCCCGCGCTCCCCTAACCCCGCACTGAGCCCAGCCGGGAGCGGCCGCCGGTCCCACGGGGGGAGCCCCGGGACCCTCTCGGCAGAGCCGAGGAGCGTCGGGGACATCGCCTGCAGCTCCGCGGGGAAGTTTCGATCTTGCGACAGAATCGGCATTTTGGGGAGCTTTATTTTTTTTTTTTAATAATTATTCTTTTTTTTTTTTTAATTCTCCTTTTCCCTCTATGATTTAAACAAAAACGCAAGAGCCGGCGAACAGCCCAGCCCCGGCCCGCTGCGCCCCCGCCCCGGTGCCGATGCCGCCCTCCCCTTCCTGCCACAAGCACTCACGTTTCCTCCGTGGGTTATAAACTTTTGATGCCAGATCTCCGCAGCGCCTGCCCAGCTGCAGCTGAAAGTAGCGTCTCCAGCAGCCACACATCTGTGACCTTCATCTCGTGCTCCGCACCTTCTCTCCTCCTCTTCCTCCTCCTCCCCCCGGCCCTCCCGTCCTCCTCCCTCGCCCGAGGACAGCGGGACTCCCTCCGATGCCGCTCGGCAGGCTCAGCGCTCGCAGCCAGCCTTGCCGGGGGCTCTCCTGATCTCCGTGGAGCTCCGCAGCGCTCGCCCCGGTGGTTTTGCTCCCCCCCATCCCTCCTCTCCACCCACCCCTTCCCCCTTTTCGCCTTGTCGGGTGTGTTTTTTGCCTGTTGGAAAAGTCCCCGCTGCCCAGGATGGGGGTCGGTGGGTGCTTAGCCCTGCCCTGGAGGTGCCTGGTCGTCCTCTGTCTCAGGCTGCTCTTCCTTGTGCCCGCAGGAGTGCCCGTGCGCAGCGGAGATGCCACCTTCCCCAAAGCCATGGACAACGTGACAGTGCGGCAAGGGGAGAGCGCCACGCTCAGGTAGGAGCAGCTGGACTGGGGCCTCGGGGGGCTTGGGGGTCCTGGTTGGGGCTTTTGGGGGATGCTCTGCGCCCAGCGGGGCTGCCAGAGGGTCCTGGGACCGGCTGGAGACTTTGCACGTGTCCCAGGGGCTTGTCCCTGTTGTGGCAGGGGACACCTCGGATGGCAGCTCGTCCCCATCGCGGCGGGGGACTCCCCGTTGGGGTGGTTTTGTGGGGACGGACACACCGGTGCCGTGTGGCTGCAGGGCAGGGCTGGCGACCTCCCGGGGGGGCTGCGGGTGCCAGACCAGGAGCTGCCACAGGGGCTTAGGTGGCAGACGGTGAGTTAGCATTGCCTGACACTCCCGAAGTTGTGCCTGTGTGGGAGGGGAAGGGGGTCCAGCCGGCGCTGCCGGCGGGTTTCCAGGGCTGCGATGCCTCCGAGGTGTCGGTGTTTCGCCTTGATCACTTTATAGTCTCCGCACGAATCCGTTAATATCAAATCAATCTCTTACTCCAGGGGTGCATCTTATGAATTCTGATGGATGCTTTCCCTTGCGTTGTTTGCTGTAGGAGAAACACAGGCAGCTTGTATGCAGATGGGCCACTTGTGTGCCGCCCAGTACAGCCGAGCATCCCTTTGCATTCCCTGGATGAGTTACAGGTGTACATGGTGCAGTGCCCAGGTAGCAGAGCAGCTCTCCGTTGGCATCACAGCAGCGTGTCCGGATGAGCAGAGAGCAGCCCAGCCTTTTTCAGCGGGCAGCGGGGACTCAGCTCGTGGCTGGGGCTTTGGGTCGTGCTGTGCGTGCTTCAGGCAGCCCCGGGAGGACCCGAGCTGGTTAATCCGGGAGCTGTGGGACTTGGGGAGGGAGCACGGGGATGGTGGGACGTGAGCGTGGAGCAAGCGAGCCTGGAGTTCATCTGCTGGTGTCTGTGCAGCAGCGAGCAGAGCGTGTCCCCCACACAGGGCTGGCTGCTCCCCCGCTCAGACCCGGGCTAGCAGGGCTGCAGCAGAGAGCAGCTGCTCTTCCCAAAGCCAGGCACGGGGATGGCACAAGCAGAGCGTGTCACGCTCTCCGATAGCAGCCGAGCCAGTACAGGGACGAGGAGCTGGTGCTGAACAGAGGGTGCTCTGCTCGCCTGGGTGGTCAGGCAGCCTTTCCGTGGCTGAGGTGGGCTTTGTAGGGGAAGTGGTTGGTGCATAACAGGGTGGTGGGAATCAGGTTCTGGCTGGAGGCTCTGTGAGTTCCGTGCTGCCGAGAGAGGCGTTGGTCTCCTGTCTGCTTCCCGCCGCGGCGACTGCCAGACTTTGGGATGTTGCCTGTGCCGTGCTCATCCCTGTTCCTCGGTCCTGCCAGGGACCCACTGGGACACACTTGTCATTGCCCCATGTAACTGGGGGCCGTGGCTCAGCTGGAGAGCAGAGGGCTCCGTTTCCTTGTGCTTTTCCTAATTGAACTGTGGCGATGATTAACCTGGGCTGGAGCGAGCAGGGCAGTTTAAAGAAGGACAATCCCCCAGGGAGGTGCCTTTGGCCCCGGTGCTCTTTTCCTCACTGTCGGAATTTGTCTCCCTGGTGAAGCGTGGGGTTTGGGGCTCTCTGAGGCAGTGCTGGTGGGGCTCAGAGCAGGAGGGGTGCCTTCTGTGGGGGGGCTGAGCCCCTTCCCTGGGGAGCCCCTGCAACTCCAGCCGAGCCTGCTGCCAGCAGGGGGCTGACTTGGATCTCCTTTTTTCTTTTTTTTTTTTCCTTTCCTTTTTTTTTTCCTTTCCTTTTTTTTTCCCCTTTATTTTTTTTATTTTTAAGCTTCTGGCCTCTTTTCTGTGCTCTTTGCAGGAGGGGATGTTTGTGAAGCAGCCAGCTCTGGAGCCGGGGGGGATATTTTAGCCTTCTTATAAGAAACTCTTCATCCCCCAAGTGCTGGCAGTTAGAGGAAGCCCCTGCCCTCAAAGCACCTGTTCTCTACCTATTTCCCCCCTTGGCATCTGCTCCTGCTCAGGCCCTCTGGTGCATCTTTTCCATGCCTTCACCCCTCCCTTTTCCTCCTCAAGTCCAGCCTGCTGCCATCAGTGTTCTGGCCTCCAGCTCCCATTTGCTCCCAGTCTACCCCATCTCTTTTGGCATTCCTGTTTCCCCCCTCCTCTGGGTAGCAAGTAGCTTTCCATCTTCCCTTGGGATCTGGCAGTGGGGCAGGGGATTGCACACAGCAAGCCAGAGAGGAGGCATCAGTGGTGGGTTGAAGGCAGGAGCCCAAGGGTGGAGGATCTCAAGGAATAATGTTGATGTTTATTTGCAGGCTGTGATACTCTGTGGAGAGCTGGGAAGGGGAAACCTCCCTGGGGAGTCTTTCCGTGTGGATGATGTTTGTGGTAGATGGTGATTTTCCTGGTGAATAGTCTGTGCACCCACAGGAGGAGCAGGTGTGGTGTCCTTTGCTGTCCTCCCTCAAATGGCCTTTGGTGCTCACATGAAGGAGTTGGCCTTGGAAAAACTGAGAGCTGTAATTCCAGTGTGTATGTCTTGCAGAATTATCCCTAATCCTGTTGGGTCTGGAGTGGCCAGTCCTCTCCCATCCTCCTCCATCCTGGGCAGGAGCTGGGCTGAGCCTGTGTGTCTCCCTGGCTTCCACAGGGCTGGTGGAAGCTCTTTGCTTCCCAAGATCAGCTCTTTAACCACCCGTTGCATTGCAGAAAGGAGATGTAAGCGAGAGCACAACCGTGGGCAGGCGGTGGAGGAAGCCTGAGGGCTTTTCAGGCTGGTTGTGGTTTTCCTGTATTGGATTTTGGGTGCTTCCATTTCCAGCTCTCCATCCTTTTTCTGAGGGAGGCTCAGCGTAATCCTTGCAGAAACTCAGGCTCCATCTACAGGCAACTTGTAGGTCATCTTAGATCAGCTGCAAATAATTTGGCTGTTTTAAGCAGAGATTGTTCATAATTCACTACTTTTTATTGTAAGAACAAACGATTCCCGTAATAGTCAGGCACCTTTCCTCTCTGGGGAGCTCAAGGCAGTTTGCAAATTCTCCGTGTACTATTGAAAATAAAATCAAGCTGCCTCTTTCCTTATTCTGAAGCACAAAACTCTCTGCCATGAAGTGGGGCAGGTGTTGAGATGGCAGCAGTAACCCGTGGGACACGAAATGGAACAAGGAGCATGCTGGTAACCAGCAGGGAGGTTGAAGAAGGTCACTTTTTAATTTCCCAGCTGGGATTTGATGAGGAGACAAGGATTAAGTTTCTGGTTTTGGGAAGAGAGCCATTGAGCCTCAGCCTTCTCCACACGCCGCTTGTTGGGCGCGTGCCCTGGGGTTGCTGTGGGGGCATTGCTGGCAGGGCACGGTTGGCAATCCTGGTGCCTTGATCCTGGCTGGAAACTCGGGTTGGGTTTTATCCCAGCTGCATCACAGTGGTGGATCTTCTCTGACGGGCTGCTGGGGGGGCAAACTGTGGCAAATATTCAAGCGGTGCTAAAATGGGGATGGATGTGAACGGGATCGTCCCGCTGTGCCGCCGGCAAACCGACCTTTTATAACAGGCATCAGTGCAGTTCATAAAGACATAAACCAACAGCTGCTCCAAATTTCAAGGCTTTATGGTTTTATCTGTATTTAAGAAATATTGTGGTGGGTTTTTTTCTTTTTTAAGGGAAAGAATGTGTTTCGGTGGTTGGAGGGAGTGGCTGGGAGATGGAGCTTGCTGGGTTGTCTCCTTGGCTGTCACCACAGGGACACCAGGGTTTGAGGAGGCCCCTCTGTTGCTCTTGGCCTCAGTTTCCCTGTCTGTAAAATGAACCCAAAAGCAGTGGTTTGTCAGTGATGATCAGAAGAATGAGTGTTCGTAGGTGGTGCTGAGGCGGTGCAGAAAACATTAGGCATGTACAGCTAGGCTCTTCTCTACACGTAATAATACAGAGGTGCTTTATCTCTGTATTTAAAGGGAAATTTTGAAGTCAAATCCCCTGTGCCTGTCTGCTTCTGGTGAACCCATGGCCTCCCCCAGTGCATGTCCATGAAGGAGACCGAAAAGCCAGGATAGCTTTGCTCATTCTCATAAGCTTCTGTGCTGGCTCTGTTCTGTCAATTAGCGACTATGAGAACAATTCCAATTAAAAATAAAAAGCCCGAATAAAACATCATGAGATGCTGTTCTTCCATTTATTTTTGCAATTATAGTTTTAATTATTCCTGACAATGCTGCTTTAGTTCTTTTTTTTTTCTCTCTTTTCTTCTGGTGTGTGTAATAACCTACCGCAGCCTGTTTTCCAGCACACGATGAGACCTCAGTAAAGTACAACCACAGCAGGACCACAGTCTGCAGACATAGGTCTGGAAAGTCAGGAAATCAGGGGTTTCTGCCTCTTTTTTTGGTCAAACTGCTGGTGCTTCGTGTACCTACCTGTTAATGGGGGTTGTGACACTCACCTGCTGCCCTGCAACGTGCAGCCACGTACCTGGCAGAGAAGAGAAGTGATAATGCAGCCACGTCTCTGCTGTTAAATCCTTGCTGGGAAGCGGGAAGAGAGTCACCTGCTTTTTGTGTGCAAATGCTAAAAGCGTGGGGATTAGCGAAGAGCAGATTAGCGAGGACTTGCTCCATGGCTGCCCCCTCCTTTCTCCCCCCCCCCCCTTTCTCCTACCCAAAAAGTTTTCTGGAGCAGCTAAATATATACCTGCCGTTTCCAAGGTAGAGCTCTCTGCGTGGCGGAGCTGTAATTGGCGACTCAGTGAAATTACAGCCACGGATTCTGGCATTTGGATCCTCCTGGCTGGCATAATAATTTCTCCCTAGGTAGCTGGTATTTAACTTGTCTTATCTGCTCCTGATAGTTGTAATTACAGTGCCCACTAATTTCACTGTAATATTGCAGCCGCTGGAAGGGTGGTTGGAGAAAGGTCGGGGGGTTGCAGGAGGGCTCCCTCCTCCCCTGCCTGCTGCACCAAGGCACGTGATGCTGCCAAAATGCAGATGCTGAGACTGCGGAGCTGGTACCCAACCTTCTGGTTGTGCCCACTTCCCACTCTGGTGGGGCAGGAACAGCCTCACAGCCCCTGCCACACCGTTGTCCTTGCTGGCATCAGGGAAGGACGTGCTGGAGGGAGTCCTGGTGTCCTTGCTGTGGGATGAATCTTGGTCTGCATCTCACGTCAGGGCTTGCTGGTTGGTTTGTGGTGACTGCTTGGATTGTGCAGGGAGAGGTTGGTTGTCCCTGAGGTTGGTTGTCCTTGAGGTTGGTTGTCCTTGAGGCTGGTGATCCCTGCAGTTCATTGTCCCTGAGGCTCATTGTTCCTGGACTGGTTATCCCTGCTGTTTGTCATCCCTGCAGATGGTTGTCCTTCAGGCTGATTGTCCCTGATGTTGGTCATTCCTGGGCTAGTTGTCCCTGAGGTTGGTGTTCCCTGAGGCGGGTTGTTCCTGCAGCAGGTTGTCCCTGCTCCAAGGGCGCAGTCCTGCTCTGCAAGGGGAAGATTTGGGGCTCACTTGGAGGAGATTGAGGACTGGCTTTAGGGAATTCACCTTCAACCAGCAAGTCTTTGGCTGCTGCTTGTGCCAACACCTCTCCTGCTGAGCCAGCACCGGGCAGATTTTGCCGTGAGTGTAGGACTGGACTCGAGCATCAGGAGCTCAGGCCCTGCTGACAAAGGTTGTAACCAGAAGGTTGGGGTTCTGCTTCAGAAAATCCTGTTTTTGAGAGCGCAGTGAGCTGGGGGGGTCTGCAGAGGGAGGAGGAGACCCTCACTACCACCTCTCCAAGGGACAGGATGGGAGCCCTGGAAAGGCCCTCTTGCCCAGCAAAAAGCCAACCCCCACACGGAGTTTTTAAGCTCTACTAACCAGAAATAGTTCCAAGTGGTGATATTTACCTCCAGGGGATGAGCCTGAACTGTTAGTAATCCTCTCACTATAGGGTACACGAGATCATTTTGCAAGGATAATAAACTCCCCGGTAATAGCTGTCCTTCCCTGGATCTCTCCCGGTGCTCCAGGAGCTCAGGTCTTTGTTTCTGGAACAGGATTAGGTGTTAACGCTGCAGAACAAAACGGGGGCACAGTGGCTGCCTTTCACATTCCCGGTTTCCGAAGAGTTTCTCTGTTCCCTTGACTGCTCTCACAGTTTGCCTCCTCCTTGCATTCCTCAGCCCTAAACCACGGATGCTTTTTACAACAGCTGGACATATTGTTTTAAGTGATAATCTTTAGATACTGCAGCCGAGCAGACAGTTCATAAGAAATATCTGATTCGGTGACTATCACTTCTCCTTCTGTCCTTGTGAGCAGCCTTTGAGGGTTAGGATGTGCTGGTTTTTCTTCCTTTTTTTTTTTCTAATGAGAAAAATCATTTCCCCACAGCCCCTGCCAGCAATTTTTAGGCTGTAATGGGTTGTTTACTGCAGGTTTGATTTGATGTGTAGGTCTTGTCTTCCCTGACAGACTGAACCCTTCAAGGTCAGATCTTTAGTGCAAAATACTCACATTTTATACTTGTGTTTTCCTATGAATTTTTCCCAAGATTGGCTTAAAATGAGTTGTTTCCATGACTATACTCACTTGATGGACTTGTTCCTTGGGATACAAATGGGTCTCAAAGTCTGTTTCTCTGTGGAGGGGGAGGATAATGAGAACAACAACTGCTGTGGTGTAAATTGTAGACTTAAGGGTTTTTTTCTAGTACTCTAAAAGATCAGTAAATTGTGCTGATGCTGATGAGGTACCTTGTGCCATCTCCAGTGCTGGTGGGTTCAGAGTGGGGGCACATAGAACATTTTGCTTTTTCTTCTCTTGTTGTACCAAGGCTTGTGTGTGGTGTCACCACCAGGTTGGACCTGGAGAGAAGAGGAATGGGAGGCTGGCAGGGAGAAAAGGGAAGAACAGAAAGAAAAGGTGGAAGGGGGAAAAGAAAAATTTCAGGCACAAGAAGGGAATGGGTAAAAGTGAAGCCAGACCATTGGAAAAGACTATCCAAGTTAAAATCCATGACTGGTTACCCCCATTATGTGTCCAGCTGGCTGGGCTGAGATGTGGGGGGCTTTGACTTCATCCAGCTGGTACCCAAGTCCCAGGACCAGTCCCAATGGGATAGTGCATCTCCTATTTTTATATTTTCCATGTGTATGTGTATATATATATATATATATATAAAAAATCTAACAAATTTCTAACCTATATAAATCCAATTACCCATGTTTTGCCTGCAGGGAGCGAGGGAGATTAATGTTTGGTATTTTGGCAGGAATGTAAAAAGAAATAGGTGGTAATAACAATGAAGGCTCATAAAAAGGAACCGATAGTCGTGTCTGCGCCCGGGAACCCACCGTAATTCCTGTGGGTATCTGTCAGCAGGTTGTCCTTCTCCTGTGGAGGGGCAGGGAAGAGCCAGGAGTGCATCTGGGGCACCTGAGCATCCATCCTGCCACTGGAGAAGACATTAATGTGATGATGATAATGGAGGCTGATAAAGAGAAATGGTTTATGTGCCAGGGCACCCTCTCGTGACAGATCCTGCTCTGTCGTGGCTTGTAGGAGCTGTGGGAGCGTGTTGCTGTTATCCCTGTTTTGTGGAGAGGCAAACGAGGCCTAAAAAAGCTGGATAAACGTGGGAGGTTTTTTGGAAGGAGAGGTGGGAAGCTCTTCTTCATGCTCTGTGATGAGTCTGTGGTAGTGTTGGTCCCTGCAGATCTGGCTTGGATTGACATGGCCTGGAGTGTTTTGGGTAGGAGTTGGGAGTACCAGAGTTGTGCTCTCGTCGCTTTTTCCTCCACTCTGAGCCCTTTCCTGCAGTGTCTCCGCATGCTGAGTGTTCCCCAACTCTTCTCCTCCCCTGACATGAACCTGGGCATGTGATGCCTTTTCCTGCAACTCTCACTCAGGGGATAGTGGCTTTGCTGGAACATGAGCAGTCAGTGCAAGGCTGTTCCCATCACATCATGTCGCTGCTTGGCTTTGTCCCCTTCTACCCATGATCTGTCCCATGTGGTGACTGCAGCCGAGGGGGTGTTGTGCTACCAGGCACCTCTCCTCCCTTGGCTTTGACACTTGTGAGCCAATCACTCATCACCCTCTCTCTGGTGCCTGGGTGAGGTTCCCTGCTGCTCTCATTGTCCCCCGTGTCACGGGTGGCATCTGCTCTGCTCCGCCTTCACCCGCGGTCACGTATTAATCACGGTTCAGATCCTGCATCCCCACGGCGGGTTCTGCCTTCTCTGCAGGCTTTGCATCAGGCTCCTGGCTCTCCGTTTATTACCACCACCGGTTTTATAACCCACTTTATCAGATGACTTTTTTTTTTTTTTCCTCCTTTCTTAAAGAGCACAACCCGTGAGCAACTCATCATTTCCGAGAGAGGGAGAGTGCCGTTAGCAGGAGAGCAGGGCTCCATGCTTAGACCTGGAATGAAGAGCCTGCTTTACCGTGGTGTTGCATTTAATTCAATCAAAGCAGTTAAAGCCGAGATTTAAAGTCTTTTGTGTGATCACAAGAGTTGCTCTGATGCTGCAGCAGGTAGAAGGGAAGATTGAGCCCATTTCCAAGGAGACTCCAAGTAACTGTTGGAAGCAGCCAGGCCTGGGGCTTACTGCGGCAGCGGCCACGGTGGGAAGCTGTTAGCATTCACATCGCATCCCATCTCTCTCTCTGTCACCCTCCCTGCTCCTGCTCCTTATCCCCATATATTCCTTTAAGTAGAATTGATTAGTTCGGCCCTTTTTTTTTTTTTAACTGGGGGAGGGCTATTTTTAATTAATATTCTTTACTGTAGGATAATTGCGCCGACTGGTCCCATCGCTGTCTGAGTCACCCTCTCCTCCCTTGTTCTTGCGGGAAGGCTCTTTGGACTTAATTAAAGTTAGGGATCCAGGGCTAGCGGGAACAGCAGGAGTCTTGCAGGGTTTTGATGAAATGATTGCTGTGGGGGAAGCGGCTATTTTCTTTCCAGAGCCATAGATTGTGATGCTGAGACAGTGTTACGACCGTCTGGTTTGACCACCTGCTCTGCACAGGCCGCTGCATCTCGTCCTGCATTTCCCATCCTGCACACACAGACCCCTCCTGGACACCCCAGCCCTTGTGTTGGGGTGAGAGGAGCCCAGTTTTGGGGTGTTGCCCCTCCGTGAAGGGAGCATGTCTTTGACCTCCCCGTGCCTGTTGCCGCTGGGCTGTTGCAGGTCGTGGCGGGGGATGTTGGAGGGATAACGGAGAAGCTGCATGGACTCAGCGGGTCCTTTTCATCTCAGGTTTAAGCGCTCGTGCTTGCAGACAGCACTGCCACCAGAGCTCAAATGCAGCCCAGGCAAGAGCTTAACAAGCTCCGAGAGCTGTCCAGAAAGTTATCCTGACACCAAGTGACAGACTCTCAATTGATATCCTCTGGAGACTTTAAACTCACTTCTGCGAGGTTTCCAAAGCTGGTTTTGTCTCATACCTGAAGGATCCTTTATCTGCTGCGACGCCTGCCCTGCCTCGTCTCATTGCTCTTGACGTTTCTCTTTGTTGCCTGCTGCAGCTCGGGTAAACTCCACTGCAAAACTATTTAAGAAGGGTTTCTCTCAGGCTCTGCTCTGCTGTCTTGCTGGAGTTCTTTATAAATTGCCTGGGTTGATGCTGTTCCTGCTTGGCTCTGCAGGGAACTGGCTGGAGCGATGTCAGGACCACGGCTGCTCATCCCAGAGGGCAGGGGATGCTCCAGGTCAAATAGGGTCAGGTGTGGAAAAGGGAGGAGAAACCATCCTAGGAGATCTCTCACCTTCCATCCTGGGAAAGCTGTGGAGCAAAGTAGCAAAATCATTTGTGATCAGCTAGGACGGGACAAGAAGCTGTGCCACAGCCAGCAGAGATTTGTCAAGGAGGAATTGTGTCAGATGAATCGAGTCTCCTCTGTACAACTGTGTAACGAGCCTCCTGGGCAGGGGGGGAGCAGGAGATGCCTCAGACAGTGACCCAGGCCAGGCTGTAGCTGCTGCCCTGTGAGCTGGTGGGAAACCTGGCATGGGAACTGTTGTCTGGAGCTGCTGTAGGGAAATAGGCTGGTCGCTGTAAGGTCTCCCTGCTTCTGAGACCCAGCCCAATATAAATTCTATTCCCAACTGGTAGGAAGAGCCACCTTTGCAGTAGTTTCAGGCTGCAGCTGACTGGTAACATCCTGCTGGATGGCACAGAGGACTTGGGGGACTATGTCCTGAATCTCCTTGTGTAAGAGTGTGTCTGTTCATAACATCATTGTGCTGCAGGACTGGCATTATGGGATGCCATCAGGGACTTTGGAGGCTTCTGAAGTAGCAATGTGCAGTCGCTGATGTCTCATTCTAGACCCTTACCCAGTGGTGCCCTGTGTGAGAAGGTCCATGGTGGAGGATATTTGCTGCTCTGTAAGGTTGGGATGGTTTTCCTTCCAGGCAATGGGGATTGTCAGCCCAGTGCAGGATGGCTGCTGGCCACATCCTGCTGCCTCCTGCCTTTTTAGATGATGTTCTCAGCAGCAGTACTTCTCCTCCCTGCCTTGCTCAGGGTGTTGTGCTCCAGCACCATCACAGAGCCAGGCAGGCCCTAGACCCCTCCCCAAGTCACTGCTCAGACCCACTGTGCACTAGAGAAGGTTTTAAGAGGCAGCTGGGGCCTGCCCAGACTCTATAACTGAGGCTGTGAACTCTCAGAGGTGCAGCTGAAGCATTTTCCTTGATTTTGCCTTTATTTCCTGGTAAATCAGCTCTGGGGCCAGCCCGTCTGCGGGGAGCAGCTCCCTTTAATGAAAGGTGCTCTCCTTCTACCATCCCTCTCCTGGCCCACAGCCCCAACCAGGAGCCATCCAGGGTGGCCATGGGCTCCCTTTGGGAAGAATCCCTGACATTGGAATCACTCCCCCAATCCTGTGCTTTGTCCTGCGATTGCTGAGCTTGCAGCCCATTTTCAAGACTGATGCTGCACTTAGCAGGGTGCTGCCAAACCCACGGAGTCCAGCAGGTTATTTCCCTTCAGAAGCCATTTATCTTTTCCCTTTCAGATGCCGGGCTTCTGTCTCTCACCTCTGGTTTTTCCTCCCACGTGGGAAGGAGCTCTGTCTTCCCATCCCTCCCAAATCACTGGTGCTGGGCATGGGGTCAAACCCATCCTGGGAGGGAGAGGCAGCTGTGGGAGGCAGTGTGGGAGAGGGTGACAGGACTCTGTTGATTCCTTTTCAGTTAATATTTAGGGAAGTTTGCTCCAGACTTCAACTTCTTGTGCCTGTCTTTTCTGATTGTGTTCTCAGCTGCTCTGTGAGCTGGTGGGATGCCAGAAGGTGCAGGGCTGGGGTTTGAAAGCTTTATTCCAGCAGGGAATCGACAATTTATCTTTCTTTTGGGGGGCTTTGTGTGGAGAGAGAGGGAAGCTGGGATGCAAAATGTCAGATGGGAAATTTAGGAGCACCTTGGGCTTTGCCACCACCTCTCACTATGACCTTGGGCACCTCGCTTAATTTGAGGCTCCAAATTTCCTGACTTTTTGGGTTTTTTGGGGGATTCTGAGCCTTAGGTAGGGGCTTGCAAGCTGCCACAGCGCTTCTGAAAATCCCATCCAAAAGTTTCCTCTTTTTCATTAAACACTAACTTAATAGTACAGGAGAGGGCTGCGTGATGGATATTAAAGTTTAACAACTGTGTATATCTATTACCTTGCTGCTAAATCTTTATATGCCTTAAATAATCAATTGATATTTAATTAGCATACAGTACTATTACTGCCTTCCTAAATCTATAATGATAAACCAAGTTACAAGTTATTGGACGTTAATTACTATCTGATGATTAGAAACAGCAAGACATTTCCCAGCCTCATCCCGGATATAATCCAGCGTGTCCGTGCATGCTCCCGAGCCAAACTGCGCTCCCTGTCTCTTAATAATCAATGGGTGTTCAACATGCAATATTTGTCTAATTAGCACTAAATTAAATCCTCATTGACAACACTTCAGGGTAAGAGATCGGCATCGAATATGATGGATTAGACACGGAAGGGCTGTTACTGTAAGCAGGAGATGTGCGTGTCGTTTGCTCTGCTTGTCATGGCTGGCACTTGCCTCCCTGTGACTGTCAGCCTGGTCCTGGGGGGACCGGGGATGGAGCGGTGCCTGGATGTTGGATTGACAGTCCCGGAGACCCCGGGTCTCTTTGCTCGAGCTGCAGACACCAACTCTGAGTTCCCTCCTCTCAATCCTCTGCAAGGAATTGCTCTCCTTGCTGTGTCAGGGATGTTGCTCAGTACCAGTTTTCCTGCGCCTTCAGGGTTTTACAGGTGGTGAGACCTCCTGAAGCCTGAGCAGCTCCTTGGTTCCTTCCCAGCACGTCCCCAGCTTGTGATCTGCTCTCACTCACGGATGTACTTGTGCTTCCACCCAGGAGGGTGGGTTGTGGGGGGAGCAGGGGGCTTTCTGCACCTGGGGCTTTCTCTGCAGGCAAAGGGCTGATCATCTGTCGTGGGCAGATGTTTCTTCTGCCTTTTGTGCTGCCACTGAACTTATCTGGGAGTCTGTGTAGCCTCTGTTTGGGCAATGAGAATCATAGAGATCACAGAATGGTTGGAAGGCAACTTAAAGCTCAGCTAGTTCCACTCTGCTGCCATGGCAGGGACACCTTCCACTAGCCCAGGTTGCTCCAAGCCCTGTCCAACCTGTCCTGGAACACTTCCAGGGATGTGGCAGCCACAACACAAGATTTGGGTCCATCAGTCTGAGCTCGGATCAGGGATGCTGGAGGAAGATCGGAGGGATGTGGGAGGGAAAGCAACCCCAAAGCCTGGCTTTGCATGGAAAACCCCCTTGGGGACTGCTGTCTCACACGTGGAAGCACCTCTCTGCACTTTGCCAGCATCCATGGGAGCTGTTTTGCAGGAGCAGCGGGATGGATTCACAGCCACCGGCTCCTTGCGAGACTCAGCCTGTCCTTCACACTCAGCGTGGAGGTAATTAACTGTGCTGATGGGATGTTATGCCAACAGCAAAGCAGAAAACACCAGAAAATGAGTCAGGAGTGATACCAGGGCTGTTCAGCATGGAGACACGGGAAGTGGCAGCCAGGAATGCTGCTCTCCTTCTCTCCTGCCACATGGCACATGTGGGAGCATCATCCCTGCAGCCTCCCTGTCTCCAATGGAGGGCAGGGTCCACCTCTAGAAAGGAGCAGAGGGACACAGGGAGCCTCCCTCAGGGTCTGGCGTGGCTTTGCTGTTGCATTCAGGGGAGATACATGTTCCCTGGGATGTGTTTTTCTCCCTGGATGCATGATGGATGTGTACCTTCCAGCTCTTATTTCCCTCCTTTCAATCCTCTGCAAGGAATCACTATCCTTGCTGTGTCAGGGATGTTTCTCACCACCAGTTTTCCTGCTGCCTTCAGGGTTTTACAAGTGGTGAAACCTCCTGCAGCCTGAGCAGTGCCTTGGTTCTTTTCTCTGCCCCCCCAAAAGTGCAGAACCCCACTGGCTGGGATGTGTCCTGCAGTCTGCAAGAGCTGGGATGAGAAAAAGGAAAAATGAATTAAAAAAAAAAAGACTTCCAATTAGCAATTGAAATTGTCCTTAAAAGAATTTGCCTATTCTGCAAGGAATGTTTAGTAATTGATAGCAATTTCTAGCAATTAAATACAAATTAATTCGTGCTACCGAGAAGCAGCTTATTTATGGCTCTGTATTTATGGGCACTCCCTCTCCTTAAAACTATCCTCGTTGCTTTTGATAAGTAATTAGAGTTTACTGAATAATTTCCCAATGTAGGTATGAATTTTAAATAATTTTTAATACCATGCAAGTGTTTCATTGTATTGCTGAGTGAGGGATTATCATTATTTATGTTGTAGTTGGGCCTGGAGGCTGGGACAGGCACTGTGCAAGTGTATAGCACAGAGATAGTCCCTGCCCAGAACAGCCTGCAGTGAGTTTTATGGCAGCAGCAGGATCCTGAACGTGCTTCCAGGAAATAAAGGCTTTTTGGAGTCTTTTCCACCATTGCAGCACAGGCTGGAAGCAGTGACTCGGCTGCAAATGTTTCTCCTTCCTCGTGATTAGGGGGAAAGAGTAATTCCCTGCTAGGAATGGTAATGGTTAATCACTTGGAAGAGGAGAGTCAAAGCCCAGACCATGAGATGGTGAACAAAGATCATGTATTTTGGTTAGTTAACTTAAGTTTTGGGTTATTTGAATGACCTGATCTAGTGGAAGGTGTCCCTGCCCGTGGCAGAGGTTGGAATGAGATGAGCTTTAAGGTCCCTTCCAACCCAAACCAGTCTGGGATTCTGTGATTTGAGGTTCCTTTTTAATTGCTTTGTGGCTTTTCTAAGGTGATCTCAGGTCATGGTTGCAAACTTTTGACAGTGCTCTTACAGCTCTACCAGTGCTCTTTTGGCTCTTTACAAGGTGAGATCTTCATATGATCCCATTTCCAGGACTTGCAGATCTGATGGGAGAGGGAAAAGCAACAAGTGGTTTAAAGCTGTGAGTGGGAGCAGGAGGTGTGACACCAGACACAGAGAGAACTATGACTAGAGGAGGTGATTTTAGGAAAGCTGTGTGTCCCAAGCACCTTCCCTTGGGTGTAATAAGCCCCTCGAAGCCTCCAGTGGATGCTTGGCAGGGCAGGACCCTCGTCAGGAATGGTGTGTGAGGGAGAGATGTCTCCTGGTGCGTGGTTTCCAGAGTGGGGTAGTCATCTCACAAGTGCTGTAAGCATGAGAAGTTGGCCAGGCTTGAGGGAAGGTGCTAATTAAAGCACAGGGTGACAGCATCCATGTGAGGAAGATCCTGGAGAGAGGGAGGAAGCCGACCCTGGAGAGCAGGCATCGTGTTCAGAAGTGAGATTGGGAGCTGGCAGCAGTGTCTGGGCTTGTGGTGCCAGGCAGGGGTACACTCCAAAGCACAGACTTTTTGCCCTGAATGTCTTTCAGGGGTCCTGAGGTGAGTGTTGTTTTTACTGAGGGTTAAACTCAAGACTGGGAACTTTGGAGAATTAAATATCTCATAATGTTAATGTGTAGGGACAGCTTTGGGATTTACCATGTGTACTTAGGTTATAGCTGAAGTGCCCTGGGGCTGTTTGGAGCTTTGAGGCTGCTTGGACCCTTTGGAGAGAGGCAGAGGTGCCCCATTGCTGCTCCTGTCCCCTTTGTCACCTGCAGGGAGCAGGGTCAGCCCCCACCTCTGGTTCAAAGTCTGTGCTGATCCTGCCTGTGGCTGCACAGCCTGTTCTGGCTTCATTACCGAGCTTGATTAAATGGTACTTGTACAGCCAAGGGTTGGGAAAACACACAAAGGGACTTTTCTAGTCATCTGAGGCACTTGGATACCGTGGAGACAGATGCTGAGGGGAGAGAGAGACGTGGTTTGACATTGCGGTCGCGGTAATGAGATGGAACCCATTAGGGCAGCGTCCTTCTGGGATCCAGGTGCCTCCAAGGGAGGGAGAGGGTTCAGACAGAGCCCCAGGAACTGGAAAAGGCTCCCTCTGAACAGGAAAAGAGTGAACTGAGGAGCTGTGCTGTCTGGGGGACAGGGTGCTCTGGCTCTTGCAGAGAGTGGGGTTGTGAGAAAAGGAGGGTGAGAATGTTTTGGCCCCAGGGTCTCACTTCTGTATCTTGTTTTAGAGAGTCTGTGTGTGCAGCCAGCAGTATTTTCTCACTGTCAGAGCACACAGAGCTGGATTTAACCAGCACCTCGTGGGCTGTGCAGGTGCTGCAGCATCAGGGGATGTGTGTGGTGCATGGGACAATGCTGAGAAAGGAGACGACTCCTGTCACCACTCTGTGAATCCTCAGATAGGATGTGGTCTCCCAGACTGTCAGATCAAACTTTTCTTTAGGGGCTGGGAAAGGCTGTAGCAGAAGGTGGCAACTGCTATTACAGGGCAACAATGAGTGAGTTTGGCCAATCCTGAAGATGCCAGGTCTGGGTCAGTCCGTAAGATCCACCCTGAGTGTGACATTAAGCAGATGTCTCAGCAGAGACAGGCATGTGAGAGACTTGTAAGGATGAAGAAGTAACTTCAACCCAGCAGGTTCATGGTCTTGAACTCTCCTGGTCTGGAAGTCTTCCCTTAGATTTCACAGTCCAATTATTTTTGTGCCATCCTCCCCATGCTGGAGGAGTTTGGAGCTTTTCCTCCCTGCCCATCTGCAAACCTCGTCTAAACACTTTCCTTTTACCCATTACTGCTGCTTCAAGGGTCTGGGGCATGGCCATGCCTTTCATCCCTCCTTCGTTGTAATGATTCAAATGATTCAGAGCTGGTGGCTTTTGGCCTCTGCACTCCAGGTCTCTGGTTTGTTATAAGCTGTCGAGAGGTGGTTTGTGGTGCTCTGGTGCGCAGAGGAGAGATGCTGTGGACTCTTTTGGGTTAATGAACTGCCTGCCTGTGAGGGGTCAGACTCAGCGATCCCTTGGGTCCCTTCTGGGGGATGTGTAACACCCCCTGCTCTCACCCTGTGAGCTGGGCCCGCTGGCACCACGCTCGTGTGGGGACACGAGATCTTAGGAGATGGTCAAGACTTTAAACTGTGGCCTCTGATGGCCCTGCTCTCCCTTCTGGCAGCTCGCTCGCTTCTGTGATTAACTTCCCATCCCCAAAAGTCACTGGCTCTGTGAAGCTTCAGGACCCTGCCACTGCTGCTGACTGCTCGAGTGCCCTGCAAGCCTCCAGACAAGGGTCAGCGAGGCAGCTGCTGTCTGAGGAGCTCAAAGGCTCCGGGTTTGAAAGCCAAGAGCACTTCTCTGCTCTTTGACTGTGGGCTGAAGAGCCTGCAGACTGCAGACAGGGGGTTTGGGCTCTCAGCAGCCACGTGGTCGCTGAGTATTTGTGCTCAAGCTCATCAGGACAGTGCTGTGGTGGGATGCTGGGAGGTGCCAGAATCACCGTGTGATGAGAGATGATGGTGCTGGCTTTGCTGGGGGTGTGGTGAGGAGGGATGGCCTTGCTGGAGGTGGGTGAGGGGAAGGAGCTGAGCCATCCCAATCCCTTCTGGAAGGATCACAGTTAAATTCCCGCGGCAGGATTGCTCACCAGTGATTCATCAGCCTTGGCGTTAGGGCGGTTCTCCTTTGCTGTCTGCAGGAATAAACACTTGGGAACAGGGGAGGGAGATTCTGAAGTGCCACCACATGGATAACCAACCAAAGCTGGGTGGTCCAGAGGAGGAGATTTGCAGGGTGGAGGCAGGAATGCTGCTGGCATGGTGGCTCTCCTGTGTCTCACTGACTGTGCGTGTCCAAGGGATGCTCCAGCCGTGGGTGGACACTCAGATTTGGGGTGTGGAAGTGCCTGTCAGCAGCTGCAGTGGGATTTTGCATTTTAGACCAGAGGACTTGAACCTTCTTGACCACAAGCAGCACCTGAGCCATACCAAAACCAGGCAGAGTGAGTTTGCCAGGTCGAAGCCTCCCTGCTTTTATTGCCATTTTCCTGACAGCAGCTCGTCCCTCCGACAAATAAAAATTCCGCGCACGGAGCCGGTTAAAAACATCAATTAGCTCTAAAACAATTATTATTTTTTTTGAAATGCCATTTTATATATGCAATAACACAACACAATAATCCTGGGTTATTTAACAGAGCATTTACCATGAAAACAGTCATTACTCTTTAAACGCTGCTGACTGTACAAGCCTCTTAACATTAAACGGCAAGTGAGGCAGAAGTCTTGTCGTCAGAAATGCCACATCCCCCGGAATATATTAGAGACACTGTCACTGGAAAGCTCCCTGCTTGGCTGAGTGGCATTTCCCATGCTGGGGAAGCTTTTAAAATGGGGCAGCCCATGGAGCACGGGAGTTTTGGTTGGTTTAGGCACAGGCACGTGTTGGAGGGGATCAGATGGGTTCACTGCAATTTTACTGCAGCCCTGTGGCCTCCTTGTGCCCCCATCCCTCTCTTCTTCAGCCTCAAGCGGTGCCAGGGGAGGGTCAGGTTGGACATCAGGAAGAATTTCTCCACAGAAGCAGTGCTCAGGCATTGGCAGGGGCTGCCCAGGGAGGTTTGGAGTCCCCATCCCTGGAGGTGTCCAGGGAATGACTGGACGTGGCACTCAGTGCTCTGGGCTGGGGGACAAGGTGGGGATCGGGCACAGGTTGGACTTGATGATTTTGGAGGTCCTTTCCAACCTAAATGATTCTGTCATCCTGCACCATCCTGATCTCCAGGGGTAGCAGGCATATTCATTATCCAGCCTAAACCCAGCAGATTTAGCAGTTTTAATAGTCTCAACAGGGCCTATCATAATGCACAGATAAAGATATTTTTTGCTGCTAAGTCAATAATGAATTTAGTAGTAAATTCTGCTTTTTCCCCCCGTTTGTGGTTCAAGGGAATTGTACTGGATGTATATTATTTACTTACTTATTAGACCTCTCCTTGCTACCTGGCACAAGCCCGAGGGAGCAGATGGAAATACCATTCTCAGGCTACCAAAAGCCTTTGGTTTAAGCAAAATAGTTGTGTTTAAAGATTAATTTAAGATGCTTTAAAAATTGAGCAGGCCCATTCATTTTTAATATTGATTGATATTATTATAAAAGATTCAGCTGCAACTCTTCTCACCAGGACCTCTCTTGGCTCATAGACAGCGCGTTTGTCTGCGAGGGACGGGGCTTGGTTATTTTTAATCTTTGATACTCGTTCTTGTGAAATTTATGGGAAACGTCGTCTCGTGTCTGGCACGTCAGAGCATCCCAGGCAGGAGCTGGGAGGGCCTGGGGAGGAGGTGAAGCTGGATGAGTGGCTGATGGGGATTGGAGCCTCTGTCTCTGCTGGATGAAGGGAGGGGGTTGGTACATCTTATTCCAGCAGCACCACAGAGCTGCGAGCAAATCTTCCATAAAACTGGAGAGTTTAATGGAAACAACTGGAAGTGTAATGGAAGGTGCAGCAAATGCTGGGGACCTGAATAGGCAGAAAATTAAAATCTGTCCAAACAGCAAGTACCTTTGGGTATGCTTTTTGCAAATGTACTTTATTTTATTTTTTTTATTATTAAATATTTTTTAACGTAGAAATGGAAAAGAAATACCGGCACAGCACTCCCCCTTTGCATTGGCATCCTTTGATAGCATTTTGTTGGCAAATTGGGGACACAAAGCAGCCACCCCAGCCCTGGAGGAGCTGAGTTTGCTGCTGAGGAATAATTCTCCAAATTGCATTTATTTCACAGGCGTGAAAGGTCACAAAGTGAAGGGAAACAAGAACTGTATTCAATTAGACAATTCGATCAAAATAAATCTGTCACGATGGCATTCCTGCTGAGGAATCAATTGACTTGGAAAATGAAGGCAGCTGCTGCTGCTGTTGTTATTATTGTTGTTATTATTATTATTTTAAATTAGCTCCAGTACCTGCCAGGAGTACCTGAGCTGGAGTGCCCGAGTGGTTCACATCATCTATCACTCTTACTAGATATTAATACATCCTCCCCCGCCCTGCATTTCGTGTCCTGTTAATGGTCAAGTGGCCCCAGAGTGCTTCCTGGGAGGCTGATAGGAATGATTAGTAATGAGAAGGGATGGTGAGGCTTTTTTTTTATTTTTTTTTTTCCCCAAGCAGAAGGTTCAGGGAATGAAAAACATGATGAGAGGGAGAACAAGCAGGCGCAGACACGGCTGGTGTGCTTGGTCAGACACGGTTCTTGGTGGCTCTAAATCAACCTGAGTAATATCTGAGCATGTTCCTTTCTTTTATAGCAGAGAAGGTTTCCAAATAATTGATTTTATGGCTGGGGATTGGGAGAAAAGGGGTTTGTCTCCCCTTGCTGCTGCTCCTGCCTCCCTGGGAGTTCTGGCTCTGGCTTGGTAGCACTGGGGGTTGTCCCCATGCCTTGATGGGCAAAGGAGTTTGCCAAGGGATGTTACAGGAAGATGGGGCAGAGGAACATGATCCATCAGGTTAGAAGCTGAGGAGAGGCTGAGGTGGGCAAAAGCTAGGATGAGATGTTCCCTTAGGGAATAAATGGTTTTGCACAGGAAGAAATCCTCCTGTTGGAGAGAACTTGAAGCCCCACAGTCCACTCCATCATCTGAGCTATTTAAAACTTAACTTGGTAGAGCACTAGAGAAATACAGCAAAGAAACAGGCCTGCCCCAGCTGGATGAGAGCCTGGAGAACTCTGACAGATCCTTTCCAGCTTTGGCTCTTCCCTTTCTGCTGCCGTCAGCCCTTGGCGGCTGAACTGGCGTCGGCTCCCGGGGATGTCCCGTCTTTGAACGTGCTGTGTGGGGAAATGAGATGTGAAGGTTCCCAGGGCTGGCAGGTAGAAGTGTCTGGGCTGCCTGTGGTGGGAAAAGTGATGAGAGAAGTTTCCTTCATCTCTTACCAACTGGGGTGTTTTCCTTTGTATCGGGCGGCCTTAAAAAACCCCAGAGAAATGAAGAAAAGCCACCAACTTCCTTTAAAGTCAGACTTTATCCCGGCAGCGTACTTCTCTGCTTCTCAACTGCCTTCAGCTTGGTGCACCTCATCAAAGGCTCTTCCCATGCCTTGGGCAGCTCTGCCTGGCTGCTGCCTGTGGCTGGGAGGCTGTGCCCCGGGTGGGTCACCTCAAGTGGCACCAGGTCCTCCTCTCTGTGTCTCAGAGGTGGCTGAATTGTTAGCATTAGGTGGCATGGGAGAACAGGCTCCTCCTGGACATCTCTTAGGTACCAGCACACTGCCTTGGTGCTGACACCGTGCTCTGGATGGTTTTTGTGGGTGTGACTCCATCCTTCTCCCCTAAATCATAGAATAATTTCTGTTGGAAAAGCCCTCTGAGACCATCGAGTCCAACCATTCCCCAGCACTGCCAAGCCCACCACTAAACCACGTCCCCAGGTGCCACAGCTGTATGTCTTATAAATCCCTCCAGGGATGGTGACTCCACCACTACCCTGGGCATCCTGTGCCTGGGCTTGACCACCCTTTCCATGAAGAAATCATTCCTGATATTCAGCCTACACCTCCCCTGGTGGAACGTGAAACCATTTCCTCATTGCCTGGTTTGATGCCCTGGTCCTGCCTGGCCATCAGCCTGCTGCTCCACGCCTTGAAATGAGTGCCACTGTGCCCAGCTGGAGCCTCTGGGGCCGGGGATGTGCATTCAGAGCCAGGCTGAAGATGCACTTGCCTTTCCACACCCTTGTGTGCAGGTGATCCAGGTGGGATCACTCGGGGGCAGCGTGGCAGGAGAGGGACCCCAGCTCTCACCTCCTCCTCCCATTGCTTGAATTTTTATTGACTGGTGATGACAAACTGGTTTATGGACAGATCTTTTATACCCGCTAGGACTCGGCAGTTATTTTTGAGATGATGCTTTGCCTCAGAATCTTCCTTCCTTCATCCTTCATAAATCTTGAGCGAGGCTGCTGCATTCAGACCAAGCTTAATATTCTTCTTGCAGATCTCTGCACCAAAATGGCTGTATCCAAGCAGGGAGGGGTCGGTGGATTCCCCTCCACCCCTTTTGCTCTGCTCTAAGGGCAGTTGTGAAACTCGGTGTTAGGGTCTGTGAAGGGGTGTGGGGTCCTTGGAGGGGGCAGGACGGTGCTACCTTGGGGGTGTTTTGTGTGATGATCCAGTGTGTGTGGATATGAACCTCTTCTCTGCTCTTCCCATCAGGGTGTGGGTTGTGAAGAATAGTTTGGAGTAT
>NW_020897800.1:4416269-4495239 GCF_003984885.1 Neopelma chrysocephalum
ATTTTTTCGAGTGAAAAGCGGAGGAGAAGGAGTCCAGCCCCCTTATTTCACCTCTCCTCCACTAATGCATTTGCTTGCAAAGGACAGATCCCCTTCACTTGGCCTTTCTCCTCTCCTCATTAACTCCTACGACCTTGGGGCTGTGGCGAGAGCAAAGCGTTTATCCCAACAAAAGGATTATCCAAATAAATAACCAGAGTTTTCAGAAAGGTCATGTCCCTCACAAGCCCAGGCAGAGGCAAAACCTCTGTGTTCAGCTGAGTTTGGACTGGCTTTTCTTCCCAACGTGTCAAGTGATAAATCCCACGTTTTGTCACCTCCCCCCTGAGCATCGTCTTTCCCACAGCAGAGCTGGAGGATATTTTCCTGGGAGCATGAGGAGTGGAGCAATGCTCAGCAGCATCATTATCCCCCAGGATGTCTGAAAAGCCCCATGGGACCCCGCTGTTGTGCTGTCATTGCTGTTCCCCTTTCCAGAGCATCCCAAGTATCTCCCAGTGGGATGTAACCAGCAGAATAAGCTCCCAGACTCCCTGTTGGCAGGTCACTGGAGGAGCCCTCCTTTAGACAGGCTCCATGAGATGAAATGCGCCTTTGAGGGGTTCAAATTCATGGCAGAAGCTGCTGATTTTTGAGCAGGTCTTGGATGTCAAGAAATTAAGGGCACACCGTGTGATGTGGAAACAACTGCAGGGACCTGGGAGGTGGTTCCTACAGATACACTTGTGTGTGTAGTAGGTGTATGCATAGATAGGGGGTTCCTAGATAAGCCACACAGTTGTTGCTCTTGATTTTGGTGCTTCAAATAATAATATTCCCTCTATTTTTCATGTCCTTTGGGATTTCCCTCCTGTGCACTGCACTGCTCTGGTTTAATTCAGGCTGGGCTCAAGGGACAGGGTTTGCCCTCAGTTTATCAGGCAGCACCTTCTTTAGCAGATGGCCTTTTTTTTCCATGTTTCCTGCAGCAAACATGCCTCTTAGGTGCTCTGACCGTGTCCTGCTTTCAGTTTTTCTGCAAAAAAAGCATAAATACATGTTTGGTGATGCAAATGAACGTGGCTGCTTCCAGCGAGCCCCTCGCGAGGCTGTCAGGAGCAGCCAGGCATTGCACACCCAAGCTTTGAAACCAGGTGCTGAGCTGATGCGAGTGCAGTACCTGTCTGGTGGGAGAACAGAGCTGACTCGCTGCAGGAGGCTTTTCTCACATGTGGGGTGAGATCCTGGTTGGGATCTGAGCCGGCTCGGCTGCTTCGCGATTCCCTTCTGCTCCTCTTGGTTCCCGCAGCTGGGGAATAAAAAGCACCTGCCTTTGCTGCCGCTGCCCGAGTGAAGTGTTATCAGGTTTTATTCTCCCTCCTGTCTCTCTTTTTCACACCTGTGTATCACAAAAATGTCTCCTATCATCATATGCCCCGCGAAACTCTCCCGGAGCGTTTATCTTTCGAGAGCAATAGCGGAGGATGTGATTTTTGAGGCTGCCGTCCTCCCTCTGCCTTTCATCCCTTCTCTTTGACATGATGGAGCATCTCCCAGGTTGTAAAGAGCGTCTCTCTTTGTGTAGGTGCACCTGCTCCCTGTGTGCCGTGGGCGGGGGTGCTGTTAGCGTGGGGAAATCTGTGAATAATTTACCACGCGACCAAAAGGACCCGTAAAGCTTTAAATTATTAACGCAAGAGTTCAGTTCAGAGGAGAGATGTTGGAGCTCTTTGCTTTGGCTGCGGGCTCTGCCCTGGAGTTGGGGTGGCAGGGGTGGGAGTGGCTCTGGAAGGATTCTTACAGGCTTGCACGGGCTGGAAGAGCAGGAGCCAGCGAAGTAAATAATTAAAAAGATCCAGATAGGTGCAAGAGCAATCCCAACAGCTCTAATTATAGAAATTGGAGATGCCCTTCCCTGGGAAAGAGGAAAAAAAGTAATGACCTCTTGTTGTGTTTTCTTTCAGTGCCTCCCTTAATCCTCTGGGAGGCAGAGGAGCAGGCGATTCCTCTCTCCTTTCCAGGGAGCTGGTGTGGGGCAGCCCCTTCTCCGGGGAGCTGGTGTGGGGCAGCTCCTTCCCAACCCAATCCAGGACATCCAGCACTGCAGCCAGGGATGTTCCCATGCACATTTAATCTGCTGATGCTCTTTTACCTGCATCTTTGCACTGCTCTGTGATTCCCCTTGGATTAGGGACCACAAACCCAGCCAGCAGCTGCAGCCTCAAGCCCAGGCCAGGATGCTCACCCAAATCCCTGAAATTCTGGCTGCTTTTGGAAGGTGAAGGTGCTGCACAGCAGATTAAATGCTGTGCCCCATCCAGTCAGCTTTTGGTGGGGTAACAGGCGAGTGTGAACTGATGCTGAAGCTGAATCAAGTGCTGCCATTGAAGGGGCTCAGCCAGCTTCTTTCCTTCTTTTTTTTCAAGCACTCCGAGAGCTGGGAGTTAATTCTGGAAGCGTCACTTGCACAGGGATGTTTCTGGCAGGCTCGGGGTTGCTAAGTGTAGCTAAGTGCCTCGAGCATCCCTAACTATTCAGCTCCTTGGTTTTTTTTTTTCTCCATGAAGAGAAACTTTCTGAAGAGGGAAGCGAGCGCAGTCAGCCGTGCTAAATAATCCCGTCGGGTGCTGCAGGAGGTGCCACCAGCACTGATGTGTGGGGGCTGATGTGCTGCCTGGGCTGGCTCTTTCCCCAATTTCACCCTCTTCGACTCTCATCTCCTTTGGATCCTTTTGCTGGCATCTGTGGAGCAGGGAAGTGTTTGGAGCTGGGTGTCAACAGACCCTCAGGAAGGCAGAGAGTGCACTTGGTGCCTCTGAGATGCTTCTGGTCTCTGAGTCCTCTTGCTCCTGGTCATGCTGGAGCAAGAATGGAGAGATCCGTGTGTAAGTGGCACCAAAGAGACCACCCAGCATCTCTCTGTAATTCCCACATCCTCTGGGATATTGGGTGTGCATTAAAGCAGCAGTGGGGTGGGCTGAGCCCAGTTTCTCCTCAGGAATGAGGTGGTTGGTACCGTTGAGGGCTCTGGAGGAAGGAGCTCATTTCTGGAGTGATGTGATTTGCCTCTGGTGTTTTCAGGAAGGATTTTTGTAACTGTTTAAACCTGGTAAATTGCTAATTACTTAACAGCATGTTTCCGAGAGAAGTATAAAGAGAAGGCTCCAAAGCTTCTAAGTGGTTTTTAAGAAATACAAATTTCATTTTCTATTAAGATCTTGGAATTGGTTTCTGAGGTGGTTAAAGCTGTTCTTTGTAGTTGTTTCAGGTCCCGTTTCTGCAGGTGTGGGAGCTGGCCATGGGTAATGCAGGTTGAACCCCAAAGCCAATTCAGTTTGGTGGCTGCTGTCGGGCTCCTGGCTCCTGGGGTGATGGGTTGGGGTCCTAGTTAGGCATGAGCTGGGCTGAAAAGCCTTGATGGTGAGGGATCATCCCTGTCCTAAAGCTCCACGCATTTCCCAGCTAATTCAGCACAGCAAATCCCCTTTTGTCCCTCTCCTTTTCCACTCTCTAGTTCCATTTCCAGGGATCCAAGAGGGAGTGAAAGACCTGTAGCCTCCTCTCCCTGCCTGCCTCTCATGCTGCAAAAATTAATACTGAGCTTCAGCTCCCGAGACCATCCTCCTAGAAGCCTATTTATACCTGTGCTTAGTGTTGATTCAGCTGCCTCACATCCATCGCTCAAATTCACAAGAGCCCTTAGAGCAAGGAGAGATGAAAACCACCCTATCCCCCTCCTGCCTCTCTTCCTTTTGTATTTTCTCTCTCCTGCACGCTCGCAGCACTTGCTGCGTGGTTTTGAGCAGCAGGAAGAAGATGTTGTCGCCAGGTGTGATTTCAGAGCCCCTGTGTGAGCTCCCCCAGCCTCTCTCCTGCTTAGGGCTGGCTTTGCAAGGCGAGGAGCCGCGCTTGGCAGATCCCTGCCCCTCGGAGAGCCCGCTGCCCACTTCAGAGAGGAGAGGAGAAAAGGCCCGACAGGTGCCTCCTCGGCCTTTCCAAATATCCCACCGTCGGCACATTTGTGTTAGGTATTGATTTCTGTTTAATAGAATAAGCCAGGAGAAATCACACCCTTTGTTGGCGTTCAAAGGATAAACCATAAAAGCCATTAAGAAGTACTGTAAGCGGCGGGATGATTAATGAGACTTTAGGTGCATTCCACTGACTGCTCCCAGATAATGTCTTTGAAAGATCCTGTTGCTTCTGGCTGCGATTCAGAGCTATTTATTTGCAAGGTGAAGCTCTGAGGAGCGGCGCTTCCAGCCCTGCCTGATACCGTTACGGAGACGAACTGGATGCCCCCGATTTCCCATCTCCAGAGGGATCTTTTTGCGTCGCGGTTTTGCTCGTCAGCCTCGTTGAGATACTGGGGAGGACAAGTGAAAGATGCAGTGTCTGCCCTCAAATCGCTGCTCTGTGCCTGTGGTGAGATGCTGCCTTGGGGAGAGAGAGCCGTGGGCTTTAAGGCTTGTAGGAAGGAAACCCTTATCGGCGCATATCGATCCTGTTGGGGTTGTTTTTCTTGGTGCTGCCGTGTCTTTCCGTGGCTCTGTATCTCTGTCCAGGGGAGCTTTCTGGCAGCTGGGCTGTCTGTGATCCTGACAGCGCTTGTGCACCCGTAAATACCCTCATGGTTTCAGCGTGGGCAGAGCTCACAGCTGGGCACTGCTGCATCCAGGGTTGAAACCCCCCCAAAACTTGTCTGCGGGGTCTCTCTGCAGGACAGCATCCCACTGCCAGCCCCATATCCATGTGGGTCAGCATCCCACTGCCAGCCCCAAATCCACATGGATCAGCATCCCACTGCCACACCAAATCCATTTGGGTCAGCATCCCACTGCCAGCCCAAATCCACGTGGATCAGCATCCCACTGCCAGCCCCAAATCCACGTGGATCAGCATCCCACTGCCAGCCCCAAATCCACGTGGGTCAACATCCCACTGCCAGCCCCAAATCCATTTGGGTCAACATCCCACTGCCAGCCCCAAATCCATTTGGGTCAACATCCCACTGCCAGCCCCAAATCCATTTGGGTCAACATCCCACTGCCAGCCCCAAATCCATGTGAGTCAGCATCCCACTGCCAACCCCAAATCCATGTGGGTCAGCATCCCCCCATGAGCCCCAGCAGAGCTGGCAATGAGTATTTCCTTTGCTCCCTTTCATGGCATCCCCATGGATTTTCACTCTATGGAGTACATAAAGTGGTTTTTTCAGGACTCCCCCTGTTTTTCAGCAGGTGGGCTCTCCATGCCAATCTGAGGAATGGTTTCTCTTCCTGGATGAAACCAGGGGGGCAAAGTGAGTCTCAGATCCAAGGTCTAATCCATTCTTTCCGCTTTGTTTTTCCAGCTGCCCAAGTTGCAGACCTCGGGGTGTGATGTGTGGAGGGATGGAGGTGCAGAGCTGCTCTGCAGACCAGGGCTGTACAGCCCCACATCCCAAATCCTCACCTGCTCTGCTAGGTTTCTCTTTTTCCTTGGGAGGTGGAAGTTACTGGCATCACAGCAAATCCTGTTTGTTTCTAAACCAAGCCCATCTGCAGCGAAATAATAAACAGAACACAAGGAGTCAGATAAGCAGAGTTTAAAAAAAACCCAAGAGAACAACAAGAAAAAAACTGCACTTGAAATGGTCTTTTTTTTCCCTTTGGAAAAAGCAGGGGCAGGATATGAGAGCGGGGATTTTCTGTTGAGGGAGCAGGAACTGCCAGAATTTGTAATCAAGAATAATAACAACCAAATTATGATTGGCAAACTGTCATTGAGGGGGTAACGAGGATATAATCCAATGTAGCAGAGGAGCAGGGAAGGGGGAATAGGCAGCATCCCATCTTTAATGAACAACAACGCTGCTAGTAGGAGGGGAAGGACCCAATTCTTCTGTTTCCCTCCTTGGTGGCTGTGCTGCCAGAGACAGAACTCACCTTCCTTGCAAGGGATTGCTCTTTCCCATTAAACTTGAAGATAAAACTCGACTGCTAAATTGCTGTCACTGTTTTAATTCTCCCTGTCTTGCCACCTCCCCTCTTCCCCCGCTACCTCCTCCTCCTGCTTTTCTCCTTTATTTTTGTCTCCCTCTTTCTCCTCTCTGTGTCTCTCCTCCATCTTTGTTTTGCTCTGTCAATCTCTTGCTTTATTCTAAAGCTCCTTTGCCTTCCTCCGCTCTCCCGTCTCCTTTATTCCCTTTAAATTCATCGCTGCTTCTCTCTCCCAAGCCCTCCTCCTCTCTCAGCATCCTCTCCATCGCCGCCGGGCTTTGCAGCCTCTCCCGGGGGCTTTTTGCTCCTCCAGCTCTTCCCACAGCTGATTTATTGGCTCACTTGGGGAGAATTTGGGCTGGTTTTGGCTCCTCCAGGATGCTGCCAGCAGCCAGGGAGGCACTGGAAGGGCTCTGGGTCCGTATTAAGGATTGTGGCCAAGTGCTGTAGTTCGGGCTGTGTGTTTGGAGAGGTTTTAGGGTCTTTTGGCTTTCAGCATCCTGTCCCTTTCATGCCTGCCCTCCACACGTGAGCTCTCGAGCAGGTGCTCTCCAGGCTTTGCTCCTTGCATACACTCAGCACTTAATAGGCAATAGTTAGTAGTAAAAACGTTGTGTGGAGGGATGTGGGGGGTTGGGAGCCCTGAGGTGGAGGATTTATAATGTTTATGAGCTCGGGGTTTGCCTCTGTCACTGACTGCTGCCGGAGATTTTGCAAATCCTTTAATCTCGCTCCTTCCTCAGTTTCTCCAGTCGGTTAAGTGAGGATAATGAGCCATAACTAACTTGCAAGCTGTCGTGGGAACGATTTAATTAGCGGCTGATCTTGCAAGGTGCTGTGGGGCTTGGTTCGCGTCCTGGTGTGGGATTCAGGCATGAGGAGGCTCCGAGGGGCTCAGGACCTGCAAGATATTTGCCTGCCTAAATACCTTGGGTGGTCCAAGGCCCAGCTCACATGGCAGCTCCTGGGAGGGGTGACATCCCTGGTCCCCTGGCTGGCTGTGCCCCACGGCAGCACGCAGGGGATGCAGGGACCTCCCTGCGCTGTCCTTTGCCGGGTGTTCTGCAGGCAGTCCCTCTCCATCCCTCTCTGTGAGCACGGGGGTTAATTGCCTCGTGCATCTGCCAGCCGCAGGGCTTCCCAGCCAGCACTGCTCTTCCAGGAATAGAGGCTCTTGCTTTTCAGCTCTCTGTCATAAATCCAAAAAGAAAAAAAAGGGGAGAGAGAAAGAAGGGAGGAAATCTATTCCTTCCAGCTGTCTCTGGCTTACGTGGGCGATCATATACGGTGGTTTCATTTGGAGTGGGCAGGAGGAGAAGCAGAGGTAGTGAAGAGTGGTGCCTTGATGCTCCTCAGTCACAGGGGTCAGCTGTGGACCCTCACATGAGTGTCTTCCATCCCTCCTGCTCGTTATCCAGCAAAGAACCTTCCTCTTTCTGCCATCACAATGTTTGTTGCTTCCTTTGGATGCTCTCTAGAGCTTGGCTGTCTTTCTCTCACAGGGTGGAGAAAACACTGCACTTGTGAGATCTGATCTTTCTTTGGGACTGTGTGTGTGTGTCTTGTTAAGTCCATTGGTTTTTATCTGTAACCACATCCCAGGGGCGTGATGGGGGGATTTGTTACTGTCCCCTTCTCCTTGCTGGGGCTGCCCTGCCTGTGCACTCCTTCCTTCCACAGGATTAGCTGACACCAATGCAAACCACATCCACTGTCTTCCTTCTGTCAGTGTGCCTTAGTCCCTTAACAACTGCAATTATATTTCTTTTCTCATCTATATTTCTTCTTCTCATCCCTTTTCTCAAGATGAGCCCATGCTGACTTACAGTCCCATTCTCTCTTCCCGTGCCAAAAATGCAGGGGAATGGTATTCACATTAAAGCCTGTGGAAGCAAAGAAGCCCTTGAAATCTCACCCCAGAGTGACCTTTTTTCCTCTTCCCTTAAGCAGGCAAAGGGCATTGTGTAACCCATCCACTCAATCCTGTAAATCGTTTTTACAGACATGTAAAATATCGGTGAAAAATACTTCATCCCTTTAAAGAGAAAAATAAACAGCTTCTCTCATCATTATACAGTTTCTAGGAAGAAAACCACAGTTGGTGTTGACAAAGCTTAAAAAGGGGTGGGGGGGAGATGGAAGAAAAAAGAAAACCCAAACCTAACACGCTGAACTTCTCAGAAAACAACCTGCCTTTGATATTTACAGATGTGTAATTTGCTCCTTGTCGGATTTGGTGTGAACTCGCCGGCGGAGCTGCGTGTGGGCACAGGGGGCCAAGGTCCCCCCTGTGCTCCAGCTTCTGTTTGTTGGCTGGAAATCTAGTGGGAACTGTGGAATGTCTTGCTGGTCATTGGGTGTGTCAAGAGGGTGATTCACTGCACCCTAAAAAGTTGTCTTAAGGGTGCTTATCTAAAGAACGACAGAATTTAGGTTGGAAAAGGACTCCAAGTTCATCGAGTCCAACCTGTGACATTGTCCCCCAGCCCAGAGCACTGAGTGCCACGTCCAGTTGTTTCTTGAACACCTCCAGGGATGGGGACTCCACCACCTCCCTTCCAATGCCTGACATCCCTTTCAGTGAAGAAATTCTTCCTGATGTCCAACCTGACCCTCCCCAGGCACAGCTTGAGGCCACCTCTCTCTAAATGGTGCTTTAAAGGTCCTTCCAACCCAAACCTTTCTATGCTTAATGATTAGATTCGATGATTTTAGCGGTCTTTTCCCATCTCCACAGTTCTGTGATTGGGGTTGACCATCATTCTTCATCAGCCATGGTGATGTGAATGTGAACCTGCCCCAGGTACCTGACTTCCAAATGGCTGCAGTTAGCTGAGCTCGGTGCTACCCTGACTGCTCAATGCAAGGGGCTCACCTGGGGTTTTGCACAACTAGTGGAGTCTTTTATCACTCCAAAATTCCCTTTCCATCAGCTGGGGTTGATTTCAAGATGTGAACTTGACTTCTCTTGTGACCTGCAGTTGACTGTATGCTCTGTTACGTTTCAAAGTACTCTGAGAGCTGTGGAAATGCGAGGCCTTGTCTTTTGCCATTGAAATATTTTTATTCTTTCCCCTTCCTGCGTTCATTGCCTTTGAGTTGTGCTGGTGCCTTTGAAGTAGGGATGAATTTTTGCCAGGGAGTTTCATCTCTAGGTGTGGATCCACGCTCAAAGGAGGGAAGCATTCACTACATTTTCTTTTTCCATTCAGCCTGTTACAGAGTCGGAACCAAGCTGTGAGATTCAGATGTAAATTCCTCCTAAGCCACCACCAGGCATGGTTTGATCACCCAGCTTTAAAGCTGGTGAGCACCGATAGTAAGGATGGAAAGCTTGGAGTTGCCTTCCTTGGAGATAGGAGTGACCACTGACTGTGGTCCTTCTGCATCCAGAAAACAAGCTGGGAGTGGGATTGGTGTGAAGCCACAGTCTTTCAGTCTCCAGCTTCCCAAGACTAGGCTTAAAAAGGCTGTTTCTACCTCTGCCTTCAAAGTGAGTCAGTGATGTAAAAGAAATGAAGGTTGAGAAGTGATGGGGCCCAACTGGGGTCCTGGTGGGGGAAAAATCCATACTATGCCCCATCATCACCCTGAAAGCATCTGAAAAGCTTTGTCTCCATTACATCCCCCCCTTTGTCTCCATTTCGTCCCCCACGTTGTCTTTGGGTGAGCGGGGTTTCCTCGTGGCCTCGCCGGCAGAGCCGCCCTCAGCCAGTGGCTAATTGGCCGTAGTCGCAGCTCCCGGCTCGCTCCATTTATATCCACGAGTGGGGATTACTGGGAGCCAACCTCCTTCAATGCCAGCTGCGGAGGAACAGAGAGGGAGAGGGGAGAGCAGGAAATGAGCCGTGCAGATGTTGGAAAGTGAATTAGCCTTTAAGAGTGTTTTCCATGGCGAGGCGGCACGGCAGCCGAGGGAAGAGGGAGCAGGATGCTGACAGCATCCCTCCAGCAATCCCTCATATTTACTCAGGGATTGAGATGAGTTTGTTCTCTTCTAGCAGATCGAAGGCTATGGAGATCGCAGAGCCTCCTAAGGGTGCATGGCAGGGATAATAATAAAGAATGAGTCAGGTCTTCAATATTTTACATGAAGATACCGAGCTTAAATAATAAACGAAGCAAAATTAATCAAGGTGTATCTGAAGGGGGAGGTGTGGATGTTCCAAGGCAGGGAGCTGGGGAGCAGCTCAGCATTTGTTAACATGCAACAGAAATGAAGTTGTTCCTAAAAACCACCGGAGAGGAGTCTCTAGATGATATTCCTCTTCCTTTAAACAGTGTCATTTGTTCTGGGATTCTGATTGTTAAAAGATTCACTGCTGCTTGGGAAGAATTATCCATGACCAAGAAAGGGACTTCTCTTGGAGAAGTTGTGGTGCTTCACAGTCCCAGTCTTGTCTGGTGGGTGGAAAAGGCGAGGAAAGGTAGAAATTAAGGTGTACTGGAGTTGAGTGTCTTGAGTGATGATGAGCATGTGCAAGTTCAAGCTGAGCTCTGGAAAAGGGCAGCTGTCTGAGGCACGGAGCTTCCTTTCTCTGCCCTCCTTTTTCATCCCTTTCCTTCCCTCCAGTGCTGCTGTTTCTCCCGCTGATCCCTGCCGGCCTCACATCATGAGGAGGGGGAAGGGGAGAGAAGCAGGATGGATCCCATCACATCTCCCTCTGAGTTTGGTACTTCTTTGGAGCAGACAAGTCCAGGCATGAAAGCACCTGGACTTATTTCCATTTAGATGGTTCAGAACAGGCTTGTGGGCTTAGATGTTCATCGTCCTTTGACTTTCAGTGGGCTTTGGCTCAGATTCCTTTGCAGATCTCAGCTTTAAGCCTCGCGGCTTTGCTCTCCGATGAGGGCTCCGTTTAACCTTTCCTCTTGTCTGAAGAGAGCACATCACATTAGCCCATGCACACAGATGGAAAATTGAAGAGGACCTTTGCCCTTTCCCTTCCTCTAACGCAACGACTCAGGGATCCCCCGTAAAGTCTGGATTTCCCTTATGAAGCAGTTGGTGGCAAAGGGAAGTACGAGGTAATTGGAAAAGTAGCCAGGTTTGAGATTAAAGTTGTTCCATCAGCTGAGACGTTTTGTGGAAAGCTTCCCCTCTGGCTGATTTACATAATGCTCCCGACCATTTCGGGAGGAGTGTTGGAAATCCCATAATGCAAATAACCCCCGAGCCTATATAATCAAACGCCTTCACCTGATCCAAGATGAGCCCAGAAAGAAATTTGCCACATGTTTTACCCAGCTCAGCAATGTCTCCTCTGCAGACAGAATTGCTAACAATATTCCGACCTGTTGGAGCACAACATTGAAACTTATAGAAACAAGACCCGCAGCCACGTTCTGCAATTCAATCTCCTCTTTATTGCGCTGGTGGAGGTGTGCTGCATATTAGCGAGTAGTTTTTTCCCCTGACTAACCTTGGCCAGGTTTCATGACCAGTTCCTGGCTCTGCTGGGAGATCCATCTGTGTGGGTCCTTGTCCTGTCCATGGGAAGGTGACTGTCTTTCTATCCTGGATGGGGATGGGATGGTGACTCGACATCAACCTTGTCCTGCAAAATCATAGAATCGTTTAGGTTGGAAAAGACCTCTAAAATCATTGAGTTTGAAAGGCTGAGAGAATTGGGATGTTCAGTCTGGAGAAGAGAAGGCTCCAAGGTGACCTAATTGTGGCCTTCCAGTACCTGAAGGGAGCCGACAAGAAACATGGAGACGGCCTGGAATGACAGGACAAGGGGGAGTGCCTTCAAACTGAGAATAAGCTTAGATTGGGTAATAGATTCTATTCTGGGAGGTTGGTGAGGCCCTGGCACAGGTTGCCCTGTGAAGCTGTGGCTGCCCCATCCCTGGAAGTGTCCAAAGCAGGTTGGATGGAGCTCTGAGCAACCTGGTCTAGTGGAAGGTGTCCCTGCCCATGGCAGCAGGTTGGAATGAGATGAACTTTGTGGTCCATCCAACTCAAGCCATTCTGTAATTCTGTGATTCACTAACCATAATGCCCAGCTTGAATTCCCACCAGTGGCCAAACAGAGTCAGGGATGATGGGAGAGGACATGCTCTTCTCTTCTCTGGATTATGGTGATGCTGCATCAACTTTGGTATCCCTACAAAAGTTTCCCCCTGCTGAGGATCTGTGCTCTAATCCTCTCTCTTTTTTTCTCTCCCCACTTCTATCTTCTGGAGAAGAACAATATATCTCTTACCCGCTTGGTAGTTTCCTCTCCATTCCTCGATTGAATTATACAGAGGGTGCACTCCAGTGATTTTTAAATCTAAATGAAAATGTAAAGAACCCTTTGCCGGAGCGCCGAATCCTGCAATAAGGCAAATTGTTTGACTTCTTCGCACCCCCATCTGGCCCTAATTGATTCTTGTAACCCAACTGTGATTTCTAACATGTTCCAGTCAGAGAAATCTACCGGCACTAATTCAACACGGTGAGCACTGGTTTGGTGTTTAATGCGACGATGAGATCAATGTCCCTTCCCAGGGAGGGGAGTGCACATCACCCTGCCCAGCCACGGCTGAGCAGCAGCTCCAGAGCACACTTTGGCCCAAAACTTTGTTCCCAAGGATGGGAAAATGAAATTTTTTCATCCTTCTCTTCTCGTTCCCCCCCTTGAATACCTGCAGCTCTTTTTTTTTTCCCATTGAAATCCTGCGGGAGGAAGCTGCTCTCCGGGGAGGAAAGATTAAAAGCATTTTAGATGAGGCTGTGTTTGCCACATCCCTGCTTGTGAACCCCGGGATGTTTTGGCATTTTGATTCAGCCTGTGGTTTGGGCAGAGGTTGAATCCTGTTTCTCTGCGGTGGCTTCCCTGAGCCTCACCCCTGCTGTGCACAGCGGGGATCCAGGGGCTGTCATCCAAGGATGCCTTCACTCAGCATTACAACCTGTATCCTCCAGAGCCGTGCTGCGAATAGAAGGGTGGCTTTGCTTGCTTTGCTTTCCGTATTTTACTTTTCTTTAAACTATGTTAAAAATCCTGGCTTTCTGGATATCCTTGGCGTCTTAATAAATGAGCTGAGAGCGTGGACCTCTGGGCCTCATCCAGCTCTTGAGTTGATCTCTGCTGGGAATAGCTGGAGGCCCCAGAAGGAGTTCAGCCAGGTCTCTGGAGCCACAGAGGAGCCGGCTGTAATTTCTCTATCCCTACAGCTTTCTGGAAGTGTTAACGTTTATCTCCTTGCTCTGGGCTTTGGAGGTCAGTGAATTGGAAGCCATTTACCCTGATCATCATATTTTAAACAAGGAGCAAGGGCTCTGTTGGTGGGAATATAGCCACAAGGCTTTTCCACTGGAGTAGGATAAATGGTAGGAGAATCACTTGTGGAAGGGGGTTTTTGTGGAGAGGAGGTGGATGTCCCTGCTGCCTCCAGCAAGGGTATAAGAAACGCTCTGTGGTGTGGTGATGGTGATGTGGGACAACATTCCCCCACTTCAGGCTTGGCACCAGTGCAAGGATGTTGCAGTCATGGTCTTGGTCCCTCGTTGCTCCGTTTTCCCCTTCCCACCTCCCCCTGGAGGCATTTCTGGCTGCCAGCACTTGGTTAGAACAAAAAGTGGTATTTCAGGGCTGCATGTGATGTGACTGGCAGGTGACAGGCGGCTCGATGGCAGTGACTGACGGGAATCCAGGCTCCCAGTTGGAGATGACAGGTCCAGCTGACACGATGCCATGCGTGTGGGCTGCTCCTCAGCCGTGCTGGGAGGAACAAACAGCACTGCCAGCCTTGGAAAGTGCTTTTTAGTTGTCCAGCAGTTGTTTGCTCTTCTGTGTTGCTACACTTGCATCTCCAGATGCCATAAGATCAACCTTCCTTGGCAAGGTGACGGTTGGAAGATTCTTTCTGACCACAGTGAACCAGTTGAGTTGACACCAGGAAGACAACATTGGCCAACAGCACTTGGCTTGTCCAGGCAAAGCCCAGTTTCACCTTCCCAAGGATTGGGCTTGCAGGGAGTTATTTGTGAGCTCATAGCTGTGTGTGATGGATGAGGGACAAGCTCTTCCTCTCCCAAAGACCTCGTAACTCCAGCTCTGGAGTTGTCTGCTGTAGTTTCTCGTACGTAGCTACACTGAGATTTAAAAGAGGAGGAAAAAAACAGATGTTGGAATCAGTGAGACGAGATTTACATATATAGAAGGACTAAAAAGCTTCATTTTTGTTTGGTTTTGCTCCTCTTTGTTTGCTTTCTTACTTTCCTGAGTGTTTTCACATTAAAAATTCAAGATATGTCTGTCTTCTATTTTCTGGGAGGCTCGGAGGACATCTGGAGAACTTGTTAGGATTTTGTTGTTTGAGACACGATTTCTTAGGAGGCTGAGGGGTAGCTCTGGCTGTTTGAAACCCCGCTGTTGGGGGCGGATTGTGTTGTCACCTCCTTTTTAAATGCTTGTTTTGGAGAGAAGCTCGTGAGAGAGATGTCCTTGTTAAACCCTGCACCGCAAAATAATGGCTCAGAAAACCTCCAATTTGGGGGAACCTCTAATGAGCCGCCCCAGGAGGCAGAGCTCTGTTTTGTCTGAGGTAATGTGAAAAAGAAGAAGAGGCAAGTCAAGTAGTGAAAACATTTTTTTTTTCAGTTCAAAAAAATAAGAGCACTGGCAAGCTCAGACCCCGCTTGTCTGTATGCGCCGCTTGTAAGTCGGGGGAAAAAAGGCAGCACCCTGCTTTTTTCCATTAAGCTTCTTCTATAATGTATTAATAGAGAATTATATCCTCGCTATAGGATTATTAAAAAAGAAGGGAGATAAAAATGATAGAAATGAATCCGTGCTCTATTATGCGGATGACAATAGATACACTTAAGCCTTCCAGCCCTGACCTTGGCACATGTTTCATCTCAACTCGCAGAGAAGCTCAAATTGATACGCTGACACTTACCATTAATATGAAGAACCATCATCTTCCCCCAAGAGCATGAGGGGATGGGAAGGGTTTTGCCAATGCTCCGAGGAGCAGGGAAGGGCCTCTTCCTGCCCCGGAGCAAATCTTCACATCCCCTCTGTGATTTTTCTTTTTTTTAATAGAACCTGCTACAGAAGTTTCTGTCCAAGGTGTGTAGCTGAGTGCTGTCCTCTCTCCCTGCCCTGTGCTCCCCACTTCATCATAAACTGGTTTAACAAGGAAAAGCCCACTCAGATCTGTCCCAACTGCCACCTTAGGAATGCAAGAGGACCTTCCCTCCAGCTGCCCTCAGCTCATGGGACGTGGATATGCAGTCGATGGGTGCTGGAAGAAAGACTGTGTGGGAATGAATGAGATCAAAACTGAATTGAGTTTTTCCCCCCCCCATATGTTTAGCAAATTTGAGTCTCCCAACATCTGGAGGCAGCTGTGAACTTCCCCCCCCAGTGCTGTGCATCCCCTGTAGAAGCACAGCAGAGGTGATATCCGTACTCCTCATCCTCTCCTGCAGCATCTCTCCCGTGACTCCTGGGGAGCCTGGATAGGGAAATTTGTTTTCTAGGAGCTTCCTCTTGTCTCTGTGATAGGACAGAGGGCAGGTTGCTGCTGTGGACTTGTGCCCACCAGGAGTGGGAGCAGGTCCATCGTGGACCTGCTGGAGCTGGATAGAGGTGGCAGCTACCTCTGCCTCCCAGGTATCCCAGTCCTGGATGGCTTTCCCAAACTGGAGCTGCCAGACATCACTACCATTTCCCACAGCCCACTGCTATCCATGTGGTGGAGGCAAAAGGTTTCCACTCTCCCTTCCTTCCTCTAACCAAGTTTGTTTAGCCTTTAAGCTCCTGTGAGTATTGAGGGGGAGAAAGAGCTGTGTAATGTAGTGACAGCTCTGCTGTGTTCCTGCTAATGCAGATATCATTTGATCAGCGTGATCCTCTGCAACCTCTTCCGAGGATTAATAATGAAGAACATTTTCCTGGAGTGAAACCTGAGGAGCAGCAGACTTGGTTAGCTGAGCTCTTCAGGTGGGAGCCGGCTGCAGGCAGAACTTCCAGGAAAAGGGGCTTGTGGTGGGTGTTTCCTGGGGAGCTGAGCTCCTGAAATCCTGCCCAAGGAGGGGGAGGATGCAGCAAAGGCAGGGATACAAAGGAGAGAAGTGGAAGGCTGGCAGCTTTCCTTCCACTGGAGCAAAGAGCTCCTCCATGCCTCCCCATCACCTCACAAGGGGGATTGGGCACAGCACCTCCCCATCCCGCTGCTTTCAGGCGTCTCCATGGGATGCTCTTGTGCTGCTGGTCACACGTGGCCGTGGTGCCGAGTGACCAGCTCGAGACAGAGCATCCAATCTGGCCACAAAGGGATGAATGCAGGCTGGCTGGGAGGGCACACAGGAGGACTTCTCTCCAAAGCCCTCAGCGTGGCGGCTTCGCTGCCTCTAAACACCGCGTGTGCTTCTCTCTTTCTTTCTTTGTCTCTCGTTTTATTTATAACTCTGGTTGGATTTTTTTAATTATTATTATGATTGCTCCTGCTGAGCTGTGAAGTCGGTGAGGAAAAAAGGAAAAAAAAATACTAGGGCAGCCGTATCAGGCAAATTGAACTGGCTTGTTATAATCAACTGCTGCTGCTGTATCCTTGGCTTTCCATGGCTCTCTCTCCATAGTCCCCATGTACATATAGATGCTCTCCCTCCTCTCAATTTCAGTGTCAAGAACTTTATTGGCATGACAAGATATAGTGTGTTGCTGGAGTTAATACAGTCTCAAGTGTGTATGTCTGGGAGAGGTTTTCACAGTGGTAATTGGGTTTTATACAGTGTGTCCAGTTCTATATTCGGTGGCTGAGGCGCAGCTATATCAGGAAGCCATTTCTGCCACCTCTGCTTGAATTATGCAGATGATTTTTTTCCTCACTTCTAAGGGTGAAATAGAGGCAGTTGTGCAGGCAGTTTGTCCTTGCCCCCACTGCTGTGTGGCTGGAGGGGATCCCTTGGCTCAGCCTTGTAGGATGAAGCTGTGCTGGCATTGCTGTCCTGCTCATTTTTGCTCCAGCCCCACTGGCATCAGGTTACCTGCCCATGGAAGCAGATCAAGGGCAACCAGTGGGGTTGAGCCTCCAGAGTGGACCCGGGAGTATATTTGCCCTCTGTGCTCAGATGTTGCTTAGTCCAGGTGCAGCCTGGGAGGCTGCTCTGGGAGAAGAGATGTCTCATCATAGAATTCCAGAATGGTTTGGGTTGGAAGGGACTTTAAAGCTCATCTTGTTCCAAGTCCCTGCCATGAGTAGGGACACCTTCCACTAGACCAGGTTGCTCCAGGTACCATCCAACCTGCTTTGGACATCTGTATGGCTGGGGCTTGCTCCCTTCTTCCCTGTCTTTATCTTCTATTCTCCTTCCCCTGCCTTCTCCTTACCTCCCCTTGCCATCCTCTTCCTTCTCCTCACTTTGTTCCCTATGTATTTCCCCTCCTCAACATTTCCCTTGTCCCCCTGTGTCCCTGCTTCACCCCACAGGGACATAACCTGACCCCACATGCACAAACACCCCAGCAGAGAGCGGGATGGCACATGGGCTGTTTGCAGAGCTAAGGGACACATGGGACTGAGGACAGCCAGTCCGTGAGACAAGGAACCTTTGCTCCAAGAGGCGATGAAAGGCAGCAGAATTGGAAATTATTTTATTTCAATTAGATTTTAATTAGCTGCTGTCTCCCAGCCGCTGGATCAGTCAGCCAATAATTGAAAAGCAACAATATTTGCATGTGGCGCCTGGAAGAAAAGCTGTGTCTGATCTGTGGCAGGGAGGCTTTGGGGAGATAATTCCCAAGGTCAGATGCTCCTCGCTGGTAGTTCAGCGTGGACAAGTTTCTTGCAAATAACCCACCGTAGCCTCACACTAATTTTACACTAAATTAATGCCAAGCCGGCATTTGTATGGATTTAATTAGCAGGCAACACAAACTTTTATAAACCTTTTGCAGTGGCAATTTAAACCTGATTGCAAAGTTATTAAAGGCAGCCATGGCAGGCTGCTTCCAAGAGTCTGCAGGGACCTAAGGCAGGGGGGCTGCACGCTGTGTTGGTGCTGCTGGAGCTCTCCGTACTGTGGAAAAACAGAAGAAACCCTTTTGACTTGCTGGAGGTGGGATCAGGTGAGGGTTAGGGAGCATCACCTGCCTGGTGTTTGCTCTGCAGCCGGATCAGAGCCTTGCTGGTCATTCCTCCTGCACTCCCCAGCAGTTTGCATCCTTCTAGGATATCCACTGGCTTTCAGATTGCTCTTTTGGCCATTTCCAGGCAGTTGCCACATGGTTTTTACAGTAGCTACAAATAGTTGGGAGGCAGCGTAGCCCATAAAAGCTGATGCTCTCCCCTCAACCCAGGCAGAGCAGTTTATGGGCAGGTCTGTTGTCTGTGGCAGGTCTGTTGTCTGTGGTCCCCGAAGAGAGCTGCTGGAAATCACGAGATCATGAGTTTCACAGTGCATATCTATAGCTGGTGTCACAGACAATTAAAATAAGCGGGTTAGGAGCCTCGGTTGGGTGCCTGGATTACAGCTCCTGTATTTCAGGGTGGGCATGGGTGGCTTGGAGCGTGGAAGAAATAGCCCTGCAGCAGTTGGACGGGCTGGATGGCCGTGCTGAGGGTATTAAAAAATATTTATACAGTCTGGAATGATGGCAGTCCTTTTGAAATGCCTGCAGAACGAGGCAATTTCTTATTTTGCAAATAATTCCATTTAAAATCTACCTATATCTCTATATGTATGTGTGCATATATGATGGAAAAATGCAGTTCTGGACGGAGCAGATTTAATTGCCAACCCGCCTTTGTAAGAATTGGGCAATAGCAGCTTTTAATTACGACTGAGGGGTTTGTCTGGTGAGTCCAGGACACCTCAGCAGTCAGGCAGAGAGATTCTGTCCTCCATCCTCCCCTCCTCACATGTTCCGAGGACAATGGCAAGTCATTAAGGAACTATAATGGGAAAAGCCGTATCTAATGATTACATTCTCTTAGCGAGGCCGGGAGGGTGAGTAACCACTGGGGTACTTTTTCTTGCCTTTTCTCTTTGCTAATAGCCTTGCTGGAGCGGGTGAAGCCTGGCCCAGCTGCCGGGGCCGCTGTCGGCTGTGCTTGGCTTCGGGAGCCGCGTGATTGAGTGCCCAGCCCTGTTCCTCTGGCTGTTGCACCGTGTAGATCTGGAGCCGCTCCACGGGCTTGCATTTGTCTGACATAAATGGGAGCAGAGCCTGGCCTGCTTCAGCTCCCTTCCCTGGTAGCTGGAAGAGAGCTCTGATTAATGATTGATTGCCGGTATTAATTTGCTGCGTGTAAGAGGTGTCCAAGGACAAGGCTGAAATGGCTCTTGTGTATCCAAGGGGAGTCAGGAAGAGCTGACGGCTTCAAGGGGAGCTGTGTGCTGGCAGACAGTCTTCCAAGAGTGGCTGGGAAACACAAACCCCTTAGGGAAGGTTTTGATGTGGCTGGTTGGTCGCTGGGGAGTTATTTCTGTTCTTAGCTCCTCTGTACCTGTACCCACCTTGGGTCCCTGGAGACGCAGCCTGGTTTTCAGAGGTGCTGTGCTGGTGTTTTTCCATGCAGATAGGAACTGCTGGTGCCCAGCATCTTTAATGGGGGAATGAGATGTTCAAGGTAGGCTCTGAAACTCCAGGTATGCTGGCACCCATCCTATGGGTCCTGCAGAGACAATGGGCAGGATGATGATGGGATGCTGGCATCTTTGGAGAAGCAATTTTTGAGGACTTGGTCTGAAAGAGCTCAGCTCTTAGGTGCTCTGGTCCTTGAAAAAGTGGCTGTAGTGACCCAGACCCTTATTGTTTCTGACTTGCTGGTCTCTTCTGCCTGGATCTGGATCAGGGCAAGGTGGGAAAAAGGAAAGGGGAAAGGGAAGTGCTAAAAAAGTCATGAACACAAGAGTAGGAGACCTGAGAGATATTTCCAGATGGATGTGGGTAGGAAAAGGAGAGAGAGAATACTATTTGCATCTTGCAATTAAAATAAATCTGAGCAGGAGAGGAGATGGCAGTGCTGAGTCTGTTGATGTCTGATGAAGCAGAGCTGATTCACCTGGAAGCTGACACAGCTGTGTTAATGTGCTGCAAACACCAGCTCCTGCCTGCCTCTGAGTCAGCCCCGATGGAGACCTGTCACCTGGGAGGTATAAAAGCTGCTGCCTCCCCTCTGACTGGAGATGGTTCCTTGCTGGGCTCCCACGCACGCACCCAGCTCCCGCTGCCAGCCAAAGGAGCAGCACCCACCGGGCCTTTACGTGGGCTCCATTAACTGTGTAAGCATTTCAATTGCCACCCATTACTTTGTTTTGTAGGATCTGGGCATGTGTGCAGAGGAGAGGGAGGAGGGAGGGACGGGGATGTGACTTTTGGAGTGTAATTGCAGCGATTTACCCATTTGCTGTCGGGGAGCACAAGTGAGTTGGCAGGCAGGGGTCTGATCCTGGCTGCTCGCACGAGGCACAGAGCAGCAGCAGCTGCCGTTTGGGATTGAAGGGGGGGATGAAAACCTTGGGAATAGAGGCTTCTCACGCGCCCCCCACATGCTCTAAAAATACCTGTCAGTAATCAAGCTCCTGCCGCTCGCCTTTGTGTCTCCCTTGCTGCTGGTGCTCATCAGCCCCTCGGGTATAAATAGCAGCGCTCCTGATGGAGCCACTCGCTCTTGTTTTGGTGTCCCAAATGCTGTGGCGGCACTCAGCACGGTCACACAGATCCTGGGGTAGCACACAACCAGGAAGCCAGCTCTGGCACAAACCCTCCTGGGAGGGGGGGGACTTGGCCACCCACTCGTGGGGCATTTGGTGGAAGAAATGCAGGGGTGGAAGGAAATGCAGCTCTGTGTGTGTGTGTGCAGGGAGCAGGGCTTGATGCTGCTTTTTGGGGTCTTTCTGTTGCCTGAGCTAGAAATGGCCGTCTGGTCTGTTGGATATTATGGAATCATGGAATGGTTTGGGTTGGAAGGGACCTTAGAGACCCTCCAGTTCTCATCCCAGCTTCCACTAGATCAGAGCTTGCTCCGACCCCTGTCCAGCCTGGTGTTGAACGCTTCCAGTGATGAGGCAGCCACAACTTCTCTGGGCAAACTGTGCCAGGGCCTCACCACCCTCAGAGGGAAGAATTTCTTCCTGATAACTGATCTAACCCTGCCCTCTTTCAGTTTAAAGCCGTTGGTTCCCATTTCTTCCCCCACCCCATATTCTTGGCACTCGGGGGCTTCATCCCCCTGATACAGCTCTCAGAGCAGCTGGAGAGGGAAGGAGCAGATCTGCAGAGCAGCCCCTCTCCCCTGTGGAGCAGGGTTGGGTGTTTGTGTGGAGCCAAGCAGAGCTCCAGGAAAACCTCCCACGTGCTGCCTGTGGGACCAGAAGGCAAGAGAGGGAGATGCGATCTCGTTTTTTCCAAGATGTCAGAAGTTGTTATAGAAAAGAGACCGATCGATTGCTCTCCGTGTTCACTGCTAGACAGAACAGGAAGGAATCGGATTAATTTGCAGGAGGGAAGATCAAGGTTAGATATTTGGGAATAGCAGTCTCTGCTGCAAGCATTGCAAAGTGCTGGTAGAGGATAGGAAGAGAGATTGGTGTGTCTCGACTTTAGGAGCAAATCAGTGGTGGGGAAGGGATGGGCCCAGCTGGTGCTGCTCCATGGTGGAGTCTGGGACTAAGTGGTGGCTTCCCAGTGTGATGTTGTCCCTCACCCCAGACAGGGGCACAGTGAAGGAGGGGGCTGTGATACAGTGCTTATTAAGCAATTACTGGGGGAAGCAGAGAGGGTGTCTTCAAATTGGCTGCTGTGCAGATTTCCTGTGCTAACTGTCTCGCCGAAATCCAAATGTCATCAGTCATCAGCAGCTGAACAGCCTCTCCGAAACCTCCGAGTGGGACGTATGCACTGGTTCATTACAGCTGTCATCCCGCTGGTGCTTGGGTTTATTTGTGGCTCTGGTGTTGTTCACAGAGAGCCTATGCTGTGCTTTTTGGACATGAACACTGGCACCGGGGGCTGGGAGCTGGGAAAAGTTTCATCTGCTTGCTCCGAAGGGAAAGGCTGTGTCAGCACCCACCACAGTTTCCTGAAACCATGCAGGGATGGAATTATAGAATGTTTTAGGTTGGGAAAGAGCTCTGAGATCGTTGAGTCCAACTGTTACCCCAGCACTGCCAAGGGTACAACTAAACCGTGTCCCAAAGTGCCACATCCACATGGCTTTGAAATCCCTCCAGGGATGGTGACTCCACCTGGGCAGCCTGTGCCAGGGCTTGACAACTCTTTTGGTGAAGAAATCTTTCCTAATATCCAATCTAAACCCCCCTGGTGTTGCCCCAACCCCTCTCTGGAAGTGCCTGCCACATAACAAAGGCAGCAACCTTAGTTACGTCCTTCTTGCTCATCTTTTTTGCAAGGACCTGGAGAAGATGAGAACTTGGCAGAGGGGTTGGATGAGAAGGGGACAGGGTGGGTTTCCAAAGCTTCAGACCTTAAGGGAGCTGTGGTTTGGCTTTCTCCTATTCCCAGTGGTGGTTTGGAGCAGATGGGCAGCCCTACAGCATCCCTTAGGGTAGGTGTCCAGCTTACAGCTGTGACAGCAGCTCCATCACTTAATCAGAAGCTTTTCTGTGCCTCCAAGAAGGAATTTTGTGAGACCTCCCTGGGCAGCAGTCCCCTGTCCCTGGATACTTGCCTAAAATCGGTCTGTTGCAGGGTTAAAACATATTCCCCACTGCAGTCAGAGAAGGGATAAAATGTGGAGGCAGGGAAGAGGAAGCCTAATGGGTAGGTAATTAAAGGACATGCCAGGGATAGAGGGATGAATAGAGCAGAGGGAGGATGCGGAGGGGCTATAGAAACACATTAATACATGTATGAGGAAGGGAGAGATGGACGAGGAGATTAATTTATGATCGCTCCTGTCTGTTATTATTCTGAGTCAGACACTCGGATCACATTTGGAAAGTCTCCAAACCTGCCCTGGTGCCATAAGGTTAATACAAGGCCAGTGGCTCCTCCGAGATCCCCTGGGCTCGGAGCTGGATTAGGCAAAGGCTGACTGAAACCTAAGGTGGGCAGATAGGGGAGTGAGAGATAAGAGGGTGAGCAGAGGGGTTAGAGGCCTTCGTGGCTGGGATTAGTGAGAGATGATACAGACTGGCACCAGCTCGGGGCCATCAGAGCAGCGTTACCGTGGGGGTGGCAGCAGCAGAGAAGCCCAGACTTCTTCTAGGAGGGACAAAGCAGAGCCTTGTTGTTTGTGTGATGGGATGAGGTGGGCTTTTAGTTGGTTGTGCTTCTTGCTTTCTGGGCTGGCTGGATTTGGCCATTGCATCTAAAATCCCCCTCTGCTCAAGAGGTGCTTCAGCAGCTGGTGGCAAACCAAAGGGTTTTGGGAAACCTCTGCAGCCCAGGGGCTGCTGACTTCCTGCTTTGGGTTTTTATCAGTTGAGTCTCAGGAGTTGGGGAGTGTTGAAGGACTTTGTAGCATGTGGATCCCAAGCTAAACCCACAGGGAGAAGTTATTTTGCTGTTTGCTGTGGCTCAGGGGGATAAACTGCAGTGATGCCTGAGCAGCGATATGCCACATTCCTGGCTTCTCTTCCTCACAAGTTACGTGCCACGGAATGGCCCTTCCTCCTTGTTGGGGTTAAACAAGTTGCTCTCCAGCAGCTTCATGCCTTGCCACTGTGGTTTCAGGGGAGGTCTGCAGCTCTGTGCTCCTCAAAGGGGGTTCAGCAGCTCAGGAAAGACGAGCAGTACTTCACAACAAGGGGTGAGCCAGGAGACTTGTGTAAAACTGCAGTCATTAGATGTGCTCCTCCTCAGAAACCTTCTGAGCGTTTCCTTTCTCTCACTCCTCATCTGAAGCACAGCTTTTCTCTCCAGCTCTGCAGGCTGGGTGGGCTGAGCTGGATTTCCCTGTCAAATGATATAGATGGGGCAAATAAAACCCCAGCCAGACTGGAGCAAGGCACCCCTGGGCCTCAGGCAGGGAAAGGAGTTGGGAAGGATGAGGGCCCATTGCTGTTTGTTTATTCCTTGCTTTAATAATTGGCTGATTAAGTTGCATTTTTATTTGGTTTCAGTGGCAATCAGATTGAGAGCTGTAATATCCACTCACACCTCGTAATTACCATTAATTTCTCTCTTCCCCATGCAAGGCAGGGCCGGGGTTGACAGAGGCAGTGGGGAGTGCAGGCGAGTCGGATCCCAGCACTTGGCATATTGATGAGCAGAGGTAGTGCCCACTCCTTGGCCAGGGGCCGAGACGAGGAATCAGAGAGGAGGGAGAAAGGGTGAGGAACGGGGGAAAATCCACCTTAAATCCCAGACAAAGGCAAACCCGGCAAAGTGTCGGAGTCAGCACAACAGGCTGTGCGAGTCTAATTACCATAACGATGTGAAAGAGCCCAATCAGCAATCTGGGGCTAATCTTTCATGTATTACAGGTCTCTCTTTCTGAGCGCTCCACAGCTAAATGCATTTTTAATGAAGATATTCCTAGACTCGCAGATAATTTCCCACTCTTTACAAGGAGGGTATCAGAGCTCATTAAGTGGGTTGTTCTTCTTTTTATATATATATATATATGTATCTGTGTGTGTATGTGTGTGTATATATATACATCTCCCAGTTGTTCAGGGGGCCAATGTTGGTGCTGGCAGCGGGAAAGGGAAGATGTTCCCTACGGGAGGGAGGGAGGGATGTGGTGGGAGGACCAGCTCTCACTGGGAAAGTTTGTTGTCTGCATCTCCCGTGGGTTTGTGTGCTTTTTCCCTCTCTGGTGCAGCTAGCATGTAATCAAATATAATAAACAAATAGCAGGATTCGGGATTGGGGGGGAGCAGACAGTGTTGGGATGAGGATGTTCTGACAAAGATGAGTTGAGGTGAGGCCAAAGCCTCATACAGTTATTGCAGCCTCAGCTACGGCCGTTGAGGGACTATAATTGTATTATTGCTCTGATGGTGATTTCTCCTATTGCTTCCTAAAGTGCTGTCAGATGAAATCTGCTGGAAATTAAGGGAGAGGCTGTGTCTGGCCTACAGAGGATGAGATATTTGGGGAGGGAGCGAGGCTGTCTCCTCCTGCTCCCCAGGATCTCAGCAGAAGCTTTTGTGGGGAGCGGGGGGGAGGAAAACAGGGAGATTGCCTTTAAAGCCTCAGACAGCTGGCTCCTGACAGGAGGAGGACGCAGAGGGTGTGTTTCCAATTATCTCTGTAGATGGGGCCGAATCCCTAGAGAGGATGAGGAACTGCAAGTCAAAATGAGATCGAGGAATTGCCGGAGAGAGAAACGGGAGCGCTGATGGGTCTCGTCCAGGAGCGGCCGGTTGGGGAACGTCACAGTGCTCAATTATAACCTGCCCGAAAGGGAGAGGCTTTGAACTCGAGGGAAGAAGCACTTGCTGTGAGCCTGCAAGCAGGAGGGTGTCTGAAGTGTCTCTGATGCCGTTGGATTGCTGGGTTTTCTCCTGGGCTATGCATCGCCGAGTCTTTGTTTGAGCCCCGGCAGTAGTGCTGGGGGCTCCTTCCTGCTTGGGATTTAGCTTGTAAACTTAAAAATGGAAAGGCCTCTGGAGCGTAAAACTGTTTGAATGCACTCTGGAGATAGGCTGGAGCAGTGATGTGCTAGGTCTGATCCCTCACTTTCGGATATGAGCCTTGCAGGAGCTCTCTTTGGGTCATGGCTGAGCCAGACTCAGTTCTTAGGTCTGGATGTTCGCTTTGGGTGGCCAAATTTCCTGCTCCTCTGGCACCTTCTTCCAGCTTGCAGGGAAGTTTGCTGTCTGCTTGAACTCATTTCTGGCCTCATTCCTTCTTGTTATTGGCGTTATAACCATATTGTGGAGTCTGGGGGATACAAGGGATAAAAAGCTTCTGTTCAAGGCAGGACCAGAGGTTTGTGGAGAGAATGTGCTGCTGAGGGTACTGGGAGCAGTTGCTTGTACTTCCTGAGGGAATTGCTTCCCTCCTTGGACTGTCCTAAGGAGCGCCCAGTGTGAGAAAAACTGGACACTGTGGCCAGCAAGGGGTTAAAGAGGGAGAGGAGTGAGAGGTGGACAGCAGAAATTTGCAGGGATGATAAACACCACCAAGGATGATTTTCTCTCCACGGAACAGGCCATTGATCTGTGATTAGAGTAGCTGAAGCTTTTACAGTCAATCAGGTAGGAAATCGCATCATTGCGGGTTCAGAGGTCAGAAATCGGGGAGAGCAAGAGGAGAGGGAAGAGCTGCTGGAGCCTCCCAGAGAGGCTTGGCAAGTCCCCAGGTTGAGACAGTTGAGGCTTTCCTGACTTGTGCACTGAATATTGGTCTGGTGTCTTCTGTGCTGTGGGCAGCTTGTGGTGTCCAAAGCAGGTCTGGAGTCACAGCAGTGATGAAGAGGTGGTCACTGCTTGGACCTAGATGTGCTGCTGCTGGAGTGGATGTTAAAATCCACGATGGGCTGAGGTTTGTCCCAGGAATACGGGTGTGGAAACATCACTCCGGTCCATTTGCTAATGGTGTCTGGCCCCAGAAACACTCCAAGCAATCCTTCGGAGTTTGTGCCTCTACTTGGAGATGTTCCTTGAGCTGGAGTCCTTCATGCACTGGAATTTTGCTGGGGCTGGACTAAAAATAGCTTGTGGAGCTGGTGCTCGTAACGCTGTGCTTTGATACTGCTCTGAGGAGTGAATAGATTATATGTGTGCTTTGGTGCCTGCTGTAAATAACTGGCTGCTGGAGCCAGGTGGGTATTATGGATTAATTCAGTAATTGGTCCATCTGGAGTGTCTGCTTATAATATCAATTTTTCTATGTACCTCCTAATATCTTGAAAGGAGCTTTAGGAAGATTCACACAAATAACCAGGAAGGGAAAACTGGGGAGAGCTCATTTAGCAAGAGGGTGGAGAGGAAGGTCAGGAGATGAGCCATCAGGTCGGTTGGTAAAGGGTTACTCTCAAGCAGATCGATCACGTGTAATTTGGCCTTGCTCTGGGAGAAAAAGAAATAACAAAGGTAGGGCAGATTAAATAGAAGACAAAGGCAGAGAGTGTGATTACAACCTCTCCTGTCCCGCTTTTCCCTCATCCTGTGACGGCAGCTGTACCTCTCATTTTCTGCCTATTATTTTGTCTCTGGCCTCAGCCTTGTGGCTTCTCAGCGGGGTGTTTTAAAAATATGATATGATTCCGTTGCCTTCTGTGTTTGGAGACCCATAGCAGGCACTGACCTTTCAAGTCTCTTCGTGATTAAAGCTCTTATTAATTTCCTGTGGGGCTGCAGACACTCTGAGGCAGTAAAGTGTTGGGAGTTCATTAACATGTGGGGCTTTAATTAGTCGGCAAGAAATCCCTCTCTGTCCCGATTTGACCAAGGAAAAAAGAGGAAGGATGGGTTAAAAAAAAAAAAAAGAGAGAGAAAATGATGTTGAAGTAAAAATAGTCTCTGCAAATGTCTTCACAGTAGGAATAGATTTCAAGGCTCAGGATCTATTTATCAGGCCCTTTAGACCTGTGTGCATGTTCCCCATACAAACCATCAACCACAGCTCTTTACAGGGAGACGTGGGGAGAATCGTCCCAGTGGCACCCGGAGCAGTAAATAATAGTGTCAGGAAGGGAATGAGCAGAAAGGGTTTGAAAAACAAGCCGAGCGAGCCTGTGCACAGCCTGATGCTGCCATGGGGAGCGCTGCCTGTGCCAGTTCCACCCTCCCAAACTTCACTGGGGGTATGTTAGGATTGCTGGGAAGGTAGGATTGCAGGTGTAATGAGCTGTGGTGCGATGGGGCTCGATCCACAGGGGCACTGTGCACCCAGCACCTGTTTTAGAGCAGCTTTGGGCGGAGCAGAGCCCAGCATCGGGCACGGCAGCAGCCCAGAGGTGCTCGGGCCGTGGGAACACACCATCAACACGTGGTGCTCGTATTTATTTAAACCTTGGGTGGAATGATCTACGTTTGATTGCCCGGTTGATCTATTTGTGACAAGTGTTAAAACACATGTGCATTGATTTTCTTTGAGGAGCGTATTTCTAAGGGTAATTTAATAGTGGTGTTGAGCATAGCTCTTACTGGCCGGGGAGGAGGCGGAGGGAGGGGAGGGGGGATTAGATGAAGAAGAAGAGAGAGACGCTAATGGCGTTTTCGCAGTGCAATTGCTTAGGTCAGTGAAAAGCTGTCACAGTTTAATGCACTCGCTTGTTGAGGATGTTATCATATACAGGATTAAGCCATTCCAAGACATGAAAACAAGAGCAGCTTGTTAGTGAGGGAAGCTGTTAAAGAGCTGCTGTTGCAAAGTTATGATCGTTGTGCCTCTCCCGCTGCCCTCCAGCTGCTGAGACCGCAGGGATGCTCTTGTCTTCTGGGACCAACTGGTCTTCATCGCCCTTTTTCCTGGAGGAGCTGGTCCTTGGCATTTCATCCTGGATCCTAAAGGGTCATTAGGTGATAGGTACGGAAAGGTCAGAGCCATGTGCATCTCTTGGCTTTGGGCTGAGACACTGTATTCTGACATGCCTTGGTTGGTGACCAACATCAGCTTGTGGGGCTCTTCAGGTGTGTTCCCCATCTGCCAGCGAGAGCAAGTCCAGTATTCCCACGGTGTCTTCCTGGAGCCTTAGGAGGTTTGCTTTTTGGCTCCTGATGAGGAATAAAAGACTTTCTACCAGCCCATGCTGGGGTCTAAAAGTCAAGCTGGGCTTTTCCAGATGAAATACTGTCCTTGGTCATGTCTGTGCAGCCTCCTTGTCTCTTGTGGGGTTGCAAAGCCAGTACTCAGATGGCAATAACACCATTCATCACACAGTCAGGGTAGGCTCTGGCTCCCTCCTTCCTGGCTGCATCAACAGGGCTGACAGGAGCAGAAAGCATTACAAACTCCTCCGTGTCACCCAAAATCAGCAGATCCAGCTCTGAGTATGTGTGGGGAGCTCTGTGGAATAGGATGGAAAGGCTGTGCTGTCTTCCCCTTGCTGTTTTCATAGCGAGCTGTATTTTAGTCTTATCCCCTTGTTAACATGTAAGCTCATCTCTACCATATGTAATATTTAGTTCTCCATCTAGTCTAGTCTCAAATGTTGGAAACAATGGAGCATCTCCTCCTTCCTCCTGGGAGATGGTTGCACAGGCCTGTAGATCTTGGCATCAAGAACTTTTTTCATATTTATACTTGACCTAAATTCTCTCTCTCTTTCTCAAATAGCCAGTTTTTTCCCTCTGGCACCCATACCTCTTCTTTAGAGTTTTCACACTTGAAATACTTATGGTTGCAATAATATGGGTACCTTTATATGTGTTTTCACCAGGCTATAAATCCTGCGAGTTGACAAGGGTATTGTTATCTGGCTTCTGCCATGACCCACTGTTAAAATACATGACATAAATTACACAGAACATATCATACAAGTCATTTTTCCTCGTATGAGGCCTGATAAATATTAATGACCCATTGCTGTAGCTTTGTGCTGCTGTAGTATTGGAGTCAATGGGGTTGATCTGAGGCACGATAATTGCTGGTGGACATGGACCCCAGGCAGCCACTGAATTAGCTCTCTCTCCAAGCACAATGCACTTCTGGAGCTCTCAATTGTGTCTCGAGAGGTTTTATTTTGGCCTCTGCTGTTTTGAACTCTCTATCACAGAGGGGAGGCCCAGGTTGGATGAGATGAGTCAACCCAAAACTCTCCCTGTGCTGATTTGCCCTCACTTGGGTCACCTTTAATATTAATTACTTGTGTTCATCCTTGGCAAGGCAGTGCTGTGGATGTCACCTCTGTCCCCAGCCCCTTGTGCCCTTGGGAACCGTCAGCCCCCACCTGCCCTTATCTCCCCAGTCTGAATTTTCGGCGCCTGCCTCCTGTAAGTGGCACTTGATCCACTGGAGATGTGATTCCGGTCGGTGGCGTTGGCTCCGTCACGCTTATCAGAAATACATTATCAGGTGGGGATTAGACAGAACCTCGTGCTCCTCTTGCTGTCCATGCCAGGCGAATAATGAATAATGAAAATTCCCAGGACCAGAGACAAACACACTTGACAGGCAGGGAATTGCCAGCGCTGCCTTTCACTCACTTTAATGTGACAAACGTGGCTCCTTCAGAAATCTTTCCACTCCATTCACCATGGCCTGGCTTCTTCGGCGTTGTTTTTCCTTTTTTTCCCCCTCTTCCTCCCGCCTACCCACTCTCCCAGCCTCTGAGCCCCTCTGCCATGGAGAAGGAAAGGGTGAGGGTGGATTGAGGAGGTCACCCCCACCCAGCCTGCTGAGGGCTGCTTCGTGTTCATGTAGGGAGCTGTGTGATTTGGGTCCTGTCTGCTTTAAACTTCGATATTGAGCATTTCTCCCCTTTTGTGAGTTGAGCTTTCATGGCAGAGACATTGCTCTGCTCACGCAACCCTCACTTCTGCAGCCACAGTGAGTTTGGTGCAGGTGAGAGGAAGGGACTGTCCCAGTGCATCAGCCCTGCGTCCTTCAGTGCTGACCTTCCCCAACCCTTATGGTTTTGCTCCCTGCTCCCCCAGGCACTCCAGGCCTGTCCTGTGCTGCAGATACCCCGGTTAACTCGAGTTCTTGCCCTTTTCTCAGGGTTGGTGGATGCTCAGTTTTACTCTGTCTCGTGCCATCAGCAGTATCTCTCTTACCTGCCCTTCCTCAGCCGTGGAGAGATCGTGCACTTCCCCAGGGCTGACTGTCCACTCTTTTGGCTTTTCAAGAGTGTAACACAGGAGGACTGAGCTCCTTGTCACGAGCAGCATAGGAACGGGAGCAGCAGGTCCTACTGCAGCATTCCTGGGCTCAGGGAGAGGTTTCCTGCCATTGCTGTGCTCCGTCTACCTTGTGCCGTGTCTGTTCTGTATGATTCCCACGTATGGGCAGGAGGATGTGGGTTACATAGTGATGCACAGCTTGGTGCAGGTGTCTGCGAGCGAGCTGTCGTTCTCCCACGTCCCTGGATGCACTGTAACTTCCTCCAGTATACTGTGGTCGACCTGTGGAGTAGAGCACTGGTCACAAAACGATGGGGCCACAGAGAAGGGATTTCCCCCTGCCCAGCTATGGGATTTTTCCCAGTGCTCGGGTCTGGCCTACCTCTTGTCTCCTGTAAATCAGCCGTGGCGATGCCATCTGTAAAGGCTGTCTACACGAGACGCGACTCCGGCACCGGGAGGTTTTTTCCTGCAGTTGTCATCTAGAAGCAGGCAATAAATTTTATGGACCAGGGTTTATCGAGCACAGAGGATGAGGAATTGAGCTGCCTGGCTCGAATCTGATGCTGATGTTCTGGAGGGAACAAGCGCTTTCAGGCGAGTGCTTCGATCACTCACTGCCCACTTTCTTGAGGGAGTCAAAATGACCGTGTCCCGTGCTGGCACTTCCTGGGGGAGCAGAGAACCCCGGTGCCAGCCGTCCCCCGCCTTTGCCTTGTCTGTCACGGGTGACATCTGTCTCTTTCCCAGCCTGGCTCTTCTAAAAGGCATCCAGCCTGCTGCTGGGAGGGTGTCTTGGCTTGGCACTGGTGGTGACAGTCCCTCTTGACGCAGTTCTCTTCTTGGACGCGTTACACAAACTCCGTGACTCCAGCTCTTCCCCCTTCCACCCGGCAGGGAGGGAAGGAGCTGTGAGCCCGCATCACATCTGCTGCGCAGTGTGAGGCTTTGCCAGTGAGATTCCTGCTAATTAATGTCAAACTTATTTTAGCAAATAATGCACATTATCTCGTCCTGTGGAAGGGGTTGGTGCCAGCAGCGATCGTGGCGGCTCCGGAGGGGAGATGCAGCTTTGGAGCGCTGGGATTTGAGCTCAGGATGGGAGTGTGCTGGGGAGTGGGGAGACAGGGTTTGTTCCACAGCATGAAAATGGTCCTGGGGTTTCATGTCTGGACTCTTGGCCAAACATGTGTTCATAGGATGGCCTGTACTGGAAGGGACCTTAAAGCTCATCTCATTCCATCCCTCTGCCACGTACCGGGACACTATCCCAGGTTGCTCCAAGCCCCATCCAGTCTGGCCTTGGACACTTCCAGGGCTGGGGCAGCCACAGCTTCTCTGGGCAACCTGTGCCAGGGTCTCACCACCCTCACAGTAAAGAATTTTTCCCTAATATCTAATCTAACCTACTCTCTGTCAGTTTGAAGCCATCCCCCCTTGTCCTGTCATTCCATGCTCTTGTAAAAAGTCCCTCTCCTTCATTCTTGTAGACTCCCTTCAGTCCTGGCCATACTTCCACACCTGTGAAACCTATTTGTGCCACTGGCTCAAGCAAGAACAGTCTGGATTTTTGAAGCCCCCTCTTACACGTGGGTTGTGCTCCTTTGGTCTTTTCTGTAGCAAGAGGTTTATTTGCTTTTCTCTTCAAGCCCATGGTCCTCCTCATAGAGGGAAGCTGGAGGAAGAGGCAGAGCAAGCCCCAGTCCTCTTCTCCCTCTCCCAGTGCTGCAATATTCAGTAGTTGGTGCTTGTGGGGGGATTTTGCAGAGCACACCTAGTCGACCACTACCTCGGTTCCCTGACTCTCACAGAGCAGAGCTGGTGATTTATTGTTAAGGCCAGAAGAAGAGAACTAAGTGTCTGCCAACGCTCGCAGGGGTGCTGCTGTAAGCTGAGACAGCTCACCTGCTTTAGCAGAGCCAATATTTCAGAGATTGCCACTGTTAGCTGCCTATTATCATCCCCATTTTTCACATGAGTCAGGTGAGGCATGGGGAGAAAACAAGCACATAGATAACAGCGGGCCAAAAAATAGCCAGATGTCCTGGCACCGAGTCCTGGGATTGAACTGTTTGGACTGTTACGCCTCTCTGAAGGCATCTGAAGGGACCTCCCTTCTCCTTGTCCTGTGTCAAGGCTGTTTGTGCCACTTTGTGCCTTTGCTGGAGTCTAAATGTGGTTTTATCCATAGGCTTTTAGAGGAGTTAGGTCCTCCTGTAGGTCTAACACCACATTATAGAGTTATAGGATGGTTTGGTTGGACCTTAAAGCCCATCCAGTTCCACCCCCCTGCCATGGGCAGGGACACCTTCCACTAGCCCAGGTTGCTCCAAGCCCTGTCCAACCTGGCCTTGGACACTTCCAGGGCTGGGGCAGCCACAGCTTCTCTGGGCAACCTGTGCCAGGGCCTCCCCACCCTCAGTGTAAAGAATTTTTTCCATGTATTAAACCTAAATTTCCCCTCTTTCAGTTTGAAAAACTGAAATGTCTTTAATTCTGGACTCCTTTTACCTTATGGGACAGTTGCAATTGAAATTAATGGAAGTTATTTACTCCCATTAATGGCAATTTCCATTATTGTGCCATTTTTGTATAACCTGTCCCGAAGGTCATGAGCGGGGCCAGGTGACCACTCCAGGCAAAGCAGTGTCCTGGGATAGCCTGGAGCTCTAGCTGGAGGCACAGGGAGAGCTGTGGGAAAGCTGAGGAAATTTGGGACTAGAGCTTAGAGGAAATTTCTTTCTGAGCATCTTTTCCCCAACAGAAAAAGCCTGCCTTTGTCAAGAGAGACTGTGACGTGGGAAACATCTGTTCTGTGCTAAAAAAAGGGGAAAAGGCGGAGAGAAGGAAAAACTCTAGAATATGATTACCCCCTCCCCCTGCTTGTTAACCAGCAAAATGGAAACAAAAGAATAATTGTGAGCATATGGGGTGAAAAATAATAAACAGGCGAATAAAGTAAAATGATGTTCTGGCTAGGCGGCTTTTGGGGGGTTTTGTTTCATTTGTGGATGTTCTAATTGGTGGGGGTGGGGATAATGTGTCTGAACTATGTACTGTTAGTAAAACAGGCAAAGAGAGCTCAGTCAGGTGAAATTAGTTGTGACACGTAGGCTGGACATGGAAATAGCCCTGGGAATTTTGAGGCTGGGCTGAAAGAGGGGTGGCTCTCCCCACCTACCGGGTCATGTGTTGTCTATGCAGCCTGAAATCAGCCCTCTTTGCGTGGTGTGACTCTTGGGGTTGTCCTGTGCAGGGCTGAGTTGGACTTGACAATCCCTGTGGGTCCCTTCTAACTCAGCATGTTGTGTGAGTTGCCCCCTGCTCGCCCTGCCCCGGGTGTGAGCCCCTCACAGCCCCTGGGAGCGCAGCGGAGCCACCTCTGCGGCGGGGAGGGGGCGAGCACAGAGCGGCCCCTGCTCTGAGGCTCGCGTGAGAGAGGAGCACTAGACGTGGAGTACTCTTAGCAGATGCCACAGCTGAACTTTCTGCCTCACTTGAAGCGAGCAGTGTTATTTCTCCACAGTCTTAGAGGAGGGGGCTGAGTGAAGGCAAAGAGCGGGAGCTGTGATCTCGCGTAAGTGATAGCACGTCAGGCGGAAATTAAATGCTGCTTCAACTTCTCCCGGGCTGCTGCTTGAGCAGTGCCTGGGGATCATCTGCCCCTCGCTTTGCTGAACTTGTCTTTCCCCGGGTTGATGCCACGCCGTGTATGCCCAGCCAGGGATGGGAGCGGTGGTGGCAGCGAGGACAAGGCGTTGTGTTTGATCCAGGGTTTGGTGGGAGCGCTTCCCGCTCGCCTGCTGCACTGATGCTCCAGTTTGTCACTGTCCCTTCTCCCCCTGACAAAGTGGCCAAAGTTTCAGTCGGAGGAGGAATCTGTCTTCATAGCTTGAGAGAACTGAGGGAAAGGGAAACAGCTCAAAGCCTGCAGGAGGCAGGTATGACGTGATAGGCCTCCCTGAATTTGAGCGTGACAGTGACAGCCATCAGAGGGATGGCCTTTGCCAACTGGGAGCTGAACCTCTGTCCCCTGCAGGGTGCAGGTGGAGCTGCCATACAGAGCCCATGGAGGCACTGCCCAGCCCCCTTGCTCCTTGATCCAGGTTTCCAAGAAACCAAGGAACAATGTCAGTGTCCTCTCATGCCTTGCCATCCCCCCAGGTGAGTTCCCCTCCCTGAAACCTCCACGCTCCAAGTCCCAGCTCCATTCCTGGCTCTGCGAGGCTTCTTGTTGGGATCGTGGGGTTGGGATTCTCTCCCATCCCAGGGGCTTGAAACTTGCCTCTGACCACCTGGCGTGCTTGCCTTTGGAGTTGCAGCTTCTCCTGCTCGTTAGCTCATAAATAATATGGACCAGCAGTGTTCAGTGCTAATTAATTTTGTGAACTGAACCAGGGTGATGGGGTAATTGCCCGTGGCGCGGGCGGGCCGTCAGGTGGGCCCTCCTGCTTTTGCCCTCCTTGTTTACCAGCTCATCTCTGTTTATTTTAAGCAGCATTTGGTCCCTTCTCCATGTGCAGAAGAAGAGCCATGTGATCCAACCCAGAGAGAGCGCAGCAGGCGCTGAATATTAAATTAAAACACATCCTTGCTTATACACAAAAAAAAGCCCAAGCTGGAAAGGTTAAGAGCTAACAGAGATCCTCAGAACAGTCTCTGTCTGTTTGGAATGAATTAATCAGACCATTAAACAGATCTTTTAATCTAAAGTATCCCTTTCATTTCAGTACTCTGTAAAACAAAGTGACTGGAGTATCGAGGGAAGAGTTTGCCATCACTGTACCTTATTTCTGTTAGGGAGTTGGTTGGTGCTGTGATTTTTTTCTTCCCTGTCTTCCTCTTTTAGAAACAAAAGCAGGGTTAGGAAGAGCACCTGAGCTGGGACAAAGTGGGCATGGAAAGGGATGGAGTTCCCAAGGTTCACGAGGTGTTACATCATCACGGGCAAAGAGCATTTCTTTGTCTCAAGGAGTAGAAATGGCTCAGGAATTGGTAGCATTTGAACTGGAGATGAGTAATACATGGAAAGTATGGGGTTCCAAAGTCTTGGGATGGCGAGGCTGAAGCAGGGAAGACACTGAGCATTATTGAGGTCTTGGAGCCCAGAACAAATAGGAAAGTTGTTCCTGCAAAGGCTTAAAGGAGCTTATTAGGTGGGGCTGGGGAGTCACGGAGGGGCAGGTAGATGCTCAGAGATCTCAGCTGCAAAGTGTGCCATGGACTTTCTTCAGGCAGAAGACTGAGCATCCTGCCTAGGAAGGGTCTGTGAGGATGGATGTGTGGCAAAGCACTCAGAAACTGTTTGTGCTGCCTTGGACAACTCATGGTTTGCAAGACAGTCACTTTCTGAAGTGCTGAGCTTGCACTGAGGCCTCTCAAGTTGAGTTTTTAAAGGCATTTGTGAAGTTGGTGTGCTTTAAGCAGGTAACCACAGCTTTAATGTCCAGCTCTTTGGGGTGGCACTAAAAGCAGCTCAAAACTCTCGGGGCGTGCACTCTTCCCCCTCTTCTTTACCCTTCAAACAGTACTTGATGGGATTTTTAAAGCCTTTACTCCTTTTTTTTTCCCCAGCTGAATCTATGCAGGGCTGTTGGGAGGACCTAACCTAGGAAAGAACTCTGGACACAACTGGTGTCGTGTCCCCCCCCATATTTTGGTCCTCGCTCTGGTCGGTGCAGCCAAACATTTGAGCAAATGCTACTATCACCCTCACATCTGGTAGAGATAAAGGGAAGGCAAACCCAGGTAAAATCAGGCAATCCTGTTGCAAAATCAAATGTATCCTCTTTTCTTTTTTTTTTTCCCCCCGCTTATTATTTTTTTTCCTCCTTTTTAATACACTCTTCAAAGCTTGCTAAGATTAAGTGCGCGATTTATCTTCGCCAAGTTGGAATTTTAAAAGGAACAGCCAACTGTGTGATCGTATTATTAATATTTATACCTCGTCACAGAATGTTGACAGATTAATTATGCAATATGGTATAAAAATCAGCAGGCAGCGTGGGAGGGCAGTGGCAAAGTTCATGTATTAATAACACAGCGGGGTGGCTCGCACGCTCCCTGTGTGGCTCCCTGGTATCAGCACTGCATCCCGTGCTCATCCCAGGCACCTTCATCCCCTGCGAGGATGAGGATGCTGACAGTGAGAAGGGAAAGGCAAATGGCAAAGGTTGCAGGATCCCAGCTGCCCTGGGAGCCTTTGTGGGGCCAGAGAGGGGTGTGAGGAGCTTCACAACCATTCTTGGTCTGGTTTTGGCTTGAAGAGCAGCAAGAGGTGACTCTGTGCAGCAGAGACTCTGAATCAGGAGTTGGGGGTTTGCTTTGAAGTTGGGCTTTTGTCCCTGTCTTGTCCTTCCACCCCACCAATTTGCCCTTCTTTAACAAGTGGTGTCAGCCCGTCTTGCCAAAATTGCTTCTCTCTCACATGCACATGATGGAGGCTTTAGTGCCTTCTTTTTAGGCATGTTGGAGAAAGTTTTAAATCATCTTTAGTGGACAAAGATGAGATGGATGGTTGTACAGGGAGAGGCTTTTTCTTCCCCAAGAAGCTGACTCGGGTCATCAGGTGCAGCGTCCAAGAGATTTATATATGGGGAAAAATAGGAAGTGAGAGTTGTGTGAGCCCCAGGGGTGGGAGCAAAGTCGTCTGAGAGCACCCTTGTCTTGTTTGCTGTCCAGCCCTGGCCAGGGAATTTAAGTAGATGTTGTGAGAAGCATCCAGGGAGTGTTACCTGTCAGGATGTTCTCTGCTGGAAGATGATGTGCATCCGGTGAGCCCGATGATGCCCTGGGGCCTCTCTATCCGTTGGCATCCGCTTGGATGACAAGGATGTTAAATGAAGATGGGGTGTGTGGATGATTCATGCCAGCCAGCCCGGCTGGACAGCAGGAGCCTGTGGCTGGGAATAAATCCTTCAGCCTGGAGCCGATGACGTTTGCCATCGGCAGAGCTGCCTGTGCAGCCGGCACAGCTGACGCTGTCCCTCCGGTCACCCTCGGGGTGAAGAAAAGCTCACCCTCCCAAAGCCCTCTGGGGTTGCTATTTCCATCCCAGCCTCTCTGTGCCTAAGTGCTGCTCATTTTGATTTTTTTGTTAATGAATCTTTTTCCTCGGTGTGTCTCAGGGGGGTGTTTTATATGAAACGATTTGCCTGATCCTTCTTGAATAATTTCGAGCAGTGTCAGAGATGGGCTGTGGGGAGGTACTTAGGCTGGTTAGAGGATTCTTGTAGAAGCCCTGGGTTTTGAAAAGGCAGCAAAGTATTTCTCTCCTTCCTGCTCTCCTCTTGTGTCCCACTCCTGTTCGGCCCTGGCACAGGCTCTTCTGTAAAAAACCCCATCCATGTGTGGCCATGCTATGGAGAACAGCCTTTGAGGAGATCTGCAGAGGCATTTCAAGACAGATATCCCAGTTCCAGGGAGATGTTTAACCTGCCAGACAACAGAGAAAATCGTTTAAGGTGGCTTTTGAAAGCCTTTCCGAGGATTTGGCTTCTCAATTTCCATTCAAATGAACTTTCCCTCTTCCCGTGTGTGCAGCTTCCCCATGCCTCTTTTTACAGCCTTGGCCTTTCAATCTTAATTAAAAAAAATGGAAAGAACAAAGGCACAATTGAGCAAAGCACTTCAGCAAACGGTTGAAGTAACAGATTTTCCTGGGCTTTCAGTCCAGGCTTAGAGGTGTTTCAGGACTTTGCTCCGTGAAATTGGGGTCCTAAGGCTAGCGGTGAAAATCCCTTCAACTTTTTCACCCCTAGAAGCAAGACCACATTGATGGGAAATGTTTTGATCCACCCAGAGCAGGCTCTCATCTCAGAAACTTGAGGCAGGAAGGGTTTTTCCCCCCATTTTTATGGGTTTCTTTCCTAATTGGGATAGAAACAAAGGCAGAAGCCTCGGAGTTGTTTGGAAAATGAGTTTTCCGCTAATGGCAAAGTTGATCTCCATGAGGGCAGCCAGGCAAGATTTGTCAGCATTATCTGTCAGATGCATGGAGAGCCCTTAAGTAGATGGGAATATGGAAATGTAAAGGATTGGCTATTAGTGAATGGAAATTGGGAGCAAGGTGTGAGGAGAATGGCAAGGAAAGTCCAAAACGCCAGCGGACAGAGCCGTCCCCTGCAGCTTCCCGATCGGAGCTGGATCTTCCTCCAAGTTCCCTCCTGCCTTTCCGGATGATAAACGTTGGATAATTGATTTATTCCGGCCGTGCCCCACCTGGCTCTGTGCTGCCCCGCTTCCCCCGAGTGCCTGCAGTCGCTTTCCTGGCCCCGCTCGACCGCTCTCCCACCACGCGAGGACACGGCGGCCGGGCAGGGAGCAGATGGACAACCCATCTTGGAGACATCAAGTGCAGGAGGCTCAGTGCTGAGCTCTTTGGAGGCTGACGGCTCCCAAGACCCCGGCACGTTGCAGGGAGCATTCGGGAGAGGGCTGTTTGTCGGTGGGAAGGCGACTTTTGCTGGCTGAAGGTCCTTTTCCAAGTAGCCCTCAAGGTTAAAGTTGGATGCTCCTTCCAGATGGTCTCCATCTGATGCATCTCATTACGGGGTTGAGCTGCCTCGCATTCCCGGCCTCCCAGTGCCAAGAATAACAAGGAATGGGAGCCAGCAACAGCGATTGCTGCTGTTAGAAGGGCATAAGATGATTTAAGGGTCAAGACAAGACCATATGGCCCATCAAGGTCCCGTCGTAACAACCCGGAGGAATATAAAACAACTTGTGTTAGTGATCACCCTTCCTGCTTCCTCTCAAGGCTGTGTGCTGTAACCTTTGTGAGATCAGTTCCCTGGCTCCATCTTGCTCTAATTTATGCCCTAGGCTGCTTTCCAGCACCCTTTGGGTCCCGTCATGGGACCTTCCTGAAGGGCAGGCAGGAGGAGCAGAGGCATCCTGGGGCCTGTGGCTATGGGTTCAGTCCTTCTGTCACCATTCCTGGTGTAGGGAAAGCTCTCCATGTGGAGTTGATATTAATAGACCAGATAGGAGATGTCCTGGTCAGCAGAGTAAGAGGTGTTTGTTCACCCATGAACAAAGGAGCTGGGAGACAGGATCAGCACGGAGAGAAGGGCCTGCATGTGCAGCTGTGAAATGGGGTGTCGTGCGGGAGCCCTTTTGGCACCCGAGGGTGTGCTGGAGCACTTGCTACTCCTGCCAGGATTTCTCATCCTCGGATTAGTCTGAAGTGGCCTCTTGGCATTATTGATGGCTCACCCCTCTGCTGCCTCCAGCCCCTTCTGCCCTCAGCCAGCCCAAATGCTAAGTAGGATAAGCCGCATCTGGATGGTCTTTTCTTGAGATTTAGGTGCATCTGGAGTGTGCTCAGCTTGTTGTCTTCTCCAAATAGTCTGGGGCTCCCCTGTGGGCTCCCAGCCTACCTCTACCAAATTCTAATACGAATATCAGCTACCAAAATAACACTTATTTCTGTGGAGGGTGTGGTCTCAGGGCAGGAGGGACCCCATGCCTTGGTTGGGAGAAGGGTCTGTCTGCATCCCATCACTCAGACTCTGAGGTGAAGTGAAGCATCTCGGCACAACCGATCCGAGTGCTGGGGCTGCACAGATAAATCTGTGCTTCTGAGAGCAGAGTCGATGCTTTCTCGGAGTGTCAGCACAAGGCTTGGCAGGCATCGATGCTCCAGTTCCCAAGGCTTTTCCCCAAAAGGCCTGGGTGGGTGTCTGGGATCGTGTGGGCAGCCACACCTTGGAGCTGTGTCTCCTCACTGCAGCTCCGTGTCTCTGTCCCACTTTGGAGCTGCCGTTCCCTGCTCAGCACTTGTCCCTCAGTGCATTTGCCCAAGGGAACACTTACAGCGCTGACCTTAAAGAGCAATTTCGGGCAAGCACCGAGCAGCTCAATTGTTCATAAACCTGACATTTATGTCTCGGAGATTCTTCCTCTGCAGGATGCACTGCTCTTTATGATTTTATCAAATAAAATGCCCCTTCACCCCCAACCAACCTCTTTCTCCTTCCCTGGTGTTTTTGCAGGGCAATCTTTGCAAATGGAGGGCTCGAAGGCAGCTGCTTGTCCTTAATGGTGTGGCACAGAGAGGGTTATGGAAATGGTTGTGCAGGCATTAGCGAGCGGGGATGGGCAGGACTGAGCTCTGGTCCTCTAATGTTGGTAATTACTGAGCAGGGATTAGGGACTGCACTGCACACACAGAGAGAAACAGAGTATTAAATGCAAACAGATCAAACTACCTGGCGGACCCTGAAAGTTTATTCCTGTGATTTTCACTGCTCCGCTGAAACGCTTCCTGGGCTTTCGGTTCCCTACCGGTCACGGGGATGAAACTCTGGTTACATGGTGGGTTTGGAAGGAGCACTGTGGTGTCATCCCAGAATAGCTGCTAACTGGGGGAGTAGGGTAACTGCCAGGATGCAGGAGTGCATCTTCAGCTTCCTGCTTCCCGTACAAAGCTGGAGCAAAGGCAGCAGCCATGGCCAGAGGTACCTGTGTGAGAGCAGCCACAGTCCAGTCCTGACCTGGTGGGGACAGCAGTGACCTGTGGCAGGGTGCTCTGCTCAGGGTTGCCCAGAGAAGCTGTGGATGCCTCATCCATGGAAGTGTTTAAGGGCAGGTTGGATGGGGCTGGTGTTCCTTGTGATTAGGGGGATAGTAATTCCCTATTAGTAGTAGTAGTAATGATTAACTACTTGGAAGGGGAGGGTCAAAGACCAGACCATGAGGTGGTGAACAAAGATCATGGATTTTGGTTAGTTGACTGAAGTTTTGGATTATTTGAGCAACCTGGTCTAGTGGAACCTGCCCACGGCAGGGGCTTGGAACTAGATGATCTTTAAGGTCCCTTCCAACCCAAACCACTCTGGGTTCTATGATTTCTCTGATTCTGTGATCTCCCCTCTCTCCGTGCTGATCCTGTCTCCCAGCTCCTTTGTTCACTGGGTGAACAAACACCTCTTGCTCTGCTGACCAGAGCAAGATCCTATCTGATCTATTAATATCAACTCCACATGGAGAGCTTGCTACCCTGCAAGTGTTAATTAGCTTCCCCCCCTCCTCCCTCCCATTATTTTTCCGCCTCGCTCTTTAGAAGGTCTCTGAACCAGGAGATCAATGCCTCCTGCTAATCCGCTCTTCAGCAGCTTAGAGAGGCACCACGGAATACTCCTGTTTAATTCTCCTCTAACACCTTTGCTAATCATCCTTTCCAGCCCCAGAGCCCCAGGCAGGCGGTGAGGGGAGAGGCCGGCCGGGAAGCGCGGCAGGCGCTCATTTACACCCGGCACGGAGACCCGGCAGGACACGCGTGCCATGGTGGGAAGAGCAGGGGTGGAAGGGGGCAAGGCAGCGGGAGAGATCCCTTGGGATGAGAAACGTGGCACCAGCGTGCCAACCATTTGGATGCTCTTGGAATCATAGGATCATTTGGGTTGGAAAAGACCTCTTGCTGCTTCCCAGGTGTGTTGCCTCCTATCTTGTCCTCTCCCTCTGTGCTGGAGATACAGGTTGTGTTGTGAGGCTGTGCGGGTAATAATGGTAAGTGTTCCTCTTGGCCTCTCTACACAATGCCCTGGAGACTGTAAGGGCTTGTTAGTGTGGGTTAAACCCCCAAATCCTGGGATCTGAACCGAGCTGTCTCTCTGAGTGGTCTTCCCTGTGAGCAGGGAGGACCCACAGTCACCTTCCCCATCCTGCCACAGGTCTCTGTACCAGAACCTCATACAGAGGTTCATGGAGTCATTAAGATTGGAAAAGACCTCTAAGATGTAGTCCAACTGTCCTCAGACTTTTTGGCTGAGTTCATCAGAGGGCTGTGGGCATTGGGAGCTCTGCCATTGCCTTCCCAGCTTTTTGGCACCCTGTGCTGTGGCCATCCTCCCCTCCAGGGGGGAGCAGGCCTTTCCTGGGGTCACTTGGCTTTGATTCACCCCAGAGCTGCATAAACAGCCCAGGATCACTCCAAGGGTCAGACAGAGTCACCCATGGGTGACAGTTGTCCTTTGACTTGTTGGCTCATACTGGACAAGTTGACCAGAGGCTGTGTCTCTTCCGTGGAAAACACAGTGGCCTGGATTTAGCTGTGAGACATTACTAAGCCTTTCCATCTCAGATTGCTGTGATCCAGCTAAATGACTGTGAGCAAAAACCCACGTGGAAATGCGAGTGCATGCTAATGAGTTGTGTTGCCAAAACCAGAAGGAACCAACTCTACAGGGAGTTGGTACTTTTATTTTTTTTTCCCTGCTACCCAAGTTCAATAGCAGCGAATTGCATATTTCTCTGAGGCTTCTCAACAAACAATTTACAGTGTAAATATATTTGTTGGCATGCAAATCACTCTGCATTATGAGTCTTGATTAATATTATAATGTGTTGATGAAAGCCTCTAAGTGCTTCTTGGAACTAGGGTTCCTGACAAAGATCGGCTGTTTGGGTGCCCAGTGTTTGTGAAACATTAGATTAGGGTGATTTTTTCCTTTGTTTTTGTTTTTTCCCCCCATGTGTGTTGTTTAATGGGTTGTTTCTTTCCCCCCACCGTCTGTTTAAGATGCCGAGTGCGAAGTGGCAGTGGCTCTTCAAACCAGGCAATTAATTAACACAATCAAGCTCTCCCCCAAGCTCCTCGCCCCCCACGTAAGAGGGATGCTGCTGTGGGGGTGGTCCTCAGCCCCTGCTCCTGCAGATGCTGGGGAGGGACAGGATAAAGGATACAGGGTTATTAGCAATTCCTGTCTGTGCTGGTAGCCAGGCTGGTACTTGGAGCAGTGAATCCTTGTGTAGACAGAGCTGCTCGATGAGACTTGATTGCCTATGGAGCCATTCCCGGGGTTTCTCTGGTGTGGAGGAAGGTTTGGGCTTAGTCCCTCAAACTGAGCACCACAAGGCTCCTTTCCCTCATTTCCCAGCACTTTCCAGGCCTGTTTTGATGTTGCACCTTCCCTGCTGGTACAGTGCCACAAAGCACCAAAGGGTTCATTGGAGGGTGCTCAGTGACCCACCTTCACTGCTCTTCCCCCCAGCTCCATCCTTCCTGACAGCTCCTGAAGCACCTGGAAAAACCACCTTTCCCTCTTCCACCCCATCCTCCTCACCCAAAGTGGGCTGCTCTGGGTGCTGGGTCACCCCTGGGGAAGAGGATGCGTTTCCAGCCCCTCTGTGGCATTTGCTTGCGGAGGCAGGACAGTGTGGCAGTGACAGGTTTCAGGAGCTTTTATGACGGCTGCTCTTAACTGCTATTTTCCTTCTAACCTTTGGATCTGAGTTCCCAAAGGTGTCAGGACAAATGCCACTTGCATCAGCGTGGATGTGCCGGGAGATGATGCCCAGGCAGGCAGGAGCAGGGAGAAAAGGCAGGAGGGGAATAATAACCCTGTTTAGCAGGCGGCGGAGCAGGGTTTAGTGACAGCCTCAAGTTTTGATCTTTGTTAACTGCTGTTTTGCTCAGAGACTGACAGGGAGCACCATGAAATGTGGAGTGTTCTGCTTGTACCACTCTGGAGAGCTGTGCAGGTCGTGATGGCTCCACTGTGACATTCCAGGCAGGAAGCGTGGGGCTCCCCTGCCTCAGGAATGGCCTGTTTTGGGGCAGCATTTCCCCTTTCAGCAGCTTCCTGTGCTCGAACCAACTCGTGGATTTGCTCCCCTCTACTTCTCTGCAGTCCCAAGCGGTCTTCTGCCATGGCTTGTGGTTCATCTGCCCATCCCTAGGGAGAGCAGGGTGGCACAGCCCTGCTCGTTGCCCTCTGAGCATGGCAGGTCATGCAGAGGTCTCAGAGTTGGAGCTGAGCAGGGAAAACACAGACACCTAAAGGAGAGATGGAGAGAGGGGGGGGAAAGAGTGACGAGCACACATGCTTTAAAAGAACATATTGCCTTTTTTTTCCCTTTTCCTTTTCTTTTTTTCTGAAAGCAGCTGTGCCTTTTTCCAGCACTTTTAACTGGTTGCCAGGGAAACAGAGCAAGGGAGAGTGGAAAGGTTAGATGGATATTGGACGAGGCTAATGCACTTGTTTCAACCAAGAATTGACAGGTGCTTAGGACACCGAAGGTCCTGATAACTCCTCATTTGTACAGCTCCTTTGCAGAGCCTCGAGTACCTCCCTACCGCCGTTAATTGTGTTTTAATCATTTGCAAATTATAATCCATCTCCATCAGGGGATCTCTAATGGTGGCTTTATGGAGCGCGTCCGCATGTTCCTCAGCCCTTCTGGGATACTGGGGATGAAATATTGGGTACCTCGGGCCCCGTTGGTATGGGTGGTCCGGCTCGTGGGGAGTTTGATGCCAGCAGAGGTCCCGCTGGAAAAGGTGGGAATTGCAGCTGGGTGAGCCAGCCATGCTGGGAAAAGCACTGGAGGGAGCTGTGTGTGTGTTTGGCTGGCTGTTTCTCCCAGCAAGGGGCTGGCATGGGACAGGTGGTGATGCACAAGTCCAGTGAGAGCATCCCCTTACCCACTGGGTCATCCCTAACCCTGGAGGGTGTTGGCAGAGCTCTTGGCATCTCCCTGCCCACCGGCAGCTCCTATCCAGCCCCACAGGGCTGCTGGGACCCACGGTCCTTGCGGTGTTTGCAGCTCCACTTGGCTTCTTCACCTTCCTCCAGGTTAAAAAAACCAAAGATAAATGCCTCACTATGGATTTTTGTCACTGTTGCAGCGCTCCGAGGGCTTTTTTTTCCCCTCCTTCCGCTTGAGGTTTTGTTTTTGTTTTGCGTCTGTCTTGTCTAAAATAGCAGCTCCATGTAGGGAATAACCAAGGGGCCTGAAACTCGGCTGTTCAGGATGAGCATCACATCTGGGATGTGCAAAACACAGCGAGCGATAAATAGCTACTGTGTCGTATAAAGCTCAGGCTCTGGAGAGGCAAGGGGGGCTGGTGAGGCTTTTATTGCATTTTGGTTTTGTGGTGTTTTCCTGGGGAGGACAGAAGGGTATTGATTAAAGAAAAAAAAAAACAAGCTAAACCTCACTTGTGGGTGTGAAGGTGGAAGGAGCGATGGTGTGATGCTGAGGGCTGGGGGACCCCAGCTCTGCCCTTGGTGCCATGAGCCTCATCCTGCAGCTTTGGGCACATCCATTGCCTCCAAGCTGATGAATAACGGGGCTGTCTCCTACCTGGGGTGACACTAGGGGTGTGTCTAGGGGACTCTACCCTCATCCTGCCCCTCCATAATTCCTGGCTGAGTCCTCCCAGGCCAGCTCACAGCCATGGAAGAGGGCAATCCACCTTTTTCTGAGCCAGGGAGGGAGCAGGGTTTAGTCCTTGCCCAGGGCTACAAACGGAGCTACTCACTGCTCCTTCTTGTCAGCAGCTTCCCAAACCTGCTGCCTCTCCATCACTGCTGAGTGACGGGTACCAGGCCAGCACAGAGATGCAACCACTCATATCCCTATTATGACACTGTCAGTGTCACAGCTGAGCGTGAGGGACTGGGAAAATGTCATTTCAGGTGTTAGAAAGTGACTGTGCCTTTGCCACACTATGGTTCTCGGTCCAAAGTGCTCTTCTGCCCATCAGTTCCAGCTGAAGGGGCCTCTGCCTTTGACTAGGGTATCTCAGCTGTGTGTTTTTTTAGAGAAAAGTGTGAGTTTAAGAGCCAGGCTGGCAGCCTTGGGCCAATGCAGCCCCTCCAGCTATAGCACAAATGCTGAATGAGCTCCACATCTCCTCCATGCAGGGCTTTCCTCTTCCCAGCCCGCCCTATTCCCTCTGCTCTGGACCCCTGCTGACACTTCCTGCCCTGCCAGGCCCTTCACCAACATCTCCCCCTGCTTTGGGGGGAACCTGTGCTGATGAGAAAAGAGAAACTCAGCCCTAATCACCAGCTCTGTCAGGAGTGATGTTTGAGCATCTGACACCTGGATGCCACCACTTTTCCCATCCCTTCCCAGTAGTACATGGAATTGGCAACACTCTGGGCCACCGTAGGGCTGCCTTGCACCCAGGTGGGCTCCAGAACTGGTTGCTGGGAGGTAGTGGAGGTAGTGACCTCATGAGCAGCTTGAGTGGCTCCAGTCTCTCCCAGCTGTGTGGACTCATCCCCTCGGCAGCAGGAATGGCTCCGGTGGCGTCTCGGAAGTGCCCGCAGTGCCAGGGCAATGGGCTCCCTGATGAGCTGGTATTATACTTCTTGAAAGAGAGATCAACAATGGGAAAGGGGGTGGGAGACGAGGAATGATTTATGAGGCTTCGCTTGGCCAAGCAGGGCATTCTCAGCATATTCCAAAATAATTTAGCATCATCTATTGTGCCTGCAGCGGGAGCTTGCCGCGGAAAACGAAAGAGAGCAAAAAAATCCGCCACATAAAGAAGGCAGAAACCCCCTTGATGGGATGGTTAGAGCTTGAAGTTTCTCTTTTCCTGAGGGCTGCTGTCTCCTCTCCCCAGTTCTCTCTGTAAATCAAACTGCCGGTGTCGGATCGGCGGCTCCGTCTTTTCCCGCAGCCGCTTCCCCGAGGCCTCCCCGTGCACCGAGGGGACGTAATCACCACCTAGAACAGCTTGAAGGACACGAGCGCGGGAGCCGAGAGAACGATTTGTAGTGAATAATTTAGTGGATGAATTTAAAGCTTTTGTTCTCGTCACAAATTACCTGCGAACTGCACGGGAAGGTTTTGATCGCACAAAGTCGTTTTGCAGCGTCTCTCTCTGCCAGCAGACCCACCTACCTGCTTCCCCGGGGTTTGAACCAGTGTGTTTTTCCCTGCACATCAGTGTGTTTTGGGGGTGGGTCGGACCTTCAATTAACCCATCATTTTGCTGGCTGTGGTTTTCATTACCGGCATAGGATTGCCTGCCTGGGCTGTGCTGGAAATTGGAGAGTGATGTTTGTAAATAGGAATGATTTGTGAAGTTTTCCTGTGTGTCATGGGGTGTCTGCACAGCCCTCAAAGCATTTTGCCTTTAATTGGAAGGGAATGAGATGGGCACAGGGCTGAGTGCCAAAGTTGGCATCCTGGAATGCACTGCTTGGACACTGCAGTTGGGGTTGTTTCCCCTCTTGCTGGAGAGGGACTCCTTATAAGGGTATGCAGTGATACAATAAGGGGGAATGGCTTTAAACTGACAGAGGTCAGGGTTTGACTGGATATTAGGAAGAAATTCTTCCCTGTGAGGCATTGGCACAGGTTGCCCAGAGAAAGTATGACTGCTGCATCCCTGCAAGTGTTCAAGGCCAGGTTGGACAGGTTTGGAACAACCTGATTTAGTGGAAGATATCCCTGTCCCCCTGTCAGAGGGGTTGGAATTTTATGATCTTTAAAGTCCCTTCCAACCCAAACCATCCCGTGATTCCCTCTCTTCACCCTGGCAGCTCTCTCACACCCTTGAGAGGTTTCCCCTGTGCTTGGTGTGGATGGTCGGATCCGAAGCTCTGTGCCTCCCCCTGCTCACTGCTGAGTTTGTCTGGGGCTTGGGAATTCAGCAAAGTGCATGTGAAGGAGGCTGCAGCCTGCCCAGAGAGAGCCACGTGAAATGAAGTTGTATCACTCTCCGAGATCAAATTATCCTTCTCAGCTTTCGGGGAGAGGACTTGCAGCAGCCCCATGCGAGAGCTCACTGCCTCCTCCTCCTCCTCGTCTCAGTTTATATCCCGGTCCCCTGGCAGACTGGAAATGCTCCCTCATCAGGGCCTGCTCTCTGTGCTAATGGCCCTCTATAAATAAGCCCCAGGAACAGCGATAGAGAACAATCATAAAAGGCAGGCGCATAAATTAAAGCCGATGTTATAATAAACCAGACAAGCCCTTCGTCGAGGGTTTTATGTTTCTCCTTGAGTCGGCAGCTTTGCCAGCAGAAAATGATTTCCGTGCGCCTTGGCCCGCTCCTCTGTCTCCCTGCTGCTCCGTAGGGGCTCATGAGTGGGTGGCAGAAATAGCTGGCATCACCATCCCCCTTTTTTTGGCATTACGGGTATAAAAGCCGCAGGAATTTCTCGGAACATCTCTCAGCATCCCTTACTCATGTACTTAGGGTGGATTTACTGATGGGGTGGCTTTGGCCACTTGTTGTGGCTATAAATGAAATGCAATGGCCCTGGGTGGCTGGAATTCCCAAGAGCTCAGCCCTGTGCCTGTGGAGAAAGGTGGAAGTTGTTGCATTCGCCCCAGTGAGTTGCAGTCAGACATCCTGGAGGGAGACGCTGGTGCGTAAAGTAACAGCATCTTGGAACGTGGTACCTCCGAAAGGCCGGTCCTTCCCCTTTGCCCCGGAGCGTCTGACCCATTGGAAAAGCACGCTCCGGTGGCTGGCATGTGGGCTCTGTGCCGAGGCTCCCGAGTGCCGCGGGAGTGCCGCGTGTGCCGCGCCCAAACTCCTGCCTCTCCCGGCGAGTTCACAACTGTCTCTCCAAATCACAGCCTGGATGACTGAAGCTTGGCAGGGCAAGCGGGAGCGGCAGGCGGAGCTGCCTCGCTCCCGGAGTTCAACTTCCCTGCGCTGGAGTCGTCCGGGAGATGCAGCGAGTTGTGCCGTGGGCACGGAGTCAGTCAGGGCGGTCTCACGAGCAGGAGTTGGTTCTGAGACACAGTGTGATGCTACATGGGGGGCTTTGGCAGAGCATATGTCTTGGTGAGGTCCCACCAGCTCAGGCTGCCCCCAAATCCCATTTGGACACTTTGGATCTGAGCTGATGACCCTGTGAGCTGGCAGTGAGGGTGCAAACTGCTGCTCTGGGCTTGCTTTCAACCTGCCCACCTGCCCCTTATGGTCCTCTCAACAAAATCCAGAGGCAGAGGGATGTGCGTTGGCAGGGAGACGTCACCCTGTGCCTCTTGCAGGAGACTGTGGGGACAACAAGCAGGAGAATTACAGGCATCCAGCTCACCATTTGAGGTTCGGAACAATTTGCGGGCACATGTTCAGCTCTGATTGAATTACATGCCTGGCCACACGTGCAGCTCTGTGAGGGGGGAAGATGCTGTGCAGAGTTAAGTGCTAAGTGCATCTGGGGGCAGCTCAAGTGCATCCTCTGGGTGCTCCTCCTGTTTGGTGGAGCTGCAGCACATCCCATGCTGGTGCAGGGAGGGGGTGACCAGGGGGATTCTGTGCATGGTGGGGTGTGGAGGGAAGAGGGGCAGGAAGGAGAGGAGGGAGGCAGGTGGAGGCAGAAAGGGAGGGATGGGGAGAGAGGATGAGCAGGTGGGCTCTGCTTTCTGCTCTGCACTCCCCCACGTGCTCTGGCCTGAGCTCCCCCTCGTGTTCAGCCACACATATTTCTCTGTTTCTCTCCTGACTCTCCTCTTCCAGTTATCGCAGGGATGTTCCATTTCTCCTGCCATGTTTGCACCGGAGAAGCCAGATCCCCATGGGGCAGCCCACTGGCTGCCAGCTTCCTTTTCCCCACAGCTGAGGCTCCCCCCTTCTCTGCAGTGTAATTGCAGCACCTCCGGCCTTTCTGAATATTCAGGCCAGAGCCAGATGCTCAACGAGCTCCGGAAAGAGCCAGAAATCTATAGTTTTGATCGTGCTGCAGACATGCCCTGGTGTGTCTCGCTGGGCTCCCTCGAGGGGCAGAGGCTGAATGTACCTTGCTGTACCAGTGCAGCACCAGTTCCCTCTGGAGGCTGCCGGGCTCTCCCTGCCACTGCTGCCGCTCATCAGCCCCTCGCTGGTCTTTCACAGGATCGTTTTCTGCTCCATTTCCTCCCCCAGCCTCTGGATCCCCCTCCAAGCTCTCTGCCTTCTTCTTTGTCATTCCGCCTGGGATAGAATATGACTGCAGCCACAAAGAGCTGAGATCGCAGCTCCCCTCGGGGCCTGTTTGCCCACATCACCTGTCGGATCGGGAGCCTGCATGTCCTTGGAAAAATATGTATTTCAGGCCGCCGGGGTGCTAATTTGCAAGGCCCATTACTCAAATGAAACATTAAAATGGCCGTCCATAAAGCAGAGCCTTTATCCGTGCCTCCCCCTCGGTCTGAGCTCCCCGCGCCAGGTATAGGCTTCCTGTCAAGCCCGAGAGCCAAAAGCAAAGATTTATCGAAAGGTTCCTTGACTCCGACTTGCATTTTAATTATGTCGCCGTCAGCCTGTGCCGAGAATAAACTCGGTGGCTATTGTGTTATCCTCGCTTCATCTCTCCGGATGAATGCTCCGGGAGAGACGTGGGTTTGTGGTGGCCCCAGTGGGGACCCTCTTGCATTCCCACGTCCTTTCCCGCCCGCTTGCCTGCACGGATCAGCAGAGCAATATACTGCTGAAATACCGACCTGCACGTGGGGGTGGTGAGGCCACGCCTGGAGTGCTGTGTCCAGCTCCGGGCCCCTCAGTTTAGGAAGGACATGGAGGGGCTGGAGCAGGTCCAGAGAAGGGAACAGAGCTGGGGAAGGGACTGGAACACAAGTGCTGTGAGGAGAGGCTGAGGGAGCTGGGGTTGTTGAGGCTGGAGAAGAGGAGGTTCAGGGGAGACCTCCTCACTCTCTACAACTCCCTGACAGGAGGGTGGAGCTGGGTGGGGGTTGGTCTCTTTTCCCAGGAACCAGCAGTAGGACAAGAGGGCTCGGTCTTAAGCTATGCCAGGGGAGGTTTAGGTTGGATATTAGGAAGAAATTCTTTACAGAGAGGGTGATCAGGCATTAGAATGGGCTGCCCGGGGAGTGGGTGGATTCTCCGTCCTTGAAGGTTTTTAAGATGAGACTGGATGTGGCATCAGTGCCATGGTCTGGGAATCACGGCGGGGTTGGATCAAGGGTTGGACTTGATGATCTCAGAGGTCTTTTCCAACCTGGCTGATTTTTTGATTCTATGATTCTATGATGGGAGGGAAGGGTCTGGGAAGTGAGTGCTTCTGGCAGGTGAGTGCTGTGCATCCCTGTTTCTCAGTGCCTCAGTTTCCCTTCATGTGGGAGATCCATCTCCGCCTCTCCCAACCCATTGAGTCTGCAGGGAGGGTGAGTCCTTGCCCTGCCACGACCTGCTGTTGGGACGAGGGGCAGAGAGCAGGGTCTGGTGTGGTGCTGGAACCCAAATTGCTTTTTGAAGAGCTCGATTTCACAGTGGGAGCAAAGCCGGATTGTGAATCCCTGCTTGTCAGGGAGGAGATGCGCTGAACTTGTTTATTTTCCCTATGTATTTATGAGCTGGGGTGTGTATAAATATTGCTCGCCCGCGCCAGACAACACTGGTGTCGTGCTTCCAGCGGGTGCAAAGTTTGACCTGGCACTTCCCGGCGGGAGCAATGCATATTTATTAGCCCGGCGCTGGGTGGGAATGGATCCCTCCCTCCCCGGCGTGGCAGACGCTGTCTCAGCAAAACGAGGGTTATTATTAAAATAAATAAAAGCAAAAGCTGCGTGGCCATCACGGCATCTCCTGTGATGACTTCAGGGTGGAGCCAGCTTTTCCTGGGGGAGGAGAGGGGATCGTGGAGAAGATGCTCCTGGGAAGATTCCAGCTGTGCAGACTCCAACTCCAGGTGCCACAGCTTGTCCCCTGCCTCAGTTTCCCCATCAATAACAGTGACTTATAGAAGTGACGTAAGTCTCAGCCTGGCAGAGGAGTGTGAAACTCTCCCTTCATTAATAAGCACAAAGTGCCTAGATATTTTTAGATGGAAGTGCCACGTATTGATATAATATTACTGTACCTCGTTTGACTTCTTTTTCGATTGCAAGCCCCCTCTTGATCCCGTTACCTGCAGTAACAGTTATCTGGCTATATTTTATCATCTGAATATTTCAATTAAATTACTTTGGGGGGGGGAAAGCAGCCTAGGCTGAAGTTGGAAATGATCACTGTATCACTCCAACTTCCCTCCATTCCCAGAAGGTTAATTGAAAGGCAGCCATCTTGGTGACGTTTAGACAAATGAGGATAATTATGTGTTCTCCAGCTCTTTGAGAGGTTAATTGCTTAGATGTACGAAGACTTGAAGAACAAAGAAAGAATAAATCAGAAGCAGGACTATGATCTGATAATGTAATTTGGGATATTCACGTACAACTCAAACAAATAAACCCCCTAATTGCATGAAGTCGTTCTGCCCCGTGGGGTTGCCGGGATCAGGCTCCTGGTCCTCAGGGATGCTTGGAGAAGGGGGGTATAAGCAGGAGAGGTCTTCATCTGGCTCATGTCCAGGGGTGTCTGTTGTCATCTCATGCTGATGATGACTTCTTTATCTGGCACTGGAGATGACTTCCTCATCTCCAGGCTGTCGCCTGGCTCCTTAGTGCCTGCAGCATCCAGCCCTCATCCTGGCAGCAGAACAGTGGGTGGAAATCAGATGGGCCAGGGAGGTGCGGGAGCAGCGAGCAGAGGATTTCCTCTGGTGGGTTATTTTATTTTGCCTAATTGCTGATGAAATTCCTGCAAATTGGCAATTATATTCCTGAGCTGATGGCTCACCCAGGTCATTTAGGGATCTCGGATTTGGCAGGAGCACTTTACGGTGTTCGCCATGAAATATGGCTTCACTTCCATCGACAGGATTTCTCTCTTTTTAGAGGTTACTAGTTCTGCCTGCGAGGATTTTGCACCTAAATCTTGTGATGGCACCATCCTGAAGGAAACGGGTTTTTTTCCTTTTAGTTCACCCTGGTGGACTAGTTTGGGGGTTGGTTTGTCCGTCTGTCAGCCCCTCCATCCTGTTGGAATGGGGTACAGAAGGCTCTGGGAGCGACTTACAGGCATGAGGGGTGTGGATGGAGTGAGTTGATTTTCCCCTCACCTTCCCCTGCCTGCTGGTGCTGCAGTGAGAAGTGCAGTGTGGAGCCAAGACCTTGGAAACTTGGAGCTTTTATGGAGTTCTCAGGGCTGTGTGGAACACCAGGGTGTCCAGCCAGGATCAAATACCACCTCACTCATCAGCTGTGAGGGTCAGGAAAACGGTGCTTTTTTTTTTCTCCACTGAGAGCTTGAGGGTGAAACGTCTTCATCTGGAATCTCCTTCCTCCTCTGCTCTGTCTCTGGGGAAGTTGGAATTGATTTCAAATGAGCAAATGCCTTCCCACCCCTAACGTGCAAGGAGCTCTGAGCGTCGGGCTCCGAAACTCCGGCGAGAGGTTTTTCCGTCGATCTGTCTGGAATTGCAGTTTAATTCTCTGCATTTGCTCCCATATTGTGCATTAAGATACAGCGAGTTTATCCAGCAGTCCAGCTGTTTTGAAGATAATTACTACAGAACTCAACCTGATGTAAAATAATCCTCCCGGGCAAGCAGCCAAGAGCCTGAGACTTATCCTCCAAAGACTGAAACCTCTCCATTACCCTTAAGAGCCGCAGAGATAGCGGTGGGCATCTCATGACAAATATATTTTTGGTGGTAATCAGTGGCAGGATGTGAGAAGAGGTTTTTCTTTCCCCCCTGATTCCTGCTGGGGAGGGTGGTGCAGCTGGACTGACTGAGAGCAATGAGTAATGGAGGCATGTCTGGATTTCCATCCAAAGTGCCCTTTGTGCCATCGTTTCTCCCATGTGGCAACACCATGCCCATCGCTGTATTGCCACCACTGGGGTGGCTTCAAGGTGGTTTTCCCTCCTTGCAATCCAGGATCAGGTGTCCAATGGCTTTGCTCTGGCTGCTTCTCTCACAGATATTCCCTGCTCCAGGTTTTAATCAGCCTGCCAGCATCCTTTCTTCTTTTGGGATTCCAGGATGCTGCCGGAGCCACGGACATATCCTCCTGGGTTGAAAGTGTCCCTTTATCCAGCTGAGAAGGAGACAGTCACCGGTCCCATCAGGATGGCTGAATCATAGCAGTCAGAGCCTTGTATTTCCATGTGCTAATTACCGCTACTTAACTGCAGGTCTAATTCTGACAGCAAAAGTTATTCCCCTCTCTCCCTGCCTGGGAAAAACCTGGGAAAAAACCCCATTGCAGGCATGGAGGTACTCCAGGTTCTCAACTGTTCAACTCTGCTAGTGATAAACTCGGTGCTTCTTCTCTGCTTTTGATTGGAGAACACTAGAAATCAGCCAGGGTGCGGGTGCTGCATTGTGTTAGATTAGCGCTGATTGAGGCGCTGCACGGGCGCTGATTGAGGTGCAGGGCTCTGCCAGGAGCAGGGTTGTGTCCCCTAATCAACACCCTTGAAGGGTGGTGGTGGGTGTCTCTTGTTGGGTTTTTTACCTGCTGGGATGTAGGGCAGGGCTTGGTGTAGGGTAGAGGGGAATTTGGCTTCCCTGGTGAGAAGAAAACTCTCTGCTGATGTTTCCTGGGACAGGTATCCAGGGCAGAGGAGACTGAGGGGAGACCTCATTGCAATCTTCAACATCCTCATGAGGGGCAGCAGAGGGGCGGGTATCATCTCTTCTTTTTTGTGACCACTGACAGGACTCAAGGAAAAGACATGAAGCTGACTCAGGGCAGGTTTAGGTTGGATCTCAGGAAAAGGTTTTTCACCCAGAAGGTGGTGGGGCTCTGAACAGCCTCCCCAGGGCAGTGGGCACAGCACCAAGGCTGTCTGAGTTGAAGAAGTGTTTGGACAATGCTCTCAGGCACAGGGTGGGATTCTTGGGGTGTCCTGTGCAGGGCCAGGAGTTGGACTTGATGATGCTGGTGGATCCCTTACAACTCAGCACATTCTATGAGTCTGTGAGGTAGTGATGTCTTGATGGTAAATGCTGGTAGATGGTGATATTCTCCTTGGAGAGGAGCTGGGAAGATGTCCCAGCCTTCCTCAAACCACAGGATTGCCCGCTGGCCACAAGCAAGTTGGAAATCAGTGTCTGGCTGTATCAGGGAGAGAGTGCAATCACTTAGGTACTTTTTTGGGCAAGGAAAGATGCATTGCTGCATTTTTTTCTAATTTATGTGGTTTTCCTGGCCTGGCTGCCCCTGCTCAGTGCCTTCCTTATCCTCTCTCTCTTTGGGAGATCAGGTGTGGCCGCCAGCATTGACTGACTCCGATGTTCACATTTATGTGCCACCTGCTCTATAAACATTCCCATTGATTTGCTCTATCCAAAGGTCTCCTACTTTATTTCTTTTGCTGCTTCCTCATATTTCCTTATGAAGATTTCTCTTAAGCTGATAACAGCTGTCAACTGTTGGGGCTTAGGCTGACACCTTTTGACTTTCCCTACTGGGTGGGGGGAGCACCCCAGTACGTGGACATGGATATGGATGCACTGTTGTGTCAGAAACAAGGGATTTGTGGTGGGAAAAAGAAGTGGGAGCCGGGAGCACCCGACCTTGTCGGGTCTCCCTTCCTCTTGCTGATGATGTTGTCAGGGTGACGTGTGTCCCTGCAAGCTGTAAGTAGAAGCAATGAGGAGTGAAAGAAGGGCTTTAGGAACCAAAGGCAAAGCCTGGCTCGCATTAACAGAGCTGACTGTTTCTGGATTTGCTCGATGTGGAGCATTAATTCAGAAAATCCCATGAATGGCTTTGGGGAGGAGATGGGATCAGTTAGTGGGGGCACCGTGCAGCAGCTCCACCTCGCTGGGCATCCCTTCCCTATTCAAACTAAGATTTCAAGCCACCTGCAGCACAGCTCTGCCTGTGTCAGCCTTAGCATCGTGCTGTGGTACCTGGGTCCACCCCTGAGACCAAAGGTGGGCTCAGACCCCCATCCCCAAATTAACATCAGCTCAAGCTTGGCAGCGACCCGGCCTCAGGCTCAGCCTTTGCATCCCCTGGGCTGTCACAGAGGCCACCCAAAGCCCTGCAAATGCTGAGTGCAGACCAGGCAGTGTTTTGTGTGGCATGGCCCCCTCAGGGACTGCACAGTGAGCATTGTCTTGACTTCTGACGCCTCGCACAGACGGCTCCCGCCCTCCTCATCATCTTGTTATCATTCTAATGTCTGGGAGCTGCAGTCATGGACCAAAACACCATTAAACTATCTGAAATGGAGCAACTCGACAGCCTCTGCCCTCGCAGGCTTATTATCTTTGCAGATGGATATTTTATATTTAGCAACCTCTAATGTATCAATTTGGGCTTTGATTTTTCACAGGGAGCAGCTTCTATTCTGGTGCTCGGTGGTGGGCAAGCTGCCACCACAGGGGAACTGGTGGGGAGAAGCCCTCCCTGACAAACCCCTATTCTCTAGGGAGGGCAGGACGGTCCTGTAGCCCTTGTAGGGCTCTAAGGAGGGGGGAATTGTTGGCAGGGAAGAATTTTGCCAGTGGTCTGGAGCGTGTTTGTACAGCAGTGGGAGCGCTTGGGGAATCGGAGCAGTAGCGGTAGGGCCAGGCAATTAATTAAAGTTGCAGAGAGCGAGAGCTGGTGGCTTTGTGGGAGGCAGTGGCTGACTGGTGTACAGTGGGGAGGGAGGGATGTTATGGAGAAAAGCAGAACACTTCAGGCTGACCGAGCTCTTGTGCATCCCATGCTCCTTGTTTTCCCACAGGGGTGATGTGGGATCAGGGCTTATGGAGTGGTTGGTGAGGGCTGGATGGGAGGTGGTTGTGCTGGGCAATGCCAAGTGGCACATCCTGGGTCCTCTCCATCCTCAGGGCTCTGGTGTGACATGAGGATGGTGTGGAGGTGTGCACCCCACATTGAGGCACCAGGGTGGGTGGGAGAGAGGGGAGAAGGGGCACCGTGGGTGACTCAAAGAAGAGACAGATGCCAGCAGAAGTGATCGGGATTAAAGACAAAGTGCCTCCCAAGGATATCATGGATAGCAGTGACGGAAGCCGAGGCAGTGCAATCCTGCCCTCAGGAGCTATTGTGTGAGACCCGTCATCACAAGCCATGGTTGCCATTGTCCCTATGGATAATGTGGCGGGACACATTGTTGGGAGAGGATTAGAGGAGCCGCCGCATTTTGATGGCCTGTTTCTCATTTGCATCTTTAACGAAGTGGGAGCCCAGCCAGGTTCTGTTCTTTTGTGTTTACTTCTGAGGAAGTGTGTTTATTTCCGATGATTACAAATAAATCTCCTCTGCCTTTGCTCCAGCCGCCCGGAATAAAAAGCGTTCGGAGCCCGTTCACTGTGTAACCGGGGCGAATATTGGAAGCAAAGGAGAAATCCCATTAGGAGTCCCCGGCAAACGTAATTAACAATTTCTTCTCAGAGACAAGGGGGTTTGCTCTGCCCCTGTGACAGGTATTTTTGGTTGGAAGCATCCCAGGGTGAAGCATCACCTGGTCACTGTCAAGGGGCTTCTCTCCCGATCCGGGTGAGCTATTTTAGCCGCTGAAAACTGGGTCAGCTGGCAAGTTTGCACCTGGTTTTGGCATCTCCATTTGTCATCCTGATGAGACACGTTACCTGCAGGAGAGAGAAGCAGTTTGGGGTTGAAGGGCCATAGAGGAGTTTAAAAGTAGAGCATTGTTGGTTTGAATAAGGAAGAGGGGGGGGTTTGAATGATAGAATCATCAAATATCCTCAGTTAGAAGGGACCAGCAAGGAGCATCGAGTCCAGCTCCAAGAGAATGCCAAAAATCCCACCATGGACAACAAATTTGGGTTGATCCATAGATGAGCATCTCCCCCCAGCCTCTTGTCATGGACAGGGACCAGTTGCCTCAGCTCTGCAGGTACAGGCATTTCTCAGGATGCACATCTACATTTTGGGGTCTCATGCAAAATATCCTCAGGATATTTTTGACCCACGGAGAGGGTTTTGCAAGACTTGCTTTATGCCTCCAACTCTTTGTGTGCCATTTATCCCTCCAAATTAGTTCCAGAAATCTTGTGCTGACTGTGGGCAAGATATTTCCCTCACCACTGGGCAGGTGTCGAGGGCAACCCCAGGCTTTGCCCTCGTGCTCAGATGAGTCAGCAGTGCAGGAAAGGTCCCTAACATGGCTGGGAAAGGTGGAGGATGAAGGTGGAGGGTGTTGTGGCTCATCCCACATGTAGGAGTGGTGCTGTCAGTGTCATTGATGGGGCTGGGCAGGAGCCTGCTGTGGGAGCAGCGCGGGGGTCTCTCCTAATAGGTGCAGGAGGAGGGAGACGGTCACTTTGTGCCGCCGAACACAAAGGGCACGTCAGCGGAGTTATCTGTATTGTTGACACTAAGTGAAATAATTCCACGGCAAACTTCAAAATTAGCATTTAAGGATGAGGAATGGGGGCAATTAGAGGGGAAGCGGCGCAGCGCCGGTGCCCCCGGCTCCCACCCTCATGCATCTTCTCACTCTGCCGTGTTCAGGTTCAGCGCCCTCATCTCTGGTGGAGTGCTGGGATCCCTACGGCAGCTCTCGTCCTCCCACAGAGAGAGGGGATTAATATGGGCCTCAGGAGATGAAGCCTTCGAGAGGCCACATGTATCATTGTGAGCGCCAGGGGCTGGAGCTCAGGCGAGGCCCAGCATCCAGAGCTCTCCAGCAAGCTGCTCTGGAGGAGGGAAGTCATGGTTGGAGGCAGCTGAAGGTTTGCAGATGGTGAAAAGTCTCTGCTTAAAGGCAGTGAGGGTCTGAGTGGGATGCAGGGATGGAGGAGCACGAAGAAGGGCTGCGTGGGGGAGCCGGGACACGGGTGTGTGCCAGGGGCTCAGGTTTGGGCTGATGATATCATTCCCGAGATATTCCCCCTGCCTTGCTGATGGGTTTTCTCCAGGTGAACTGCAGAGCCAGAATGGGTTTATTTTCCTCCCATCTGACAGGCCCTTTATTGTCTTTTGTCCCTTCTGGACTCGTAAGGCAGAGTTTCTGGAGATGGATACGGCGCCTTCAGGAGACTGTTAATGGGGGTTTGTCTTTGGTTTTAATTAGATCCCTTCAAGGGAAAACCTCCTGGCCTGCTTTATTATCCAGCTTTGTCAGAGCTTGTCTGCTTTATCTAAACACTTTGCAGAAGTCTCTTTACCTGTTTGCTTACTGGAGACATTATCATAATCCTGGTCAATTGGAAATGGGTAGCAAAGACGGCTCAGCAGACAAGGGAGCTTAGCAGCTAATGGAGATCGCTTTCCCAGACAGGTAAAGAAGCTGAGGAGGTGCTCCTTGTGCCAGGCTGTCCATCAGCATTTCCTTTGTAGTGCCAATTGCCCAGGCACAGGAAAACTGTTGGCAGGAAGGCAAGGTCAGCTGAGAAGGTGCCTCCAGGAATGCTGAGAGCTCTTTGCCAGCTGATGGCTGGTGGGTTTTCTGCTGGTGGTGGTTCTGACGCATTTCCAGGAGATGCAGAAGGGTTGGTTTTTTGAAGGAGGGTGGTTTTCCTGGTTGTTTAGCTGCAGGAGACAGCCTGGACTCTGGTGGAAAGGAGCACAATGCTGCACAATCGGAGCCAAAGGGACTTGGTCCTGAATTAGCTATTGAGTGGCAGCAATTGAAGAATGAGCTCAAGGAGTAGGGAGGAGGGGCCTTTGCCTCCTTGCTCTTGCCCTGAGTTTGTTAGAGAGGTCTCAGGTTCCTGCCCCCTCGCTCTGAGTGGTTTCTAGGGTTGTACTTGTCACCACAGACAAGGGAGGCCGATGTTGTTCTTCCCCTCCCTCACACGAACGTGTCCACCTGGGACACCCCCTGTGTGCCTGTGCAGGTGCAGCTCTGAGATGTAAATACGAGCTGTAAATGCAAAATGAACTGCCCCAGTTCTTGGGTGTCCTGGACCAGCCTCAGATTTCCCTGGGAAGCACATCCCATACGCGCCAGCCAAAGCCGGGCAGTGACAGTCGAACGTGCTCAGCGCGAGCTTCTCGTCCCTGTCACTTCAAACCCTAGTCCTTGTGCTTCACCCCTAATGAGGGGACCCAAGAGCACCTCGCAGGGCTGTAGTCTGGATATTTATATGAGCGCAGACATGCGAGTTGTCTGTTTTACATATTGCTGCCCTGATTTTTTGGTGCACGCGATGAATAATTTACAGAAGCCGTGTGTAAGTATCTCTTTATTATTCATTATAATGAAGTGAGACAGCAGTAATAGTCCACTAGACTGGAATCCCCCAGGGCCGAACTTCACTCGGCTGTGCTTAGCTCTCCCCCAGTTAATTTGAAAGAAGAGAGGGCTCGGCTTCCCGACAAGGATGGTGCCGTCTGCCGGCTCGAGGCCGCCTTGGTCTGGCAGAGCTGAGCTGGTGCTGGGATATGTCTGACACCCGGGCAGGCTCCCGGCATTCCGGCAGTGCTGCGGCGGGCGGGGAGGGCCATCCGTCTTTCCCGGCGTCCGTACGTGGTGTGGCTGGCAGAGACGAACGGCTCCTGCAAGGGGAAAAGGACTTGTTTGCGGGAGGATATATGGCTCGTTCCTCCGAACCGAGCGCCCGGGGGGGACCCTCAAACATGCCAAGTATGGCCCCTTCCCTCCGCCCGATTAATAATCTCGATCGAAGTGACGCTCTGCAATCTCAGCGAGGGAGGCATATAACACCTCGGAAGCCTGGGCAGGAGAGGTCCTGTGGTGGGGACAAGGACAGGAACAGCCTTCCAGCCTCTCTCCAAATTTACAGACATGTGGAGAGGGACTCACATGAGTTTCTTGATTGACTGTAGGTGCCTTTTCCTGCGATCTCAGCTGCACAAAGCTGCAGCAGCACTGCCACCACCGGCACTAGCACACACCTGGCTTGGTTTTCCCGGTTTTCTTTCATGCCAAGGGACAGCTTCCCTACCGTGGTCCTCAGGTGGGAAACGTGAAGCTCCTGAGAGGGGCCAGGCTCTTAATTTAGCCAAATGCTCAGTGCTTGTACCACAGGTGCCACAGAGGCAGCAGGGAAGGCCATGAGTAAATAGATGGATATCTATCAAACAGAACGAAATAGCCATGATTTCCAGGAACATTTTAATTCCCTTCCCCCCCCCCCTTTGCCAAGTGTAAGTCAGTGCTGTGGGCTGGAGCTGCTGAGCTCCCGCGTGCCTCGAAGCGGGGAGGGTGGGAGCCAGGCAGGAAATAAATAATGGAAACGACCGCGCTGTGTTTTCAAGGCACTTGTAGGATTTACAGCTGCTTATCCAAATGTTCCCTTCCCTTCCCCGCGTGCTGGCTTGGCCGTCTCCGACTGTTCCTCTCCTTCCCCTCTCCCTGCGCGTGTTCTGCGGCCCCTGTCCCCGTGTATATCACCCCAGGGATGGCTCGAGGGCCGTGCCGACAAGACCAACTGTCAGCAAATTTTACAGCTTCATCTGAAATTCTCAGTGCACGGCGGGGGCGAGGAGGGGGGTGATGGAGGTGGTGGGGGGGTAGGGATGGTAGGTAGGGATAGTCTGCGTGGCTTGCGGAGGTTGAATGCAACGAGAATTTTGTCTGCAGTTCCTGAGTTGTGTATCAAAGAAAACGGGAGGGTTTATTTCTGGTGAACCTGCCATTTATGCGAAATCTCGGGTGATGGGAGGATGTGGGGCAGGGCTGTGCGGCCGTGGCATGTGCCATCTCCGTGCTGGCAGTGATGGGGAGCCAGCACCGCAGCTCCCATCCTGCTCCCAGCCCGTTTGGGGGTCGGGGACGCTCCCTGGGTGCTCTCAGGTGTGTGACGCTCCGTCTCTCCCGCCGCAGGTGTACTGTGGATGAGCGGGTCACGCGGGTGGCGTGGTTGAACCGCAGCACCATCCTGTATGCCGGCAATGACAAGTGGTCTATAGACAACCGCGTGGTCATCCTCTCCAACACCAAGACCCAGTACAGCATCAAGATCCACAACGTGGACGTGTACGATGAGGGCCCCTACACCTGCTCCGTGCAGACAGACAATCACCCCAAGACTTCGCGCGTCCACCTCATCGTGCAAGGTAGGTCTGAATATACCTTGTGCTCTTGCTGGATGGTTTGATTTGCACGGGTGTCTGGATTTGTGAAGGGTTTGGAGGCCCTGTTGGTGATGGAGATGGAACCAATATCAGTTGCTTCAGGGATTGCGTGGTGTGCCAGTTTTGGCTGGGGTAGAATTAATTGTCTTCCTAGGAGCCAGTACAGGGCTGTGTTTTGGCTTATTCTGAACACAGGGGTGTGTTTGTTATTGCTGAGCAGTGTTTACACAGAGCCAGGGCCTTTTCTGTTTTTTTGCGTTGCCACACGGGTAAGGAAGTTGGGGGTACCTGGGAAGCTGGGAGGAAACACAGCCAGGACAGGTGACCCAGACTGACCAAAGGGGTATTCCAGACCATATGACATCATGCTTGGCACATAAAGTTGTGGGGAAGAAGGAGGAAGGGTGTGTGGGGGAGAAGCAGAACCGAGCAGCACGAGGCCCTGTGATTTTGGGAGCGGCTGGATTCTGTGAATGTTGAAGTCACAGTGGGACCCCAAAGGGCTTTTGGCACAGGGTTTCATAGGCAAGTGTGTCTATGTGGCAGATGCTGTTGGGTTGCAAAGCAGCATCCTGGGGCTGTTCTGATGAGGGGATCCAGGTGCCCGTAGCACTCTGATGGATGCCGCCTCCGGATCCTTGCGGCTTTGCACCAGCTACTGGCTTTTGTCCGGCCTCTAGATTAATTTTTCAGAGTTAGTGTTAGTTCAGGTTAGATAAAGATAATGAAAGTTTCCTAATCCTCTTAAAGAAGATTTATTTGGCTGAGTAGAAAGCTCTCGGAATACAATAAAGCGTGTATAAAACCAGGACCTAATCTTTCCTTTAATTTCAAACAGCTGATGGGTATTGATTTTGCAATGAGCAAATCTGAAAACTTTCTCAGCCTCGACATGTCTCTGAGAAGCCCCCAGCAGAGTTATGTATGTATTTATGTATTCTTCTCACTGGGAGGAGGCAGGGGTTGATTGTGGCAACCTATCCAAGAGGTTCTCCTGCCCGGTGTCAGTGGGAGTGTGTTGGGAAACCCTGGATCACGTGCACCAGGCTGTGGTGGTGAGGGGAGCGCTCACCTCAGGAAGAGGGGAGCAGAGACCCACTGGGAGCATCCCTCCATCCCCTTGGTTGGAGCTCCCCCTCTCCCCCTTTTTGAGTTGCGTGCGAGCTGTCCATCTGTGAAGTTTAATCTGTTTATCCTGTCTGCTCTCTAATCGTGCTAATCCATCCAGTCAACACCGGTGAAGTATCCGACTGCTTTGCACCTAATGAAATCAGGTGAACTGGCAGCGATGCTCAGCCCCTGCTCTCCTCGCCCCTTTTTGCAGGCACTTGCCAGGCTTGGGCAGGTGGAGGTGAGAGATAGTTTGTGTCCAGAGTCTGGTGATGAGGCATTTCTGACTGTGCTGGGAGTTTTTTTCCTGGTTGTGAGCAAGTCCTGTTGAATTGCTCCCACTGCAGTGATGACTGTGGTTCTCAGCAGTGGTGCTTATCCACAGCCTGAGAGGAGCTGGGGATACAGGCACGGGTCAAGTGGTCCATGCTGAGCAGGGTCTGTATTTCCCTTTCAATGTGTTAAGCCACAGAGTCTGTCTAAGCTGGTCTGTGAGAAAATCCATCTGTAGGTGCCACCTTGCTGTCCCTTTGATGGTGGTGGCCCGAGAGGCAAATCCTTCAGTTCAGCCTGAGGAAGAGGAGGTTACATGGAGAACTCATAACAGCCTTCCAGTATCTGAAGGAGCCTTAAAGAAAGCCGGAGAGGGACTCTCCATCAGGAGCTGTAGTTACAAGGAGTAATGGATTCAAACTGAAAGAAAGGAAATTTAGTTTAGATATAAGGAAGGAATTCTTCCCTGTGAGGTGGGGAGGCCCTGGCACAGGTTGCCCAGAGAAGCTGTGGCTACCCCAGCCCTGGAAGTGTCCAAGGCCAGGTTGGACAGGGCTTGGAGCAACCTGGGCTAGTGGAAGGTGTCCCTGCCCATGGCAGGGGGTGGAACAAGATGATCTTTAAGGTCCCTCCCAACCCAAACCATTCTAAGATTCAGCCCCACTGCAGTTCCTTGGTGGATAAAATGTGCTTTCAGGGGGCTTTCTGTGAGGATGAATAACATACAGTCCTTTGCTCAGTGCTGGGAGGAAGGGAGCAGTTTTCCAAAGATGCATTTGGTCCTGTCTGTTACTGCAAGCAGAGCACACACTTTACAGGGATGGGAGCAAAGCCTGGCCTCAAAACTGAGGTTTAGGTCTCTCCTCTGTTTACTGGCCTCACTGTGCCAGCGGGCTGACAAACAGGCAGTAATGGCCAGTTAGCAACTGCATTCAGGTCAATTAATTTCTATTTGTATTTTTGCAAAACTATAAGTTGGCCGGAGAGGGTATTGATTCTTCGTCCCCGTCTTCAATTGGGTTTTAATTGTGCTGCTGCGGGGCCCGGCCTTCCCTCCCAGCAACCCAGCGATAAATCTGCCAGGGAACTGCCGTCAACAGTAAATGTGTCTCTTAGTAGCACTATTAATATGTCTCTTGCATTGGTTCATTGCAACAGCCATTAACAGGGTTTATAAGAGTGTAGATGGCAGGAAGCCAGAAGGGGTTTTTTGTCTCCCTTCTCCTCTTTTTTTTTTTTTTTCAGGCACTGCCTCGTGAGGAGGGGACAGATGCTTTCAGGGGCATGCGCGGGGCTTGTGGCACGTCAGGGTGTTCTGGGGAGAGTTTGGAATGCAGAGAGAACAGGCATTTAATCTCCTATAAGGAGAAGATGAGCCACCTCATCCTGCTTTTCTCATAAACAGTTTGAGTGGAGGATGTCATGGGGCTGGACCTTGGCGAGCCCTCCTGCCCCTGGGATGAGCCCTGCAAAGCCCACCTCTGCTCCTGGGAGGTGCAACCTTGCAAGGAGGAACCAGGAGGTCTTACCTCACAGTGCCACAGAATGGTTTTGGTGTGAGGAGTGTGGTAGACCACAGGCATGTCACAGCTGTGCCTTCTTGGCCTGGGCTGTTTCAGGGAATACTTCAGTCTGAAACATGGAGCTCAGGGTCAGTGTTTTGGTGCAGGCTGTGACTTTGGGATCCTGTCTGGTGGAGATTTTGGCAGTGAACATTGATACTGGCCATCCCTACCTAATAGTGGTCTTTGGTATTCCTCAGATGTCCTCTGGTTTGATTTATTTACGGACCCCTTTCCTGTACTGCCTTAATCCTACTCACCATGGATTTTTCATTAAAGCCTCTCCCAGCTGCCGGCATTATTTCTCTTAGTTTCTGGTTGGCACAATCCATTTTCCCATCTCGGTGTTTTCTGCTTTCCTCGCCCTGGGGACCAGAGCAGGTTTTGGAGGACCATGGCCTTCATTTACAGTACTGAGGTTGTGGTTGTGTGGTGTGTTTTCCACATGCACATAAGGATGCTCTCCCAGAGCCAATCCTGTGTCTCATCCACTGCCTCTCACAGCAGCACCAGTGCAGGCAGAGATTTTCAGTCAGTATTTCAAAAACAAATTGAGTCTTTTTTTTTCCTTTTGATAACAACTGATTCCTCAAGCCTCTGAAAGGGCCACCCCTACCCCATGCCAGTCCCATTGAGATCTTTTTCTCCAATGGCAAAAGGCTGGGAAGGTGCAACCAGACCCTTACCTTGCTCCTCCTCCCTCCCTGAAGAAGTAGAGGATGGGCAAGAAAGTGAAAATGGCCAAATGAAGGTGATGCAGCAGCAATGCGGCAGCGAATTCAGAGGCAAAGGAGCCCAGAGAAAATCTGGAAGGAATAGCAAAGATGGTAGAAAAAAAGCAAGTGGAGGGGAAATAAAAACAAAACAAAAAAACAGGATGAGAAGAAAAGCCCAGAGACTTGTAGAACAAAGGGAAGAGAGAAAGAAATGTGCACACACAGAACTGAGTATCAAAAGGACAGGAGGCAGCAAAGGGAAGAAATGAAAAAGTAATGAAGGAGTGAGGGCACGGAGAGGGGGAAGGTCTGGAGAGAGGAAGAGTCCAACTGGTGGGAAGTAATCAGTACTCACTGCCCAGGCAGGAACAGCCACTGTCCCAAAATCCGGGTGGGAGGATGGAAAAGAGACAGGATGGAAAGCACCCAGAGAGCATCCTTGGGCTCCCATTCTTGAGGCTTCTTAAAATTGGTGAAAAGGAGCCATCGGGATGTGTCACAGGGATCAGGAGCCGCTGGAACAAAAGCACAGCAGCAGATGATTAATTACTGCAAAAAGCAAAAATGGGGAAGAGGAGGGAGAACTGGAGAAGTTGTTTCCCGATTATATTTCCGAACAGAAAGAACATTTTAGCGCGCGCACAAATAGCTCCCTGGGAAGCACTCTCACTTCCTAATTGTTCATAAATTTACTGACAGGTGGTTACACAGTAGGTATAACGCTGTGAGTTTCGGTTTTATTGCTTTCCCTGGCTCAACGTGAAAACTTGGAGAAAAAGGATGCACAGGGAGCAGTCGGGTGAACTCCGCCTGGGAAAGGGTGTTCAATGGCTGTGTTTAATTTTTGCGATGTCCCTTCTCATCAGAGGATCACACAAAGAGTGTTTTACTGGGGGAAGGCTGTGAAAAGGCAGCATTCAAGACCCAGGGAAGGGAAAGGGAAGATATGCCTGAAATGGAGAACACGTGAGGCTGTGTCACGCCGCTCGCTTGGCAGGGAAATTTGACAAAAAACACTCTGTTGACCAGTCTGTAGCTTTCAGATGGGCTTAGTGCATTATCTCAATAAAATCAGCTCTGATGAGCCTCTTAGACTGGGCTGTCAGCGGAATGGGATCGATTAGAGACAATAATCTTTGCTGCCAAGAAGCAACATGTTGTTAAAATTCTTGATGTCACCTCCTTGCCCCAGTCTCTTCCCCCAAAGACTGGATGGGACATGGAGAGTTTGTGCAGTGTGTCCTTGCAAGTGTCTCCTGTACCCCAAACCCAAAGATGAGTTGGGAGACAGGGAAGCACATCCATTTCTGTCTGCCAGCCTGGAGCTGGCTTGCAGGTGCCCCTTTTAAAGGCATCAGCCCCAAACGGAAGCTGTTCTTGGGAAGGTCTTGTATCGCTGGTGCCTTCAGCAGGGACAGGAGGAGGCCCCAGTGCTGTCCTGCTGTGCTTCTCATCAGTGAAGGAGATGGAAAGCACAGGCAAAATGTGAGCTTTCAGCATATTTGCCTTCTTTGTGCTGACTTTCTGTACGCTAATGAGACCTTGCACAGTGACACCTCTGACAGCTCCATCCTACCTGTGCCGGGGAGGCTCACGCAGAGCTGGAGGTGCCTGGGGCTATAGGCAGCTGGGATGCTGGGGAAAGAGCTCCAGCAGGCATCCAGCCCCTGCTAGGGTGACAGTCCCTGTCCCTGGTGGTGGCAGCATCTCCTGTCAGAGGGCACAGCTGGACACTGCAGCTGGAGAGCTGAAGGAGCAGCATGAACGCTGCATCTCCCCAAAACAGGAGGTGTCTGAGAGGGGATGGTAAGCGAGGCAGGAGCACAGCGTGCCGTAGGTGGGGCAGTGTCCAGGAGGCTGTCACCTCCCTGCAGAGCACCAAAGATGAGATGTCCCCCTCTGCAGTCCCTATGGGGACCCATCCCCTGAGCAGAGGTGGGCAAGTGGCGGTTTGAAGAGCCCGTGGGTATCCATCTGTCATCTCCCCTTATCGCCGTGTGGGAAGAGGTCTCCTTTAATGGATTGGGAGCTAATGATGTGGAGGAGGGACATCAGTTGCATGTGTCAGCCGCGGTGCTCATGCAGGCTCTCTGCTCCGAGGCGTGCAGCAGGAATGATCTGGCAGCTAAAAATAGTCCAGGGCCATGGTGGCGAGTGCCTCCGGTGGGGCTCGGCGCTCCGGAGCGGCCGGGGATGAGTCAGCCCGCACGCGGCCGCGTGCGTCAGCGTCGTGTGGAGTCACTGATCACGCAGCCATCACAAGCTCTGAGCTGTCCCATTGCTTTTGTCCCCAGATGGGACAACCAGTGCAAAGCCATCCCTGGTGCCCGGAGCAGGTGTTTTGGGAGAGTCCCAGAGATCCCCTGAGTATGGCACGTAGCATCAGGACACGGCAACCTCGGTGTGTGATGTAGCCCCAGAGGGCCATTTGCAGCCTCAGTTTGGGAACTGAGAGGGGGGATGGCACCTCACAGTCCCCACGAAGGGTGGCAGACACCGGCACGTGCCCAGGCCCGATGGAGAGCGTGAATCGGTGCATCGCGCGGTTCGGGTCTCGAGTGGTAAAGGAAGGAGATAAATCACGGGCTTATTGTTATTGAATTTAGTGGCATCGCTTTCACATTCAATTTCCCTCACCGGCTTTCCGAACAAACAAGAAATTACAGTGCAAATGTATTTTTTGGCTTACCAAACCTTATGCATTAACTTCCCCGTGATTAATATTACGCAGGGTTGACGAAATCCTCCGCGGGCCGCTCGCCGCTCCCGCGGGACCACGTTGCTCCTCGCTTCCTCAGGATTTATTCTGTATTCAATTTACTTGTAGCTGAAGGCTTTTACAATGAAGGCGGGACCAGGGGTAAGGGGGGATGGAGATGGTGTTCTGCCCTGTTGCTTTTTCCCCAGCAGCCGTGTAGGGCAGAGAAAGAGAAATGTAGAGAACCAGGGAAAGGATGCTGTCAACAGGTAAAAGACTAGGAACAGCATCCACAGTCATGCTGGAGGGCTCTGAGACATTAGCAGGGCTGTCTGATCCAGGAGGGGACCAAGAGGGATTTACAGGGGATGGGGGAGAGCATTTGGACTCTGTGCCCAGAACCAATCCCAAGCTGTCCCCACCTTGAGACAAGGCAGTTCAGGTGGGATGTGCATTTCAGGGCAGCTTTGCCTGTGCCTTGGCTGTACCTGCCTCCTGGTATTTACAGGGCATGGCAGCAGCTTGGGTTTATCCACAGTTGTGTTTGCCACCGAACTCAGCCTGCCTGCATCCCTATGTGGTCCCAGCTCCCACCTGCTCCTCCCATAGGATTAAGTCCTCCTGTGGCAAAGCCAGTGCGTCCTTGAGACGCCATCCTTGACAGCCCAGTCTGTGGGATCTATAAAAATGTAATCAAGGTCCTCTGATGTCCTTCTCCAAGTCCTGGTAACCTCATAGGCAACGATCGCCGCCGTGGCAGGGTATTGAGCCATGAGCTGGGGTCCCCGCACTGTCCATGGGTATCCCTCCACTGCACATCCCTGCTGGCTCTCAGGGGCATTCCTGATTGGATTAGGGCAGGCAGTGGCACTGGGGGGTTGGGAAGTGCTGTTCCCTGCTGTGAGACCTGCTGGCATGTCTGTGTCAGCATCCTTTGCTGAGGGAAGGGCTTTCAGGCTGACGTGTGTGTTCCTGTGGCTTGGGGTTTTCTGAATGGGAGCACTGGGACTGTAGTGGTTATGGGTAGTGATAATTTTTTCCACAGGAATGAAAGTATTTCTGTGCCTGGGAAGGGTGACAGGCTCACAGCTGTGCTCAGAGCACGAGTTTCTGCATGTCACTTTTTTACTTGTGGTGTGGGACTCAGGGGATGTGAAAGGGATGTCAGGCATGAGCTGGAGAGGGCTGGGAGGGCAAGGATAGAACAGTGGCTGTGATTTTGCTTGTGCTCTGCGTCTCACGCTATCACTAGTCCAGCTTCATGGCAGGAGTACACAAGGGAGAGAGAGGCTGCTCTCTGGAGCAGGGTCCACTAGTGGTGCTGCTGTCTTGGACCAGAACTGCTCACGAGGAGGGCTGGTTTGCAGGCTCATGAGCAGGTGAAAAAATGCTCAGCTGTGGGAAGGCTTGTCCTGGATGTTCTTGTGGTTTCTGGATGTTCCTGGTACCAGTTTGAGGGGCTGTTATTGGAGGGGAGAGGTGCAAGGCTGCTGGTAATAGGGGTTAATGTCATCTCCTTGTCTGAGTGAGGAAGGGCCATTTGCAGCCATCCCAGAGCTCATGGTGGCTGCGCTGTTGGAGTTGGCCGGCTCCGCTCCGAGTGTTAACTACATTTTCCAGCAGTCGCCGGCATACACTTTTCATTTTTGGATTGCTGCTTTCCCCTGAAGGACTCAGACAATCTCCCTCTGCTATAACAGACTGTACTTCTATATTAATGTGTCAAGTAGCTGGGAAATTTACTGCTTTGCAGAACCCGTCGGGCTGCACGGACTGTGCCGCATCTTTGCCGCGGCTTGTCCCGCTGTGCCGCCTCTCCCGCTCTGGGAGAGAGGAGAACCTCCCCAGGGGTGTGAGGAGAGCCTCTCTGGGGGTGCAAGGAGAGCTGGGCAGCACTCACATCCCCTTCCAGGCAGTGCTGGTGTCAGCCATGGTGGTTTTCAGACAATCATCCTGGAATCCTAGCGCTGTGGGAGAGCCCGGAGTGTGCAAGGGTTGGGCATGTGATGCCACTTGAGCTGGGGCTCCTGGCACATTGTGGGCTTGGGGAGGGGGCACAGGGCATCATTTTGGGCATTTTAGGTGTGGTGTTTATTTTGAGGAGGGTTGTTCTGTATGGCCTCACTCACTCCCTGAGGTGCAGACCCTTTTGGGGGCTGTGTCCAACAGCCCGGAGCACCGGGAAGCAGCATCGGTGAGCGGGCTTTAATTGCTTTTTGCCATGGCTGGGGATATTTATAGGAGCGGAGATTGCCAAGTTATTTATTAGATGGAGTATCTGGGGATAGAGGAATATAAATCACCATGGCCAGTATTGAATGGAGCAGACGCTCAGTAATTTTAACAGCTTTAATAAATATGCTAAAATATGAGCCTTGTTGCAGGCCATAATGAGAGCTGGTTATCAGGGTCTCGGCCGTGGAGCGGGGGGGCTGGCACGGTGAGTGGACCCCTTCATGCCCTGCATTTGTGCTCGGCTCCAGTCCATGGTACTCGTTTGGAGACATGGAGTTGGTGTCTGGGCAGGGTGACGGGATGGACACCAACGTGCTGTGATGGGACGGGTCTCGTGCTTGGAGCCTCTTGGCCGGGCCGGCTGAGCCGGTGTGTTGATGGTGGTTTTTGTCTTCTTTGTGTCTTGCAGTGCCCCCCCAGATAGTCAACATCTCGTCGGACATCACCGTGAACGAGGGCAGCAGCGTGACCCTCATGTGCCTGGCCTTCGGGAGACCGGAGCCCACCGTCACGTGGCGGCACCTCTCCGGAAAAGGTGAGACCTGGCTCCAACGAGGGGTCTTGCCTGGCTTGTGTGGGTGGATGCATGTCCCCATAGAGGTGGCTGGGGTGGCATTAAGGTAACTCACAGTCTGTTATGTAGGGTGGAGCTGCTGACTCTTCAGCCTTGGTGTGGGGGTGAGGAGGCTTGTCAAGTGATGTCCTGTGGCAATGGATTTATGGAAAAAGTCCTGCCAAAGATGGACTAGTGAAGAAAAAGAAGAAAACAACTCAAATGTTATAGAAACAGGAGTTTTTAATGTTGTTTAAACATGTCTTAAGATGGCTTTTTGCATTTCTGCAAAGTCACTGCTCATCCTTCCCGACACTCTCTGTAAAGACCCCTTATCTCCCTCAGAAGTGTCCTGGGAAGATGTCCTAAGGTGTTCTCATTGGCCTTTTGTTAACCCTTTCCTATTGGCTGTTAACTTCCTACCTGACTGGTTTTTTTGTAAGACCCTACACCTGTGATTGGCCCCCTTTGACCCTCCCAAGAGCCTTATAAACCCCTATCTCCCCAATAAACTTCCTCTTTCATCCGTCCCTCCCTGGTGGTCTGTGTGTGTGCTCCTTATGGGGTCACAGGGCCATGTGGCAGAGGCAGGGGGGAAGGGCATGCACCTTCAAGGTAATGGACTAACTCCCAGGGCCTGAAGGTTTCCCCATCCAAGTCATCCGCCGTAATGTCCCAAGCTTTCTGTGCAAAGGGGATGACAGACGCCCACGCAGGGCGTCGGGGAGGGCAGAGGCACAGGGAGGTGCCGGTGTCTTGGGTGATGGTGCCACGTGTTCAATACATCTCCCAGGGCAGGGCTTTGTGAGTGAGGACGAGTATCTGGAGATCACGGGCATCACGCGGGAGCAGTCCGGGGAGTACGAGTGCAGCGCCGTCAACGACGTGGCCGTCCCGGACGTGCGGAAAGTCAAAGTCACCGTGAACTGTGAGTGCGAGGGATGGGGGGTTGTGGGGGGAGTTGGATGCGCGTGGCCCAGCGTGACGCGCAGCCCGACGTCTCCGCAGACCCGCCGTACATCTCCAACGCCAAGAACACGGGCGCCTCGGTGGGCCAGAAGGGCATCCTGCAGTGCGAGGCCTCGGCCGTCCCCGTGGCGGAGTTCCAGTGGTTCAAGGAGGACACCAGGTGAGGGGCTGGGAGGAGGCGGAGGGAGGTGACAGTGCCTGAGGGCATTGTGTGGAAGAAGGCTGAGATGAACTCGTTTTTGTGGGTCTAAGGGCTGAGGGAGTCCCAGGGTTGTTTCTTCCAGGGGTGGTGGCTGTGGGACACGAGTCAGGCTGATGGGTTAAGGGAGGGAAAGTGGGATAAAGTATTTGTCTTGGTTGGATGCACAAGTCCAGTGGGGGAACGTGTGTGTGTGACCAATGTCAGGACCCAAGGGAATGGCCTGGAGCTGTGTCAGGGCAGGCTCAGGTTGGATCTCAGGAAAAGGTTCTTCCCCCAGAGGGTGGTTGGGCACTGACCAGGCTCCCCAGGGCAGTGGGCACAGCCCCAAGGCTGCCAGAGCTCCAGGAGGGTTTGGATGATCCTCTGGGGCACAGGGGGTGACTCTTGGGGATGGGCCTGTGCAGGGCCAGGAACTGGACTTGATGATCCTTGTGGGTCCCTTCCAACTCAGGATATTGTGACTCTGTGATTCTGCATACCGCTGTTGGCTGGTGGGAAGCAAAGGGGTGCCCGGGGAGGGGACAAGGTCTGTCAGAGAGCCCCATCCCCGTGCTCTCAGCACCGTGACCCCGTTTCCCCGCAGGTTAGCGAACGGGCTGGACGGCGTGAGGATCGAGAGCAAGGGCCGCCTGTCCACGCTGACCTTCTTCAACGTCTCGGAGAAGGACTACGGCAACTACACGTGCGTGGCCACGAACAAGCTGGGCAACACCAACGCCAGCATCATCCTGTATGGTAGGTGCCCGTTTTATTGCAGGAAGGTGAGAGGAGGAGGAGGAGGAGGAGGAGTAAGAGGAGGAGGATGAAGAGGAGAAGTTTGGAGAGGAGGAGGATGAAGAAGAGGAAGAGGAGGAGGAGGATGAAGAGGAGGAGGCTGGTGGATGGCCAGTGATGGAGCAGAGCTCTGGCTGTATTTGGTGTTCCTGGTCCGTCGAGGCACCGAACAACACAAACCCCAAGCAGCAAGATCCTGCCAAGAGGATATCTCAGAAGATGAGATCTGTGTCAGCCCTTACCCGGGGTGCACAGCAGAGTTGGACAACACTCATCTGAGCCATGACATTGCTGGAGCAAGGGGTGAGGAGGGGGCCCAGGCCAGGTGAGCACGCGCCCCGGGTGCAGGGTGTGGGGTTTTCCCCATGTTTCTACTGGCAGGACTGCCAGCAGTGACCATGTTGTACTGGCAGTAGAGGGACAGGTGACATTGCCCATGGTGGGTGTTGGTGTCATGGCCTAGCAGTGAGGGCAGGAAGGTGGTTGAGGAGTGGTTGACTGGACAGCTCTCACTGAGGAAGGCCATGTGTAGCTGTGGCGTGTCCCTGTGGCATTCTGGCAAGCTGAGGGGGCTGTCATGATCCAAGGGTAGACAACAGGAGCCTGCCTTCCCAGCAGGGCTCTGGCATGAGGGAGAGGATGGAGTCAAGCAGCAGGCTCAGGGAGGTGTGGAGAGGGAGAAGAGTGTCCACACCAGATGGACTTGGGCAGCATCAGGTGGACAGTGGGAGCAAAGCTTTGCACCGTGGTGGGGGGCCTGGGGAGTGTTTGGTGATTTGGGGTGGTGTGAGGGGCACATCTTTGGCTTTGGTTGTGGGGCATTGGCAAGGCCCACCCGGCTGTAGGGTTTTTGGCTCCAGTCTGTTCTGTTGAGTTTGGCACAGTTGTGTTTGGGTTTGGTGTGTGGTGATCTGTGGTGCTGAGTTAGGGGCTGGGCTGGTCCTTTCTGTTCTACTCAGTTCTCCTCTCCCTTGCCCTGATTTCTTCTCTTTGGGTCGAGGCTCTGAGTTCTGTTTCCCTCTCCTCTGTTCTGTTCTCTCATGTTTCAGTCAGTCAGGTGAATTCTGGCAGGGGCTGGTCCATCGTGTCCCAGTCTGTTGTGTTCTGTCCTGCTGGAATCTGGTGTGGGTTTGTCTTCCATCCTTCCATTCCTTCCATACTTGTACTATACTACAAGAAAATACAAGGCAATACAGATTATTCATAATATAAACACATATAGATATAATACTAGAGTCTCTGTATTTTTAATATAGTTGAATAATAATGTTGATATAGCATGTATCATTATATATCTGTATAATTATTATATATCATATATACACATATAATTTATATATCATATAAATTATAATATATCCAATAAATATTATTTTTATATAGTGTATTATAACTTAAAATTTATATGAGATATAATAGATATTATATTTGTGGTTTTTAATACATAAATAAGTAAATTAAATTTCCAATCCAGTTTTCCTAATACTGATTTCTTTCTATTTCTCTGTCCTGCCAGTGACTCTCTTGCATTTGCCCTCTCTAATGGGAGACACAGCAACATCACCTGAGTCTGGCCTACTTCCATGACTCTAAACCAGACTAAAGAAGAAGTTTCAGTGTAGATAACTCCCTCAGAAGGGGACTGGATGAGGGATTTTTTATTTTGTTCCATGCTATGGATAAGGACAGCTATGTCCTGTTATCTTTTACTTGACATCATCTGTTTTCAGGCATTTTCCCTTCTCTCAGCAGTTAATGTTGCTCTTTACACACCCCTCCTCTGACAGCACAGCAATCCTCTCATGCAGATTATTAATTGATACTAACATGCAGAGAAAACAAAATTTCACCTTGTTTTAATAAATTAGTCCCCAAAATAGCTCCAACGAGCTGAAGTACATTAGAGGTGATTCCATAGCTGGCAAAGCAGAGATATTAATAAACAAATATCCATAAAAAGTGAGTTTAAGCAACTCTCCCTGCCTTGTAGCAACTCCTGTTAGTAATGGTGTATTCCTTGAAATACTAATACACCTCTGCTCCTTGTTTTATATGAGGAAGATTAGGTAAATATTTATTAGTGAGACAGCAAGAAAACTAGGAAGGAAAAGTTAAACCTGAAAATATCCCATTAGTTTTCACATGATTATTTACCTGCACCAAGACTGAAGCTTGAATTTATTTTTAAAGGATATTGGCACATCCTTTGGATATTGCTGGGTGAACACTCAGCATACCTAAAGCTATTTTAATGTCATAACTTTTAGCGGAGAAAAAGGAAAACGTTCATGTTCGATTTTTTCCCCCTCATCTTCCACGTGTAATATTGAGTGAAGCAGTGGAGCAGGGAGGAGCAGGCTGTGGAGCGGGCTCGGGGAGGGATTGAAGCAGGTGGAATTCCATCCCTCCTCGAGGATTGCGCTTTTTTTCATTTCGTGAACATGTTGAGGAATTCAACAGCTTGTCAGTCAAAACTGCAGCTTTTGGAAACACAGGGGAGAGTGGGAAAGATGAGCTCTGTGGGGAGCTTCTATTCGGGTACGTGCGTGGTGTTTCTTGGACAGTCTCTACCAGCCTTTGCCAAAGGGGAGAGGAGCACAAGTGCTTGGAAATCTGCTAATTTTTTTTCTTAAAAATTTAATGTCTGGGTTGATTTTTTGATGAGCATGTTGCATTTTGTCCTTGCTACCTGTATCTAGAGATAGGGGGGAAAAACACACCCAAACAGGGATTTTTATGTTTCTTTTAAGTGCAGTGTGTCCCTCAGTCACCAGATGAAATCCCCCATTCCAAAATGGGAGCTCTTGGACCTTTTATTTGTCCTTTCCATTGAAGGGATATTGGAATAAAGACAGATGCAGATGGCATCATTTATGAAGCATCTATATTTTCCCAACGTTTGTGATTTCATTTCTGTTATGTAATATATATGTGATTGATGATTTGGATGAGTTAACTGTATATAAGTTAAGTGTTAGATGTGATTTAAAGCAATTATTTTATGGAATAGATAAAATCTTTTCATGCTTTATTGTGCACTCTCTTAAGAATCAGCAGCTTCAGACTAAATACATAAAAGCAAGGAAAAGCAATTATGTCTTTAAGAATAAGAGCTCTGATTCAATATTTAAGGGACTGCTTGACTTAAAACACTTAAAACACAAGTGATACAATCACAAAATGGATTGAGTTGGAAGGGACCTTAAAGCTCATCTCATTCCAACCCCCTGCCATGGGCAGGGACACCTTCCACTAGCTCAGGTTGCTCCAAACCCTGTCCAACTTGGCCTTGGACACTTCCAGGGATGGGGCAGCCACAGCTTCTCTGGGCAACCTGTGCCAGGGCCTCACTACGAGTGATTTGAGTTGCAAAAAACTAGAATCAATGCAAAATTTATGCCAAAAAAAAAAAAGAGTGGGTTTATTTGAACCCACAAACCAAAATGCTAAACCCCAAAAATTCTAAATGGACAAACCTATGAGATATTACGGGTGGAATATGAGATCTTGCAAGTGGAAATCAGTGAGGAGAAGGAGGCAGTGCTGTTTTCAGGGAGTGTAAAAAGTCTGAACCAGGCCTTTTGTACAGCAGAGAAAGTAATTACCCCACATCTATTTCTGTGCATTACAGGAGCTTCGAAGGGCAGAAGCAAAAGCTCCTTTGTGTCTGTCACCGGCGCTGCTTTTGGGGTCAAGGGAGCAGCTCACACCTCATTTCATCACCCTGCAAGTTGCCATCTGCCGTTATTAATACCCCACAAAAAGCCTGAAATCTGTGAGCTCCAGAGTTGCTTCCAGAGAGCCTGGGAATCACAATCCCCGGGGTTATTTTGCCTCTGGACTCTGGTTGCTGGCTCAGAGGTCGGTGGTTGCTCACAGCTGCCAGCCAGGCTGGGATCTGGGAAAGGGACAGGAGCTGTTGGGTGGGAAATTCCAAAGGCTTCCATAATCTCTGGTCAACAATAAAATGATTTTTTCCTGTTCAATAAGTGGAATACACTGTGTGGATGCTTTGGGTGGGAGCAGGGCTGCTACAGCAGCTCCAAGTCCTTCCTATGTTGGGGGCCCCAAATCTGGATATTCCATACATTTGAGTCACATTTTTGAGCCGTCTGGGTCAGGATCTTGCTATGGAAAGATGGCAGAGGAAAAACCCATAGCTGTGCACCAAGGAAGTCCTGGTTATCTCCAATCACAGTTTCAGATAGAACCAATTGGAAGTCAGCCATGCAGAGAGCCAGAACCAACATTCTTCTCTGGATACAGCTATCTTTGACCAATAAAATAAAAATAAAATCAAAATAAAATAAAACAAAATATAAAATAAAATATAAATTAAAAGAAATAAAATAATAAAATAAAATAAAATAATTAAACATCCTTGGGTTCAGCTGGGGAAAACTGAAGTAAAAACTAAAAACCAGTTTCACGTGGAAAAAAAGTCATAAAATTCACAGCTCTCATTAAACGTCATTTTGAACCTACATCTTCTGCTCTCCTTGCTAGTTCATAGAAATATTTTATTTTCCTGACATTGGGATGTTTTCCACCAAATAAATGTTTTTTTTTTCCATGGGATGATGCTTCTCATGGTCAGTGTAGTTCCAAGGGTGAAAGTCAAACAGTGTATGTCAGAAATCCACACCAGAGAGTGGAAAGGCTGAGAGTTTGGAGTAGCTGGATGGAGGTTCCATGAGAAGAAGAAGCCACCTCTCCTTGAATTAAAAAGAAAGCAAATATGAAAGCATAAAAAAAACCCCAATGTAAATCATAACAGCATTCTGAGGGAGAAGGCATCAGGGAACAAACCAGAGTGGGAGGCACAGGATTCAGCTGGTGAAACCATGGCAAAATAGTACAAGTTACTTGGCCTTAGAGGTTGATGCCAGGTGACCTCAACGTGGTCCTCAAAGAGGGAATTTGACCTCAAGTAACCCCAATGACCTACAGAAACCCCAAAAAGCTACTTGTTTGATCTCAAGTAACCCTAAAGTGCTGTCCAGAGAGGAAATATGACCTCAAGTAACCCCAAAATGCTAATTCTTTGACCTCAAGTAACCCCAAAGTGCTGGCCAGAGAGCAAATTTGACCTCAAGTAACCCCAATGACCTATAGTAACACCAAAATACTAATTAGTTGACCCAAAGTAATCCCAAAGTTCTGTCCAGAGAGCGTTTGACCCTGATGACCTATAATAACCCCAAAAATGCTAATTGATTGACCTCAAGTAACCCCAAAATTCTGTCCAGAGAGATAGTTTGACCTCAAGTGACCCTTATGACCTCTAGTAACCCCAAAATACGAATTAGTTGACCTAAAGTAACCCCAAAGTGCTCTGTAAAGAGTGTGTTTGACCTGAAGTAACCCCAATGACCTATAGTAACCCCCAAAATGGTAATTGTTTGACCTCAAGTAACCCCAAAGTGCTGTCCAGAGAGCAAATTTGACCTTAAATAACCCCAATGACCTAAAGTAACCCCAAAATGCTAATTGGTTGGGATTACTTGAGCTGATACTCACTCTCAACAGAACACTTTGGAGTTATTTGATGTCAACCAATTGGCATTTTGGGGTTACTGTACTTCACTGGGGTCACTTGAGATTGAACTTGCTCTCTGGATAGCATTTTGGGGTTACTTGAGGTAATTTTGGGGTTATTCTGGTCACTTTGGGGTTATTCTAGGTCATTTTGGGGTTACTCTGGGTCATTGGGGT
>NW_020897800.1:4495249-4568884 GCF_003984885.1 Neopelma chrysocephalum
ATTTTGGGGTTACTTTAGGTCATTTTGGGGTTACTTTAGGTCATTTTGAGGTTACTCTGGGTCATTGGGGTTACTTTAGGTCATTTGGGTTACTGCAGGTCAAACCCACTCTCTGCAGAGATCTTTTGGGGTTACTTTAGGTCAAAAATTTAGCATTTTGGGGTTACTTTAGGTCATTTTGGGGTTATTGTAGGTCATTTGGGGGTTACTTTGGGTCATTGAGGTTACTCCAGGTCAAACTTGCTCTCTGCAGAGAACTTTGCTGTTTACCTGAGGTCAATAAACTAGCATTTTGGGCTTACTTTAGGTCATTCTGGGGTTACTCCAGGTCATTTTGGAGTCACTATGGGTCATTGGGATTACTAGAGCTCAAGTTCCATCTCTGGGGACCATGCTGTGCTTCTTTGAGTTCAACCAGTTTGCCCTTGGGATTACTTTGGGTCACTTACTCCAGTGTTGTGTCCAGACCTTGACTCTGAGCTTGTGTCCCTGTTACGGTTCATCCCAAGGAGCCCCCACGTTCTGCTCTCCATCACTCCTGGGTGCTGTGGTTGCTGTCATGTCAGTCCCAGCTCTCCTGGCGACTTCTGAGTTCCTTTGGCACCATGAGTTGCTCATGACGGGCTCCCCAACCCTCCCCTGGCCCCCTCCCAGGCTGTGCCCCCTGACTCTGCCATGCCCCTACTCTCTGTGCACCAGCACCTCCTGGCTTGTCTGCACAGGAGCTCCTCTCTCGTCCAGTTTTAGCAGGAGGAGATGTAGATACTGAGCACTTGGAGCAGAACAAAGCTCTCCAGCTCAGTCTCTTCTGGCTCCTGAATCTCTGTGTCCCTCTGTCCATACCCACCTTTACCTTCACCTGTAGCACCTGAAGATTTGGGGATATAATTAAAACACACCAACACTGTTTGAAACTTTAAACCAGGCTTTACTGGACTGACAGTCACCAACAGCACACATCACCCCCCAGGGTTAGGCTTTAATCATCATCCATACACAGGTAAATGATGAGTCTTTAATAAATTTGGCCTAAATTAGCCACAAGTCTCAAACAGGGGAGTGCTGGTACGAGGGAGGCAGCTGTTGGAGGTGAGGGGGAAGAGCTTCCTTCACTTCTTGATGTTGAAAGCCAGAGCTGAAGTAGGATTTCTTCTTTCTTCCTTAGTATTTATTGATGTTCTCTTCTTCTCCTTTTTCCTGTGAAAGGACAGGGGACAACTCACTTCCTCTTCACTGAATTGTTTTGTGGGTTTTTCCCAGCATATTCCCTGTTACCCTGTGGGGTTACTTTGGCTTCACCATTTATCTTCTCTGCCTACTATACATGGGGTTTTTTTTCTCTCCTTCACACTTTATTTCCACTTGACCCCTGTATTTCACACCTGCAATTGTCTTTCTCCTTGTGCTACTTACTCCATGTATGTCTTTTCCTTAACTATTTCATAAAATGCTAATTGCTGGCTATGCTACTAGATGCTACAGATAATAGATATATATTATACCAAGCTACAAAATTCTTACCTACAGTCACTGCTCACATTCCCTTAGTGTTCCTGGCTCTGTGTTTGTGACAAGCCTTAGATCTTGATTAAGATGTGTTTCCTTTTTGTGTGCAAGAGGCCACCTCTTTGGCTCCCTGTTTTAGCATCTCTGTTGGAGTCTTCAAAGAATCATAGTTTGAGTTGGAGGGGACCTTTTAAAGGTCATCTACTCTAACTCCCCTGCAACGAGCAGAGACAATCCTTCAAGGACCATGTGTTTACCTGAGGGAAAATGTCAGGAAAATCTCATCCTGGGGAGGTTGCCAAGACTTAGTCTAGACACATATACCCTCAGATGTGAGTCACTGCACAGGCTTCCCCCCAGCCGGTCCCCAAGACTTCCTTATGTCCTCAGACGTGAATCATTGGACAGACTCTCCCTCACTAATTGCTGTTGTGGACCATGGGAAGTGGAGAGCAGCTGTTGCCTTTTCCCTGAGCCCCCTGGGAAAGAGGGGCTCCAGCAGCACCGTGGGTGTGGGCACGTTCCCTTCCCGTTTGTCACGAGTCCTGAAAATATAAAGCAGTGAGAGATAAGTTCTAGATTCTTCATCTCCACGTGTCTCAGTCTCACCTGGAGAAAGGTGGATGTTGCCTGAAACTGGGAGGATGGAAATGGAAGGCGTGGGAATTCTTTCCTGGGACAGAAAGGAGGCAGGAAAAGAAAGGAAAAGCTATTTTTTGGTGCATGTCAAGGGACTGCTTAGCTCTGAAAGCATTTGGGCCATTCCTACAGCTCCCACTGGAGTTGAGAGTGCCTCCAACACAGGCTAAGAAACCTCACTCATCATTAGACCCACTGATTCCTTCTTTGTATTCAAGGTCTTATGAGAGAGACAAAATCCTAGTCTTGCCATCTTTACTCGGGTCAAGTTCTCACAGTCTAAGGTTGCCTTCTGGAGAAGGAAGGAAATGGGGAGGAAAGAGGACACAAAATAAATGAAGAAGAACAAAATAAAACCAAGCAACAGTAAATATCTGCAATAATAAATAAGCTGAGTAGGGGCAGCCAGAATCCAGGTACACTCACACCTCAGTGCCCAGTCACAGGGGTTTTAGCAAAGCAGAGCCAAAAATACTTGCTGGGAAGCTCAGCTGAAGTCCTGTGTTCCTCTCCTTGTCCTGGTGGGAACCATCCTCTTCCCATCTAATGTGGCAGTTCACAGGACACACGGGAGGCACATGATGAAATGAAACATTGCCTAAATTTCATGATCATCTCTAATTACTCCTTTATTTTTGTCCCTGTATCTTTATGCTTTTCTCTCCTGTAGAGTATCTTTACAATCTTTACAAGGCCAAGCTGTCTGACAACAGGATAAATTCTTTCTCAGCAAAGAATAGAGTAAAGAGAAAATATTTGTGGGTTTTTTTTCTCTAGTTATGACCCAGTATTTCAGTTTATTTCCTCTCTGACTTATCTGTTTGGGAACTCTCCAACTCAACTAGGATGTGATTGTTTTAGGATAGATTATGAGACTTCTAAAAAGCATCATTAAATCAAAGCCAATAACCGGTGCAGAACTGTGAACTAGAAAACAGTAATGAGAATTAGTCACACATTAAAAATCCACATCTATAGATAAAGGTATGGATAAACTGTTAGAGAAAGGTACAGATTTAGCAGGATTCGAGTAGGTGTAAATACATAAAAGGTTAAGTCTAAGCAGCATTTATTATTAAATCTGCATCGATTTTCATTATTTTTATAGATTTGCATGATGTGCTACCATTAGTTTGAGGAGACAAAAAAAAAAGGAAGAGGGAGCAACAACAGATCTGAGGGAAAACCAAGCTCAAAAGCCCTTTTCCATTCTACCTGCAAGGCTCTACTTGCCTCTAACAAATAGCTGGAGGTTCCACCTTTTATATCACAAGGTCTATTCAGCAAGGAAATGTCTGATTATGGCAGAGCAGTTCTACACCTCTTGTATTATCATGTGCTCTTACAATCAATTTTTTTGAGCATGGGCATGACACAACTTCTTGCTCATCACTCAATCTTCCCATCATTTTCTTTACCTTCTGGCAGGGCTTGGATTTAACATCTTGGGCTCTCTTTTGCCTCTTCCTGAAATAAGATAAATGTTCACAAAGAAATCAGTAGATAAAAAGACAAGGAGTGACACCATCCTGCAGAATTTAGTGTAACTGGATATAATTTCATAGATCACAGAATTATTTCATTTGGAAGAGACTACAGGAGATCTGGGGAGGGACTTTTGACAAGAGCACAGAGGGGTAAGACAGAGAGGAATGGATTAAACTGAAAGAGGGTGTAATTAGATTGTATGTTAGAGAGAAATTGTTCCCTGTGAGGGTGGGGAGGCCCTGGCACAGGTTGCCCAGAGAAGCTGTGGCTGCCCCAGCCCTGGAAGTGTCCAAGGCCAGGTTGGACGGGGCTTGGAGCAACCTGGGCTAGTGGAAGGTGTCCCTGCCCATGGCAGGGGGTGGAATGAGATGGGCTTTAAGGTCCCTTCCAATCCAGACCTTCCATTGATTCTATGATGAACACATTCCAAGTGGCTGACTGCAGGCTTGGGAGCATATTCATTATTGGATAAAAATCCCATTTACTTCACACTTTGTCTATGCCCTGAGCTTTGAGGCTGAGACAGCTCAGCACTTGTTTCTCTATTTCTTCCCTTTCAGAATTCCAGTACCGGGGCTCAGACCTGCAACTTCCCAAAATACCTCTCCCCAGGCATAGGGAGTCCAGGCAGACCTGTGTCTGCTCCACTTCCCTCACTCTGCTCGGCTGTCTCATCTCATCCTGACTGGTCCCTTGTGTGCCCTTCAGCCCAGATCTTTCCCAAATAACAGCCCTCATCCGAGAACGTGCAGCAAACCTCTGCTCCAGCCACGAACCCGGATGACCAACCTCCTCCCTGCCTGGCCTGCCTGCCAAGAAACGCCCAGTGATGCCACCCCAAAATGCACCTGCCTACCTGAGACTCCACATCTGGACAGTGCCATGTCCTGGGCCAGGGATCCTTCACGGCTGGGCACAAGTTGTGCCACTCCTGAGCACCGAGGTCTCTGCTCCTGGTGGCTCTCACGTGGCTGTTTGCACCAGGACTCTCCAAGGGGGGCAACTTCTGAGCGTGGTGGGGTGGACTGGCACCTGCCCAGGGCATCCTCCTCCTCCTCAGACAAGGACTGTGCCTCCCCTACAATGTTCCTCAAGCTCTCTGCCTGCCTCCTCAACTCCTCCTCCACACCAACAACGCTCTCCAAACAACCAACAAAGCCCCCACCCCTCAAAGGGGGAGCACAGCCGAGGGGGTGGGATGTGAAGGGGATGGGGGCAGTGGGGAGGTGGGTTTTCCTGCACGTTCTCACGCTGTCTCACCACTGACCTCACCGCTGTCCTTTGTCTGTCTCCTCTCCCCCGCGCAGGGCCCGGAGCGGTGCACGACGGCGGCAACGCGGCGTCCCGGCTGGCTGCCGGCCTCTGCCTCTGGGCCACCCTCCTCGCTCGCCTCCTCCTCCTCGACTTTTGATAAGGGAGCGGAGGGTCCCGGGAGGCCCCGCGCGCCTCTCCCCCGCCGCGGGCCCTGCCCGCCGCGCCGCCCGGGGACTCCTCTCCGCGGGACGGGCGATGCGCCGGAGGACGGGCGGCGGTGCCGAGCGTCCGAGGATGGCCCCGTCTCCCACGTGCCGGGATCGTTCTCGCCGCCAGTTAACGCTGTACAGACCCCACCACGTGCCACCAGACTGTCACCCGCCACCGCCGCCCCGGGGACATGGCCCGGCACGGACGGTGCTCCTCGTCTCTGGTGCGGAGCCGCCGGGGCGGGTGCCGCCCAGAGCCTTCACCGGGGATGTCCGTCTCGTCGTCTCACTAAGCCGCCTACGCCCAAAAAGACCCCAAGGTTGAAGCCCCCTGGCTCTGCCTTCAGCCCTCTTGGTCCTGAATGTCAGTTCTTGTCGCCAAAGCTCCTCCCTAAGCACCCCCGATGTCACTGGCCTCCCCTCATCTGCCTCTGCTCCTGACACGACACTCACTGGCCCTTTTGGAGAGGGGCAGGGGACACAACCAGTTGTCCTTCAAGGGTCAGGCACTTCCCACTACTCTTTCTCCCAGCTAACATCGTACCTGTCTGCTTCCCAGTAAACCCTGTCGCCTTCCCGAGGGCACAAGGCTGCTCTCCCAGGAATGTGAGCCCTGGGGATGACGCCAGCCCCTCATGGGGACTAAGAACCTTCTTGCTGCATCAGACAGCCAGGTCATCGCCCTTTCTTGCTCCAGACCCCTGCCTGTTCTGCTGCTGCCCCCCTGATGGCAGGGGTTGCCCTGTGGCTCTTGCCGTGGTGTGCTGCCAGCACTTTTTGAGGAGGTTCCTCTGGGCTTGTTTTCCAAGCACTTTCCAACCTGCACATTAAAAGCACAGCACCACCAATGCGGGGCAGAGGCTCCGGAACGACACAGCGAAACACCAGCTGACAAGGCCCTTTTGCTGCGGCTCTGACGCTCTGACTGTCTGCATCTCTGCCTCTCTGAGGGCCCTGAGCTGCAACGTCCTCATGCTGCCTTCTCTCGTGCCCATCACGTGCCCCTGCCTGAGGAAAGTCTGATGTGTTCGACCCTGTGGAGGCAGCTCAGGCTCCGTCGCTTTACTACACTGGCACAGCAGGGACAAGAACAGCTGTGATCCTCCTTGCTATGACATGCCCATGACACCAAAATGGATGCACCCAGACTCTGCCCTCTGCTTCTTCCAGCCACTCTGGATGCTGCCGGCGATGGTGGCCATGTCACCTCCCTGCATGTGGAATTGTGCTCCTGATGGCACCGTGCACCACGGACCCCCTCGCCTGGTACACTGTGGCAGCCCTGAGCCTTCCCGAAGCTCCCTGGCCACCCAGGAATGCTTTGGGGCCACAGTCTGGGGATGAGCACTCCCATCCTGCTCCTGAAAAGTCACATGTCGCACCAGACCCTATTCCTCTGACAGGGAGACCTGATTACAGCGAGGCACTGAGCAAGCACACGGAGCATCCCCTGTCCTGACCCGCTGCATCCCTGTGCCTTGTCCCTCCCTTCTCCCTCCATAAGTGAGATGACTTAAGGGCAATGGCCACGCACACGCTGTCTTCCCTGCGCAAACTCCTCTGCTGCCCAATCCTCCTGCTTTGTATGGCTGCGAGGAAGCTGGGGTGACAGTCCTTAGCACACAAGATGGAAAAAACCAGCCCAAGCCAGAGGCCATGATGGGCCACCACCCCGTCCCCTCTGCGGCTGTGCCCCTCCTCATCCCTGCTCTCAACGGGCTGCCCCAGGACCTGCTACAAAATCTCAATGGATGCTCCCACCCCCCATCCTGGATGTTCAACATATACCATGGCTGATGGGCAAACCCCCCTGGCTCGAGGTGGGGGCTGCCCTGGTGCTGGCGGGACACGCTGGGTTACCTGATGGACGGGGATCCGGCACTGACTGGGTGAGTCCGCGTCCTGCGGTCCCTGCGGTGCTCTGCATCTCCACTGGCATCCCGGGAAGGTGGCACCGGCAGCGATCTGGGTCCTCTCCCACGGCCCCGGGCATGTTTACTGAGCGGGGATGGCACCGTCTTCAGCCAGCGACACGCACATCCTTCCCCACGTGCCCGCTCCAGAAGTACCCTTGGGTGCAGGAGACACCTTGCCCTGATGCCTTCACTAGTCCGCACTGCCCCACAACAGCCCCCCGCTGCCTCCCCCTGCCCCTTCCTGGGTCAGCCCCAAGTTTCTCTGTCCCTGCAGCAGAAATGCTGCAGAATCCCAGGGCCAGAGGCCGCGGCATACCAGAGAGTGGCGGCGATGACGGGACGCCACGACGCACACCGAGGCTGGCGGACCTGGCACCGGGGCTGCCCCCCATCCCATCCTTCTCCTCCCCGGGTCAGGTGGGCTCAGCTCCCCTGTCCTCTGCCGGGACGGCGTTCGACTTTCTCGTGCCATGTAACGTGCCATTGTGAGGAACGTGTTGGCTGTCTGAGGCCGACCCTGCTGGGTGTCAGACCCCTTTGTGACCACTGCTCTCCATGTTTGGATGCCCGGGGGGTGGCCGGGTGCCCAGGGCGGGGGCAGCGTGGCTCCTGGGTCTCTCCTGCTGATGGCCACGACGGCCAGTCTTGAGTTTCTGTCGATCATTGTATTCCAAGGGTGGCTATACTACCTGAGATTTGTGCATGTTACATTGTAGTTGTAACCTTTTCTAATTCGGCAAGAATAAGAGATGGTTGTGATTGTGCAGTGTATCAATAAAGTTTGACGAACTTTGTACCTTCGGGGCTTTGCTTCACGGACCCCGCACACCCCAGGGAGGGTCGTGGTGCTTGGCACCCGGTGTGCTGAGCCAGGAGGGCTCCCAAGTGGGTCCTGTAGTCTCATCCAACACTTGGTTGGACCCTTTTTTGATCATCCCCCGTGATGGTGACACTTGGAGCCCCACAGCTGGGGTTGTTTGGGCCATCCCTCACCCCATCCATGCATCTCCCCTGGGAATCCACGAGTGGGTCCCAGGTCCCACCCACCTCCATCCTCCGTCTGCCGATGAGCACATACCTGCTGACAGAGCCCCTGCAGGGTAAGGACTGTCTTTGCTCTCATCACTCACCTACGTTCAGCAGAAGCAGAGTGATCAGGGGCCTCTTTTCCATGCCTGAGCCATTCCCAGCGTCTTCTCCACTGTCTTGTACCAACACTTGCTGACAGCTAAACTCCCCCACCCGTGAAGGGACACTTTTGTGCATGACGCACTCCCAAGGGTGGTTTGCTCCTGTCGTGATCTGACAGCGCCTGACACAGACCAGACACCTTCATCAAAGGACAAAGGTGGCAAGGACCAGGACCAGAGGGAGCTGCGACCCTCAGCATCTTCCTGACACGGCTGTAATCTCATCCTAAAACCACGGGGCTGGGGAGGCAGGCTGTGCTCCCCGCACCCAGGGGATTCTCTTCCACCCCATCAACTTTCCCCACCTTTCCACCACATCAGCTGTGAAAAAACACTCAACAAGCTCCTCTAATGTGGGACCTGCTGCCAGGAGACTGGAGGCTGTGTGACTGTGCCAGACCTATCAGGGTGTCACTCACTTTGAGACCTCCCTTCACCTCCTCAACATGAGAATGAAAAGCCCAGTCCTGAAAGTTTATCCCCGAACCCCACGAGAAGCTGCCCTGCTGAGCAAACAGCTCCATCCCAGCACCATGAGTGGTGCAGCCTCACACATCAGGGACACCTCTGCTGTCCCCCTCGAGTGACCCCTGCAGAAAGGTAAGTGCTTCCCAAAACCCAACGGCCTCCCCAAGAAAGGGATGTGGGAGAGGCAAACGACCCTGCCTGCTTTCCTCACTGTTACCTGCAGTGAGTCAGGCACGGGTGACCACCGTGGGAAGCTCTGTGCTCTGAGCCTCTTCCAAAAAAACCAACCAATCAGGGAGCCAAGGCTGATGCAATATAAATACCGGTGCCACAAAGCAACACTGGCCTCTTGCCTGTGGCACCTTGGGATCCCACCACAATCTGGGCCTCCCTGATGCTTCCCATCTTAAAGTGCTCGTTCTGCTGGGTACCTGGTGCTGGACCTGCCTCCACTGGAGAGAAACACCTACAGATGGCCAAATGCTCTGGTTCATGGCACATCTCTATGCCTTGTCTGCACTGTCCCTGTCACAGAGCACCAGGGAGGAGATGCAGCCCCTTTCCACTGCGAGCCTGGTCGTGGATACCCCCCATCTCCCTTTCCTGGGTTGAGGGGGATGTTTCTCCATGGCCCTCAGCAATGTCCAACCTGTGCCTAAGGACAAGGACCTCAGCTGCTACATCCAGAGGGATGGAGAGCATATTTCAGGCCATAACCTCCATCCCCACCACCAAGACATCCTTACCTATGTCAATAAATTAATACATAAACACATCCTTCGAGGGGCCTCTCTCTCTCTCTAACATCCTCTGTCTGCTACTCTGGCACTGGACACTCCTTGATCTCTCACCTAGAACACCAAAAAAGTTACAATTACAGAAAGGAGGTGAAGGAGAGAGACCCATTACCTCCATACTTATCCCTGGATCCCTCCCCACATCCCCCAAGCATTGGGGCACTGCCTCTTCTGCCAGGTTTGCTCTGCTGTGGCTGGCTGGCCCGGCCTGGGAGACCCAGGACCTGAACAAAGACCAACACCACCTCTGCCTGTGCTCAGCTGTCTGGTCCCCACACCCTCAGTACCCCATCCTTTACTTGGGATGTGCCACAAAGCCTGAATGTGGTTTTTCCCTTACCCTACACCGGTATCGCTCAGAGACTGCACGTCACACCTCGAGGCAACTCCTTCCCATCCCTTTCGCTCTCTCCCTCTTCTCCGTGCTCATCTCCTGGGTGGCACAAACTTATCGTAGGGTCAAGAAATAGCAAACCCACACAAAACTGTCCTGCCATCACTAACAATCAACTTCTGATCCTACAAATGTGCCGGATGGTTTGAAGCAGCCAGCACCCCAAGGCTGAGGACCAAACGCACTAAGCAACCTGCACATCACCAAAACACCAAGACACCGACCAAGATAAGCCCCTGGAGACAGCAAGTTTCACCTACACCCGAACTCCATCCTGCCATGCTTCGCCTGTACAGCGTTTCGTGGGCGACCTGGTTTCCTACACCCACCTCTCTCCTTCCCTGGCTGTCTCTCCTTCCCACGCAGGATTCGGTTCTGCTGCTCCACGAGCATCCCCTGCAACGCTGTGCTGCTGGGGCAGAGAGCCAAACAATGAGCTTTTGGGACACTGAGCAGGGTCCTGGCCGGGGGAATAGGGCACAGCTGTGCCTCACACCTTCTCCATCTACTCACCAAAGCCTTACCTGTGACAGCACTCCCGCTGGGCTCACCGACAAGGTCCAGGTGCCGCCTTTCCAACGCTCTCCCAGCCCATTGCGATGTCTCAGTGCCCCCATCTGTCACTCCCCCCCCAGCATCCCTTCCCACGGCCCTCCCCGTTCCCGGTGGCGCGAGGGGAGGACGCGGGGTGGCCCTGGCCCCCGCGGCAATGAGCACCACAACCAGACGGAGCGGCCACATGGAACAATCGTTTTAATGGATAGGCAGAGAGAGCCCCCTCGCCGCCCGCCTGCCCCCCGCGTGCCCCCCGCCGCCGGCTGCAGGGAAGGAAAGGAAATGGAAGGAGGAAAACCGACCGCAGGAGAGACCCCCACCGACACGGACGGCGAGTCGACCAGTCCCACGTCTCGGCAGAGGGCTCGGCCAGGAGCCGGTTGCTTCACCTTCTTTTCCTTACTAGTGTTATTTTTTATATATATATATATACATACACACACACGCACGCGCACACACACACATATACATACACATATATATATATATATATAAAAATATAAAACTGAGCTATATAGATCTCCCTCTGTCCCTCGGTTCACTTCATTCCGCCGCCAAGGGGCCGGGGCCACGCGGCGAAAAGCGACGGAGAGGGGGCCCCGGTCCCCCCGCCACCCTTTGTCCCCGAGGGCGGAAAGACGAGGGGGTTTGGGGACGCGTGGACCGAGACGCTCGCCTCGTCTCGTTGAGGACCGATACACACCTAACTCCATATACAGCATGCAGTAATGGCAGCGGAAGGACCCTGCTGGGGAACCGTGGCTAGAACTCTAACAAAAAAAAAAAAAATTATATATATATATATGTATATTTATATATACTGTATATATATATCCCATAAAAAGATTCAGCGTCTCCCTCCGCCTCGACGCATGGTGAGCGTCGCCCGTGCCCTCGGCAGGAACTGTCCGGACGACCGCTTTTTGGGCCGGTTTTGGGGGGTTTCAGCACAGGACTCCTCCTCTTCCTCCTCTTCGCCGGGCTCACAAACCTCCTCGGCCGGTCGCCTCCTCGGCAAACAAACTTCTTCTCTCCACTTGCTCCCACTCTCCTGGATTGTTTCTTTTTTTTTTTTTTTTCCTTTTTTTTTTTTTTTCCCCTCCCTCTTTTTTTTTTTTTTTTTTGCATTTCTGTTTTTTAGGAACTAAGAGTTCTAGGCTCGTATCAGAAAATACAATTAATAAAATTAACCATGACTCAGAATCCCTTATCATTCACGATGTCCGCGGATGGTAGGATGAAAGCGTGGCTCGACGCCGGTCTCCTTCCTCCCTTTCCCTTTGTGGCGGCGTGGTAACTGTTGAAGATCTATATATCTATCCATATACATATATGTATACGTGGGTATATACATATATATATATATATTCTGAAACACAAATGGCGGCACAGTCCATGAGAAGAGGGGAAATCTTGTCAAAGGAGAACACTGGTGTGTCCAGATGGAGGGTCCCACGGGAGGGAGCAGGCGGGCAGGGGCGGTGACAGGGACGGGGCAGGGGGGTTGAAGCACCACACTCCGATGGCCCCGTCCATCCTCCGCGCTGGCCCACGGCAGAGAACGGCAAAAACAGGGGGGAAAAAGGGGCGGGAGACCCCCCCCAAAAAAAAATAGGGTGAAAAGAAAAAGACTCAGTCGCGTTGCGTCTTCAGCAGGAAGCCTTGGATTATTATTATTATTATTTTTCCCCTTTTCTCTCCAAATTCCCGTTGTGGTTTTTTTCTTTTTTTTTTTTTCTTTTTTGCACGTGTTTTTTCCTCTCTCCCCCTCCCCCAGGTGGCCTGGCCGGATACTCTCTCAATTCTTATGATTATTTTCGGAAACGGTGAACACTTCTTCTTCTTCTTCTTCTTCTTCTTTTTCTTCTTCTTCCTCTCCTTTCTGCTTGCTCTCTCGCTGGCCGTGGTCGTCGCCGCCGCTACTCCGCGGGCCGGCTCTCGGGTCAAAACTGGCGGGCGAGTTGGGCGAGCGGGAGGAGCAGGAGCCACACGCAGCCTCCTCGTCGCCACGCGCCGTTGTTCCCGTCGTGCACCGCGCCGGGGCCTGAGCGAGGGAGAGAAACGCCCGCATGGTCACTCACAGAGTCGATAAGAAAACCATGAAACGTGAAATAAATCATAAAACCAAACGAAGGACGGTATTTGGGTGGCATTGCACGTGGTGGGATTGCTCTCCAGGCGTCCCCTTCCACCTGTGCTGTCCTCAAGAGCACGGCAACAACCAACCCCATCCCCACTGACCCCGGCCTTTGGGACAAGACTCACTTCTCATCCCTAAGTCCCCATCCCCTGTGCATCACCACCATCCAACTTCCCTCAGCCCCTTTCACCCTCCTCTGAATTTGTCCATGTTTCCAGCCACACTTAGAGGGGAGATGACAGCTTTTGCCCAACACACTCTGCCCAGTCCGGGGCAACCACCCTGTTCCCCACTTGTGTCCCTTGGGAGGGCACAGTAACCACCTGCCCACCCAGCAGAGGCACCACCAGCAGCACTGTATTGAGGACTTGGGAGTTTGTGCCTCTCCAGAGTCTCTGTGGGGCTCATCACGGGCCCAGACCATCTCAAGAAGAATGAGATGGGATGAGGAGGGTGGTCAAGAAGAGCCAAGCCCTTCCACGCTTTTGGGGATCACTGGGGGTGAGGAGTTCAGAGCTCACTATGGGAAAGGATGTGGAGGGTGTCTGGTCCAGTGGCTTTCACCAAAACACCCCAAATAGTTGGCCTGGGGAAGACTAGGCTGGGAAAAGAACTCAGGAAGGCATCCAGGCTGGTGTCCTGCCAGAGCAGGGCTGCCCACAAGGTCTGACCCACACATGCTCTTGAAACCCCATGACATGTTCCCTCACTTCAGGGTCCAACCAGGGCACTGAGCACCACTAACCATTTGGTCTCCCACTCTCCAGCACACTCCGACACCTCACACGTCTCAAATCCAGGCACCAAATCCAGGTCTTATGCACTACCTCCACAGCCCTCCCGACATCTACAAGTCATCCTGAGGGCTGACTCACTCAATGCACCACAACTGAAGCCACCCCAAAATCGAGATGACACCAGGCCGGTTGGCCGGACAATAAGATTGCCCAAGGGAGTGCTGGCTGCCCTGACCAGGAATAACACCAGGAAGGGGACCTAATGCCTGTCTACCCCTACCACATCCTGGAAAAAAGGTGCTAGGAGCATCCCAGAGGAGGAGGGATCTGCCAGAAGACCCACTTAGGCGGCAACACTGGGAAAGCTGAGCACACAGACATTCCTGCTTTTGCCCTGGCAATGGAGAGGGAGCAGGAGACTGCGGGATGGGGCAGGCATGCAGAGGGCACAGACCACCACCAGACAGGCACAGTAGGCTGGCAGGGAGGGGGCAGGATGGGAGGGCAGCTAAAAAAGCCCTAATTCATCCCTACACCAGTGAGAGCAGTGGGGTTGTGGGGCAGGCTGGTGCTGCGGCTCCGGCTGAGATGAGCTGGGGTGGGAGCCGGAGGGGCCCAGGGGAAACACTGGGGGAAGCACTGGCATTGCAGGGGTCCCCAAATTACTGACCTTTCCAGGGTGTCAGAGCGGTAGTTGTCTCTTCTAAAAATTAAAGAACAAGTGAAAGTTAAGGCAAAAGGGCAATGGAAAGTGCAGGCTCGAGACGCCTCCCTCAGCCTGCCCTCGACCTGGGGCTGGGAAAACGAGTGGATGGGGTAGCAAGTGGGATGTGCTGCCCAAATCACACCCCAATGCTCTGAGGCCACAGTCCCCCTGTCTGGGGGGGAAGCTGAGATGAGCCAAACAAGGGACCTCAGACCCAGCAAAGTCTGTGGTTGCACCCTGAGCAAAAAGCAAAGCACAGGGGCTGGGATTTGGGGGGTGCAGGGGGTTCAGTTCTCCCCTGCGGGTTTGGGGCCCATCCCTCTCGATAACCCTGCAACATCCCAAATGGATTTATCGCCTGACAGCAGCCTCTGGGAGTGACAGGGGGAGAGGCAGAGGGCTTGGTTTTTTCCCCAGCTCCACAGAAAGAGGCAGTTTCCCTGAACACTCCATCACATCCCAGACAGCACCAAATGAGCCGCTGAATGAGGCGGCAGGTCTGTAATAACGAGTGCTACATGTTAAATAAAGCACTAGTTGACCTCCCTGAAAAATTAGATTAAAAAAAGGATTAAAAGATGAACGCTACATTAGCCTCTTGCACAGCCCCAAAAAGGCTCCTGTCACGGTACCTGCATGGATTAAAACTCCATTTGGGGGCGAAAAAACTTCAAAACACTCACTCAGCTTCAGGGAAAAGGGAACACTCACAAAATTCTCCCCCCAAAACCTCACAGAAGAGACATTTCTCGTGCCGCAGGTAGCGCAGCCATCACACCCACTTCCCTCTTATCTTCCATCTCAATAAATAAAGACATCATTCCCCAGACTGAGGGCACTGGTTCCTTAGGGACAGGTGACACATGGGGCCACCACATTAGGGTGGGGTCATTCCTGGGGGTGCTGGGGGTCCCTGCACCAGGAGATGGGGGACCCCTGCATGTCATGGTCCCCTCAGGGAGCTGTCACCCCCCAAGGGCACTCCATTAATAAAGACTGAATGGATCACCCAATCAATGTGGCTTTATGGAAATTGAGGGTGCTCAGAGGACTCTGATTTCATTCCCTGATGGGATTCACAGTCAGACCAACAAAGCTAAGGGGCTAATAAAATAAGCCTAGACTTTTGTGGGATTCTTCCCTGCCTCCCACCTGGCACTGCACTCACAGCATGAGTCCCAGAAACCACAGAGCTAAGAACTCATCAGCAGGCAGATGTCATCTGTACTTTTGGGCTGTTCATCCAGCCTGGATCTGCAGATGCCAAATAAAGGCCCCTGCTAATTAAGATTTTAACCTCATAAACCCAAAGGATGCCTACAACATCACAGCTGAGGAGGTACATGTGGCTCGGGTTACATTGGGCACCCAGCACGTCCACCCTGTGCGTGCAGAACAGATGAAGCCAGGCCTGGGTGGTCTGCAGGGCCAGAGGTGTTGGTATCCCTAAAACACGGGGTTATTGGATCACCAGGAAGGCTGGTGGGGAGGAGGGTGGAGATAGTTCCTAAGTAACACTAATGATGGCTTAGCACAGGTAAACATCACGTACAGGAGGGATGTTTGGGGGGGGGGCAAATGGGTGTTTAAGGCTCATTAACCTCCAAGGTTAGCTCTGCCTCAGGGCTGTGGGCATGGAGCTGAGCATCCAGGATGGGATGGACTCCTCTGTCACAACTCAGGGGACCCTGACACAAGTGCCAATACCGTGGCAGGAGAGGACAAGCCTGTCCTGTGATGCCACCCCAACCCCACAGCTGGGTGTGGCCCCTGGCAAAGCCCAGCATCCTCTACTCTCCTTAAACAAACTGCTGCCCTGGACCACATCCAGCCCTTCACCAAGGATGGTGAGACATAGACATCACTTCCTGGGGTCTCCACATGCCTCCCATGTTGTGGCACACTCAACATCCCAACACGTACTCTGGGACTCACTGTCCCGGTGTGCTTTGCATAAATAAGAGCAAAGCCTGCCCTGAGCCACCCCTGAGGGGCCTGGGGATGAGGAAAATGGGTCTGCTCCCCTGCTCTGCTCCCCTCCAACCACACCACAGTGAGGCAAGGAGGTGACAAGACAGAACAGCCGGGTGGTATGGAGGAGGACAACACTGGGGTGACATTAGGAGAGGGTGGAGGTCCCCACTCCCCACTTCTCCCATATGGTTCAGCTGTGAGAACCACAAACCCCATATCTCCAGCAGGGAAATATCCCCATGCAGTGCCCAGGAATGAGATCTATCATCCATTTCTGACTCCCAGGGGCCATGAGAGGGATCTGGGGAGCACAGACCTTCCCAGCCATGAGCAGTGTCAGAAGGATCCCAGCTCTGATCCCAGTTCTGCCATGCAGGGAAAACAGCCCTGGGACAAGGGTACAAACCTAGTCCCCCTCCCTGCCCTCTGCACCCTCCCATCTCCCTCTGGCACCATCAATAATATATCTCCTTGGCAGGAGGGAAAACACAGCCTGAAAGGTGACAGAGACAGGGGTCTATTCATCCTTGGGTGGGAATGGGACAGGAGTGACCCTGAAAACCATCTCCCTCCCACTCATCAGCACCGGAGGATGCCTTCACACAGAGGCTTTCCCAAGGACTCATCAAAGCAATAAAATGGAAACCTACAACCAAATCCTAACTTTGCATCAATGGTGGATCCCAAACACCCATGAACAGTGACTGACATGGTACATGAATCAGGAGGCAGGTTTGGAAGCTCCCCAGTTTCCCTGAGCTCATCACAACCTCCAGCCCATGCACTAGGCTAAGAAGGATCAGCACAAAAGCACATCTCCCCCAAAAGACAAGGGAGACCCTTTCCACCTCTCTCCCATCAGTGCTCTCACTGTTAAGTTGTTCCCCTTCCCTGTCTGGCTCCCTCAGCCCCACTCACCATAGAGGATCATGCTGGCATTGGTGTTCCCTAACTGGTTGGAGGCTACACAGGTGTAGTTCCCATAGTCCTGCTCAGAGACGTTGAAGAAAGTCAGTCTGGAGAAGAAGGCTTTGTTCTCCACTTTCAGCCCTTTCTGTCCTTCAGCCAGCCTGGGAGAAAAGCAGAATGGGAGAAGGTCACTGGAATGGTGTCAGGAGGAGAGGTGCCTGCGATATTCCATGTCCCTGGTTGTGCCTGGGAAGAGGGGACATTGAACTTGGGAGAAGAGGGAGAAGGGAAGGTATTGGGAAAGATATGGGAGATGGATGCTGCTCTGCTGGGTCTCCAGCTGCCAGCCCACACTATCCCCATGCTGACCAGAGGCACCAGAGGACTCTGGATGGTGCTGGGGCTTGGAAATGCTGTGCAGAGGGAGAGATGCTCACATGCCAAGGGAGAGAACCTGGGAAAGGCTCATTCCCACCCTACAGAAGAGCCTGGCTTCCCTCTGGTGTCCTCAGCCCCCCCTGCTCTGCAGGATGCCTTCTTGCACCTTCCTCTTCCCTGCATATCCCTGATGGGTGACATGATGGGCACCCACCACAGCTTGGAGGCTTCTCAGCCAGCCCAAGTGCTGCAGCATTAACCAAGTGCTTGGACTTCCCTGAGCTGGTGTCCCCATCCTGCTCTGCTCCTGTGGCTCTTTTGATTGCTAATTCCTCCCGGGAGGTGCCAGATCCCCATTATGGTCCCTGCCGGACACTGATCCGGGGGCTGAGCCCGCTCCTGCTGCTGCTCCCTGGGCCCTCGTGATCTGACCTACTTCTGAGCAGAGCCTTTCATCTGCCACACAAACATCCTCCTCTTTGTACACTCCTTTCCTCCCTTGGCTCCTTTCCTCCCCAGCCCAGGAAGGCAGGCGGCCCCAGCCTCCCCTCCAGCTTCTGGAGCATCTTTTTGGGCTAAAACACCCCTCCTTATCAGTAAGGATGTGGCTCATCCTGTGTCTGGCCACGCCACGTCCCCTCTGGGCTCCCTGGGGAGAAGTAACACAAAAATTGGTTAAAAACATTTTGCCTGGGGTCAGAGGGAGGCATTTTCTCCAGAGTGAGACCCTACTCTGGGCTGTGCTGCTCCACTCCTCATTCCCCAGTTGCATCCCTTTGCTGTTGCTTTGGCAGAGCACAGGATCTGCTTGTTGACCTAAAAGGGTGGTTTTCACCCCAAAGCAGAGCAGGCTGTCTCTGGGGCCTAGCAAACCTGTTTCTCGACCAGCACCATATTTCTTTTGCCTTTCCAAGAGCTGCCTTCTGGCCAAAGTGTTTAAAGAGATGACAGAGGTTTCATCCACGCTTGAGTGCTTGGATTTGTGCTGCCAATATCCCTCTTCCTCGTTATGCTTCACCCAAGCTGGGATTTACCACGACACCTTCAAATGGAGGCAGGGGCAGCAGCGATCCTGCCCTGACAGAGGCTGAAAGAGGCTCCTGGAAAATTCCCCCTCCCCAGATGTCCCTCACCTACTTTTCACAGTGTTAAATACAAAGTCCTGGAATGCTGTGGATGCAGTCTGCCTGCTGGATTTGCCCCGGACAAGCACAACCTGCTGCTGCCAGGGGGACCTGGCTTGGTATCCAAACCAGGCTTGTGCCAAGGGTTATGAGCTGAAGGTGCTGGCACTGGGTGCAGCTCTCACAGGGCCGGTGTGTGCCCCCCACCCCCCAGGTTTGTCCCCCGAACTCTTACCGCTTGTCATCTTTGTACCACTGGAAGTCGGCGGAGGGGACAGCGGAGGCTTCACACAGCAGGATGCCCTTCTGCCCCACTGGCACCCCGCTGCTCTTCGCGTCCGAGATGTACGGTGGGTCTGCGGGAAGATGGGAAACCCGGGGTCAACACCCAGGAGCCTTGGGGCATCCTATCCCCCCGCCTTGCTCCTCAAGTTCTCCTGTCTTTCCCTGCACGTGGGAAGGAGCCCAAATCACCTCTGAGCCCATGCTCAGCTCCTGCCACTCTGGTGCTGCTGTCCAGGAGTTTTTGGGCTTATGGGGGGTCTTCTCCAAAAACTGGAGCTCCCCAGCTCTCGGGCACCACATGTGCGCTAATGGGGTGACCAGAGAGGGGTTTAGGAGGGTCTTCACCTCCGTCTGAGCATGAAATATGCTGCTTTCTTCCTATCTCTCATTTTTTTTTTCTAAAGGAAAAAAAAATTCTATTTACTGCTCACTTCTCTCCCCGGAGGTTATCAGCACAGCATCTCTCCATGGGCGGAAAACCCAGGTTGATGGAGACAGCTGAGGAGGAGGTGGTGGAAAAAAAATGGAGCTTGAAAAGAAGGGGAAAATAGGGCAAAACTCCACCTGCTCAGAAAAACTGCTGCCGCCTGTCTCGCTCTGGGGCCCGAAGCCTGTGTGTGCCTCGCTTCCAAGTGCCATTCCCTGGTGGGGCAGCACAGTGACACACTCCAGCCCCACCCCTGTCCCCTGCTGGCCCCCAGCTACTCACAGTTGACGGTGACTTTGACTCGCTGGACGACGGGCGCTGAGACGTCGTTGGAGGCGCTGCACTCGTACTCGCCCGACTGCTCCCGCGTGATGCCCGTGATCTCCAGGTACTCGTCCTCGCTGATGAAGCCCACGGCTGCAGGGCACAGACAGAGGGATGAGTGGTGGGGAGGCACAGCAAACCTGTGTCTATCGGCTGGTCACCATCTGTGACTGTGTCACTCGGCACCAGGACATCAATCCTGCGAGTCCCAGCCTCACATGCCCACATCCATCCCAAGAAAATCCCTGCCAGAATGGTGTCTGCAAGCACTGGAGTTTTGTGGTGGACCCGGCACTGCCAGGAGTATCACTTGCTGGAGGTAATGTCCATAATGTGGGCAGAGTGGACAAAGTGGTCCTTGCCAAACCTGCACCCTGCTAGAACAATCCAAGATCACCTCTCCTTGGCATCTGCACATCCCTCTTGCGGGGGAGGCACCACTGGGCTCACCCAGCTTTACACAGACACCCCTCTCTAATTTTCACAGCAAGTTTACTCCCATTAGTTTTGGTGCCAACATCTCCCTTCACCTGCAATGCTTCATCCCTGTGCTACTCCAGGCTCATTTCTGTCGGAGCTGCACTTGTCCCCCTCTTGCCCACCCAGCCTGCAGTGCAGCTCCTGGTTTCACTCCAAGCCAGAAATATGCAATCAGTGGCATTTCCTTCAGTGTGGCATCATTCAGCCCCCATTCCTTACAGGAGCCCTCTTTGTTTTGACACTCTCCTGGAAACCCACAGCACTCAGCTGTCCAGACACTGGTGTTGGGGCACAAGATCCCCTGGTCCCCCAAACGAACAGCAGAAGCAACTTTTTGCAACCCCTAACAGGAACAACTTCTCCCTTCCTTTTGTTTACATCTCCCCACCAGATCTCCCACAGCTGGGATGCTCTAATGACTGCACGGAGCATCTCTGAGCCCAGTGTCACACTTAATATTCCTATAAATTTTAAACGGTAGTCCTTGGTACATATGTGTGGCAATTGGTGTCATATTTTAATTAGGCTTGCCCTACACCATCTGAAATTAATAATAGCTCGAATTACCAGTGTAATTTATAAATTAACATTGCTGCAGCATTAGGAAATAAATTAGCTCTGGACAGCTGTTTCTGGGAGTGAGTGCCAATGGCAGAGAGGCCAAGCACAGGTCCCTGGTCCCCGGGGGATGCCGTGAGCTCGCCTGGCCCTCGCTTCCCACCCGGCTGCTGGAGTGACCTGATGGGCCACGACTCGCTGCGCTTGACCGGTCAACCGTGTGCTTCTTGCTCCTAACAAATGCAGGCAAAGGACACACGTGGGAGGCTCCTGGAAGGGCACACACCGCCTGCATCCCACCGGCTGATGCTTTCAGAGCATCTCATCCCGCGGCACAGGAACAGCCTGGTCAGACTCCACCGCTCACCACAGAAAGCACGCAGGGACCTGAGCCAGCACCGATGGCATTCCTGTAACACCCTGGCACAGCTCAACACAGGGAGCACCCCAGGTACCCACTGGGATCCTGCTGCTGCAATCCCAGGTGCCATTATTACCAACTCAAACTAGTGCAAATATGCTCAGCCATGATGAAATCCCACCTTGACTCTCTCTCCCTGCACCAGACCTCACAGCTGCTGCCTCTGCACAGCATTCCTGGGACTTTGCACATCCACTGCTCCCTTGCACACTCAGAGGCCAAACCAAGGACCCTGTGCACATAAGGGTGTGCATCCCACCACCTCAGGCTGACCTAACTGGGAAGGCAGCCCCGTGAGCTTTGGAAAGGGGTGAAGTGAGTGTTCCCGTTGATGAATTGCTGACATCCACCCACGCCCTCAGCCCCGTGCCGAAATCCCCACCCGAGTGGCTCGTGCGCGGTCCAAACTGCTGAGCTCAGCAGTACTCAGGGCAACTGAAAGGAGAGATATGAAGGCGTTACCCCAAAATCAATATCCTTTGGAGACACACAAATTACAGCGTTACATCCAGCGGCCCTGAGGCACCGCAGAAAAAACGGGAGAGAGGGGGAAAAGAAAAAATCCCTTTTGTGGCTGACCTAGAATCGGCTTCTCTGTAGCACAGCGCTGCCTGCTGATAAAGGAACGACACAGCCGGTGGCCTTCAGATGCTCCGTGCACAAATCTGGCTCTGGGTTGTGCAAAGGCTCAGATAACACTTCTTCCCAACTAACCAAAGGCCCTTCCCGAGTTCCAGAGCTGGCTCGCGCAGGGCAAGGATTAGCTCTTGCCACAGTCGAGCCGTAATGTGCGTCCCTGGTTTGATCTGGGAGCAAAGCAGTTCGAGTGCATTTCGCTCCCCAGCAAAAGACTTCATTAAGGTAGCTGTGAGGGTCAGCTTTACACCTGTAAAAGCACAGGAAATTGGGGGATGAAGGTTTCCTCTGTGCCTGTGTCGTGCTGAAGTCTGAGATGCTTGCAAGGTAATCGTCCGATGGAGAGGCAGAGCACAAAGTTCAAGGGCTCAGGGTCCGGAATCTGTGGGATTTCAGCTGCAGCCCATCAAAACTGGCACACAGAACCTGCCCTGCACCAAAACAGGATACTCTGAGCTGGAGCTGACACCTGCTTTTGCCCTGCGCACGACCTGGTATAACTCACACTCAGATGACAATAGCATTAGGAATGCCATCCAGAGGCTATGGTCAGATCCTGCTTCCTTAGTGCCAGCTACAGCATGCCAAAGACTGAGGTGACACAAAGAATCCCTGCCCACCGGTGAAGCAGGTGACACCAGGTGGCCAGGACACCATCTGTGTCCCCCCTGTGCTCTCCTGCACAAAGGGCTTTTCAGGAAAATCGGATCCATAAAGCTGCTTCTCTGTGGGATTGCACCCTGGAAGCACCTGGAACTTGGGGATGCTCAGGGCAGGCCTGGACCAGAGCTCTGCAGCTCCAGGAGCTCTCCCAGAGGTACCAGTCCTGCTCTGCCTGAACTGATGGTGGGAACTTTCAAGGCTGTCTCTGCTTGAGCACAATTAGGAGCTGAAATATTGCAGGAATTAATGGAGAGCTCTCTCATCTCCTCAGTAGCTAAAAAACCAGCACAGCCAGCACCCATCATTATTATTATTAATACTAATAATATAATACAGGCCAAAAATGGAACAGCCACGGACGAGGCACAAGCATAATCCTTGCTCATCAGCTGAGGATGATGAACTAACCCAGTGCGAGCCAGGGAGATGGAAAACCAGAGCCTGAGTCCTCGTGCTCAGTGAGCAGGAGCCTGTGCAAAGACCAGCGTGGACTATTTAGGACTTGCTCTGCAGATCCCCATAAAAAACCTCAGGAGAGGGGAAGCTTGGCCATCATGGCAGTGGAGGAGTCATGGAGGTGAGATCCTGGACTGGCACGGAGCACCAGGGCAGACCCAGCAAGTGGCCAAGCTGTGCTTGGGGTCCCACACAGCTTGGATGAGATGAGGTGTGGGCAGATACCTCATGCATCCATATTCCTCCCTCCATGCCTTTCTCCTTCCCTTGCTTCTCCTCCTTTTCCCGTCCTGACTCATCTCCCTTCTGACTCCTCCTGCCCGTTCACTTCCATTGAGCCTCTGACAAGATAATAACTCACCAGAAAGCAAACACATGTTCTCAAATTAATTACATGCCACTGTCCCCTGGCTCACTGTTGCAGCCATGTTCAGGTCTCTAGGACACCGCTCACAGCTTTCCCTGGCTGAAGGCTGCCTGTGGAGCCATTCAAAAACCTTCCCTGAACTTCTTTCATGTGTCCATATCAACTTCCTGCACCTTGAACTGAGCCAGCCCAGACATCCAGGGCTGCAACATTTCCACTTCTAAAGCCTAAAAACTCTTCAATGATCGTCCCAGAACAGGTTTGGTCTCTGGATTCTCAAAGTCCCACCACCAAACCCAAATTTCCCTGCCTGCTACACCCTGCTGCTGCATTTTTCCAGGCACCGATCCCACTAGCCAGGACCAGCCAAAGAAAGAGAATATTTTATGGAGATAATTTTATTAAAATGTTTACAACAATGCAGATATTGACATCTCACTTCAATCAATAGCACAATTTATTGTCCTTCAAGGTGAACATTAAGCCAAGCTGCCCATTAGTCAATATTTACCTCCAAGGTCTATAAATCTTTATACGGGCTTCAGCGGATGTTGACAGCAGCTGATTCCAGATAAGTAAAAGTAAGAGCGTGAAACATTGCTCCTTTTGGAGGTGAAATAGTAACTAGTTAATTACAGTCCCTACAGCAATTCTCAACTATCAATTTATGGCTACTTCTGGCAATAAAAATTAACATCGCGCAGACTCCCGGCTCCGAGTGACGCACTGAACCCGAGAGCCATATATTTCACACATCACCCCGACGTGGTGCTGATGGCCATCCTATAACAGTTTATAGTAAATAAATAAAACACACAAAGGTAATACGAGCGAGTTGTTGGCACCCAAGACCCGCTTCACCCCTGCTTTGTGTGACGGCGGGTGGTTTAGTAGCGTCAGAGCAGATGGGGAAGGACGCGTGGGGAGGAATCACCCCAAATCACCCCAAATCCCTCTGAAAGCACACAAAACACAGCCCCAGGCGGGTGGGCAAACAGGGCCTGTGGCTGCCTCCAGCTAAACAGGTGGATGCATCTGCTTCACCTCTTATTAACCACCATTACCCGCTCCTGATAGCTCAATTAGCACACACGGAACAAAGTTCAGGCATTTCTAAAATTCCCTCTCCCATTTTCGTTTGATCAGGTGAATGACCCCAGCTAGGGCAGCTTTCCCTCCCGTGCAGCCCCTCTTTCCAACTCCCCTGTGCTGGCTTAATGCTGCCACGCTCCAGTGGACAGAGATTGGGGGTAATTAACCTGCTGGAAGCCATCCAGCGCAATCATTAAAAAAATGATTTTTTTTAAGATTACCCTATCGACCCAGGCGAGCTGCTCTCCTCCTCTCGTGAATATTGCATCCCTGCGCCACAGGCTCCAGCCCATTTCCATCTGTGCCCCCTCTTAGAGGAGCAATCCCCTTAGGAAGCACACCTACGTGAGAAATGGGCTCCGAACCTCCCCGTCTCCGTGTTCACAAGCCTTCAGAAGAGGGACCGTAACCCCAGAAACGGGCACACAGCACATCAGAGTCTGTGTTTTGCTTACACGGGGCCAAGCCTCTCTCTTTTTGAAGTTTCCCGATGACAAGGAAAGAAATCTCTGCTCTGACATGCTTTTCCATGTTAATTAGCATGTTTCCGTGGCCTGATGTTGCGCGAGGCCCCAGGGGATGGTGCTGCCTGGCACCGCGCGGCGCTCAGGGACGCGGCAGCTTGGCAGCAGCTCCCTCCACTGCTGCAGCCTGGGGTCCCTCCTCATCCTCACACCCCGGGGGTGGAGACCACCACCAGTTGTGTCCAGTGTCACTAAGAGGGAGTTTTCCTCATTAAATTGAGTTTGGGGCAGCTCTCACAGCCAGTTTTGCTCCGTGCCCTGGTGCGCGGCAGCACAGGCTGTGAGGGAGAGGGGTGGCCATAAAGTCCTCACCATAAAGTCCTTCTCCTGCACTGGTCTCAGTGTCCCCTCCTCCCCAGGACTATGGGAGCCTCTCCTTGCACGTGGTCATGCAACGCTTTGGTTTTTCTTCTCCTTCCAACTATTTTGACCATAGGTGAGATGATGGTGCCTTATGTTTTGCCTCAAGATAGGATGAAGGACCCTCCCAGGCTCAATATTGTGCTGGCATGAGCAGAAGTGACTATTTCTGAAGGTCCCATCTCTGGCTGCCTGTGACCATGGGGTCAGAACATGGGTATTTCAACAGGCACCCTGCAAACTCAACTTCCAACCAGGAGCCATCACAAAGCCAGTGGCTCTGCAGCCAAACCTCTGCTCTTTCCTGCCAGGAAAGACATTTTCTTCAACCTCCTGCTCAACTCAGAGCTAGAACAGAGACAGCACCTGCATTTGTTGTTACACTTGCTCAGTGCATCCCTGAGACCACACCTGGGGCTTGTATCTTATACAACAACACTAATAAGTAACTATTAAGTGGGCACATGCAGCAATCAGTGACTAAGTCACTGGGACATCTGACTTGCAAAGACCCTCCAGATGCCACCACATCGCCTGGTCACTCAGCCTGTGGTCACAGCCTAGAGCCTATATTGGCATCAACTCCAAGAAAGGCAAAGACACTGCCAGAGGTCAGGGTTAGATGGGATGTTGGGAAGAAATTCTTCCCTGTGAGGGTGGGGAGGCCCTGGCACAGGTTGCCCAGAGCAGCTGTGGCTGCCCCATCCCTGGAAGTGTCCAAGGCCAAGTTGGATGGGTCTTGGAGCAACCTGGGCCAGTGGAAGGTGTTCCTGCCCGTGGCAAGGGTTGGAACCAGATGATCCTCAAGGCCATTTCCAACCCAAACCCTTCTGTGGTTCTCTGCCATGCCTTTCCCTGCGGTATCCCAGGGACACCTGCCCAGCCTGGTCCCCTCACCAACGCTGTGCAGCGCAGCCGAGTCGGCTGAGCTGTCCATTATAGCACCATTGTGAAGAGTTTTTAGCTTAAAAGTCCTTGAAAGTTTCCCACTGTGACTCGTTAAACAAGATCTTTTTCACTCTCCCTCTATTCTCCGCTAACAATATTTATACTCATTTCTTTTATTGAAATCTATCTGCCGCCTGTTCTATTAAAGCCACCTGAGTGGCAGCTCCTATTCTCCGGGAGCCCGCAGCCCATCTATTCTCCAGACAATGAGGTACAAGCAGTCTATCTTCTATTGTGCTTCCCGGCCTTCGGCTCTCAAATCTTCCATCTCAAAAAGGCATGTTGGAGACACCTCCACGCAAAGGCTTGGAATCCCAGGCTGTGGGGGCTCCCCAGTGTCAGCCGGGCTCGCTGTCCTCCCTCTCTGGGCGAGCATCTCCAGGGACATGCTGCTGTGGTACCCGTGATCCCTCAGGGATGCTTTCCCCCCATCCCTGCGCATCCTTAAGCGCGGTTCTTTGCCGTCAGACGGCTGCTGCACGCGCACGGCTCTGCTGCTGCCGGGATGTTTGCACGTCTCAGACAACTTATTTGTTACCGGGAATAAAAGAGGAGCATTAAACCTTTTGTTTGCGAGAAGTAGTTCCTTGGGAAATAAATGGATTATGGAAATTAATATTTAAAGAAACAAAACAAAACAACTCGGGGACCAACCACCCTTGAACGAGGCTCTAACTCAGGAGTAAATGAGTCGAATGAAGAATGAGCCCTTTTATTTCGGCGCGAGGGAGAGCTCAGAGGCAGCTCAAGGCTCAGCAAACTGTCGGCGGCGACCGTCCTCAGCCTCTCCCAGCCCCTGCCTCCTCCTGGGGAGCTGGCAAGGACACCAAACCCCAGGAAAAGGTCCAGAGGGCACATGCCACCCTGTTCGAGCAAATTAAAACCGGATGCAGTTCACAAAGCACTTAAGTGGTGTCAGATCTGCAGCAAAGATGGGTGTAGAGCTCATTAGAGGGCTGCTGTTCTCAATGATACCCACGTGTTATCACAAGCATGACCTGCACACCTTTCTCCTCAGCCTCTGGAGGGTGAGGGGGTGGTGCTTGTGGTAACATCAGGGGACACTGATGCTCAGTAGAGGCTGTGACCAGCAGGGAACCACTTCCCACACAGCTTTTCTGCCTCCTTGCCAGAACGTCTCCAAAAGGTACACAAAATCCAAATACTGAGGCTCCCATGGAGCCAAGCCCCCTCCAGAGGGTTCCTGAGGAGACAACATCTCCCAGCAGCTCCGTGCTCATGCTTGAGCACTGACACTCTTCCTCCCAACACAAAGTCCTCTCTCCTTTCTTTCCTTCCTCCCTGTGATATTTTTCCCCCCGTAGCCGCTTCCAAGGTGAGAGAGGACAGCGTTGCCGGAATGAAAGATTCTCCTGCGTGCCCTCTCCCAGCAGCGGCCCTAATTCATTTTTCATGGCCCCTTGCAGTGACAAAAGCCGCTGCTTCTCTCTTGTAAGCGTGCGCCGTGCAATAAGTCAAAGCTGATGTGCATTTTCCCCCTGGGTGCCGAAGCTGTGCTTTTGATTTAATTTGTCCTGTTGTTTGGCGCTCAGCCTTTGCCGGTGAGCTCCTTTGGAATGGCGGGAAGGTAAGGCCCCATCCGTGTGGAGGGGCTGCCTGACAGATGGGGTACAGTGGGTAGTGGTTAAATAATTTGCTGCGATGATACCAAGATGTTGGAGAGTGACAGATGCTGCCGGAGAAAATCGCTCAGACAAACACACGCATCCTGTTTGTGGGAGCGCCGCTCCTCGATTAAATCCTGTCGCAACTTGGTTTCCCTGGAGCTCAGCCCATTTCTGGCAGCTTTCTTGCTGGCTCCAGGAGAAGCTGTGCTGCACAAGGCTTGGCGAGGACAGAGGCACCGAGAAACGAGATGGCTCCTGCCTGATATCTGCAGGTGGCTTGCAAAGAACCCGAAAAAAATTCCACGGGGGATCCACCACATCCCTTCCCAACCACAGCTCCTCCGTGCAACCAGCATTGCTCTGCAGAAAGCATTCCCATCCCCTGCCAAAGCCAGGGCACCCCGCTTTCCTCCGGATTTGTGTGAAAAAGAGCTGCTGGCTCCGGACTGGAGGGTCCCTCTGGCTGGAAATTTAAACCCCCAGGCTTTCTCCGTAGGACAAGCTCTTAAGAAGCAATTGCAATCCAGAGCGTTAAATGGCTGTAACCTCAGCTAAGCTGCATTTCAGCCGCATTAGGGAAATATCCCTCGGATGGGGAGCAAGTGGCATAATGGCATTAGAGTAAAAAAATAAGCATCAAGTGCCGGCTAAATCCATCCCCAGCGCTGGCAAGAAGTCACGGGGATCTGGAAAACTTTCCCCTCTCCATGCATATCCCTACAGGCAGCTCACAGAAAGTCCAGGCGCCGTCGCTGCCACGAGTTTCTGCACATGTGGGATATCTTCCACCCCTTCTTTTCCCCTGGGACCCCCTGACCTCACTTCACCCCCTGGAGCCATCTGAATCATGGCAGGGTGAGACTCGCTGTCGCCTCTCCATCATCTTTATCCCATCTTTATTTTTCCAGACACGCTATTTTCCAGCCCAGTGGCCTTGCTCTGTCCCTCGTGTTTTATGGCACTGATGTCTCCATTTCTGCAGGATCACTCGCAATATTGTGGCTTATTGAGAGAAGCCAGGGAAAGGCAGGGGTGATGGGATGGATGGGTTTGGGGCTCTGGTGGGCTGGTGAGGATACCCTGAGCCTGGGGAGGGGGAATGGGGAGTGGGAGGTCACGCCAGGAATTGCAAGGATGGGTGATGCTGGGTGATTAGAAAAACAGGGGTACTGGACACTGGGCTGAGCCCCCTCACTAGAGCCCATCACCCCCTCCTCAGGCCTCTGTGAAGGTATTGGCCCTGCTACAGGAGCTGGGAGGGCAGTGAGAGGCATTGCTTTGCAAGGGAAAAGCCATTTTAAATAACAGCAACGTGTCACAGGAAGGGGAAAAACCCATGGGCTACGGCATTGCTCTGGTTTTAAATTATACTGTAGGAGAATAAAAATAAAAGAGAGGAAGACAGAGAGAGAGGCCAGGAGGAAAAAGAATTGCCATTGTTTTACCAAGCAGATGGGAAAGTTCAGGGGATCAGAAAAAGACTATTATTATCTTGACTCGACCGAGAGAAGATGGGAAAGGAAGAGGCATTTTTTTCCCCTGCAGTGAGAAATGCTGTGGCTGAAGTCATTTCAGTGAAGAGTCGGAAGGAAACGGTGCCATCGGCTCTGGGCAGTGCCCGAATCATCCCCACGGCCTGGGCACACCACCACAGTTTGGCTTTTTGTCCTGTTCCCCCGGCAGTGACACCACATCCTGCACCACTATTGCAAGGACGGGGGGGTAACCAGGGCACACACCCCCCACCACCTCCAGCTGCAGCAACGTGCCAGCTGTGCTGCCAGATGTGCCCACTGCCAGTGGCACTGCAGCTGTGGCACCACCGCTGCTCCCACCACCTGCCCAGCCACAGGGCACGACCACCCGCCCCAACTCTGCTCTTTGCTTTGCTACAAGCCATAAAGGAATACACTAAACACACAACAGATTTCATGCTGGGTGTGTAACAAGAGCAGAACACGATTTTTTCCCCTCAAATTCACGTGAAAAGGCCTTTTTTCTCTGACTGCAACAGTGCCTGCAACTCTGTGGCTGCTCACTGCTGTTCTTCAGCTTGGTGCAGGGCAGCTGAGCAGCTCCAGTTCACCAGCACGTTTCAGCTCCTTGCCCTTACAAGCCCAGCAGCATTTCTCAGCTTCGCCACAGACAAGGAAACTCTCTAACCATGTTCAGGCCAGGGGAAGGGCACAACCCCAAAGCCCACGGCAGTGACCCAGCACAGATATCAACAATTGATCTACAACCCGGAGCAAACACTGGTGCAACATCTTCCCTGATGAGTATCAAGGTCATGGGACAGGGAATGAGGAGGTGCCCTGTTAGAGCATCCTTTGCCCACTACATCCACCCTGAAGCCAGTTTGTGCCACTCTTCCGATTTCCTCCCTTTCTCTCCATCCTCACTTTCCTCCCCTTTTCCCCTCTTCCTCCCTCCACTATACACTCCTTCCCTCAGACCCTACACGTTGCCTTGCCACCTTTCCTTCTCTATACCCACTTCTCTCCCGCACCCCTGGGACACAGAGAGGGGTTGGCAACCTGCCCTGCCTAATCCCATGGCTACCAACTCCTCGGGCACTTAATATTCACGACAGAGAGAAACATTTCACGGCGAATTGGACGCACATTCAACTGGAAATGGAAATTTTATGACTCTTCTCACTCCGCGCCGCAGATTACACCAGCTGAGAAAACATGGAAGCAAATGAACAACCTGTGAACTGTAAAGTATATTAATAATGAAACCACAGCCCAGGAAATGAAGGCTTTATTCTGTTTATATTCTGCTCCATTAATGGAGAGTGCTCGCACTGGCTCCGCCCCATTAGCCGGCAATCTGCGCCTGAGGAGGAGCACAAGGACAGTGCAGGATTGGTGGCAGGGGGCAAAAACCTCCTTCCCACTGGGAAGTTTGGCTCCAAGCATTTCCTTGTGCTGCCTCCATCTACGGACAGTGCAGGTGGGAGAACAAGAGGGATGTCTTTGGCCTCAGTGTCCTGCCCCACACAAGCTCAGCAGCAAGATTACAAGGCAGGGAATGGAGCAAATGGTAATGCCAGGAAAAAGAAAGAAAAAATCTGCATGGAAACCAGCTCCAATACCATCAGAAGCCCCCCAGCAAGGTGCCAGCACTAGGTAAACCATCCACGTGCAGGCTCATGCACTTTCTCCTTGTGCTGCTCCTTCCCAACACCTGCCTGTTGGGGTTTGGGTATCCCCACCTCTCTAATATCCCTTCCACCCCTCATCACCATGTCCCATCTGTGCACTCACAGCCCCAAGGCCACGCTGATAGCCACAGGAGAGCAGTGGGAGAATGAGCCAGGCAAGCAGGGCTTGTGGAAATAAAGGGTCCCAGGGGATTATGGGCCCTTTTCAGCCACAATCTGGGAATCCCAGGTGGTTTTGGGGAACTTTTTCACCCCATATTTGGAGGTCCCTGGAGTTTTGGGGGACCCTTTCCACCACCAGTACAGGCATCCCAGGAGTTTTTTGGGTCCCTGTTCACACTACAGAGGTGATGCTGGGTGGACAGCTCGACTGGATGATCTTAAAGGTCCCTTCCAACCTTGATGAGTCTGTGATTCTGTGAAATCTTTGAGTGCTATTCCCCCCACCCCAGCCCTGCCCTTGGCTCAGCAGACCTGGGCCACATGTCAGAGCCCAGCTGGGCTCTCTCCTCCCCAAAAACAACGGCAGCAGCTTATGCAAAGCACATCACGGGAGCTAAAAGGAGCCGGAGCAGAGTTTTCTATAGCTGAAGCGACCTGGTGTTGACAGAATGGGGACGCATTTCCACAGCTCAGATTTTTATAATAATACCTCAGGGGAGTCGCTGGCAAAGTTTGGCCCAAATATAATTAGTTTGCACAGCTATGAGGGGCTGATAAAAGGTTTTAATTTGTGTGGAGATCTCTGGAATCTCAGACGCTCCCGTCCCTCGCTCTTGCCCAGGCCAGCTGAATGAAAGGAGAGTCCCAGGCAGGGAGTGACACAAAGCCACGCATTTATCAGGGAAGGAGGGAGTTGTGTTCAGCACTAAAGAAGAGACAGCAAATCCAACTAGCTGACACTGGTGGCATGTTGGGTTTTGTCTGCCTTGTCCCACTACGCCAAAGAAATAGTAACACATTCACATCTTCCCGTGGGGGTGATGCTGGGGATGGAGAAGGGATGCAGAGCACGGATCAGGGCATTTGCAACACCTCAGAGGGTCTCACCTTTGTGGGAAAGGCATTCAGTGATCAATGGGATAAGACAAAACATAAAATTTGGATGTGCAAGCAGTGTTTCCTGCTTTTCCCCCCTCAATAGGGCAGCAACTGGCTGCTTCTGCACGGTGCCATGAGGAGTGAAATCCCGCTCTGCCTCCGGCAAGGAGGGAAAGTGTGACATTGCAAAGCTGCGTTCAGGGAATATACTGAAGTCAAGGTGGTTTTTTTCCCTCTGTTCTTAAGGGAAAGACATTGCCTCATTTGTAGCTGGAAGGGGTCTCGCTATTTTCGTACCAAGATGCATATTTTAAAGGTGGTTATGCCAAATATGTGAACAGATCAGCTCCGAGAGTTCATTTCCACCATGCGGGGAATCAAAAATATTACTTTTATACACATAAAAGTACATGATCTCCCATTGCTTCCAAAAAGCATCAGGAAGGGAAATGCTAAAAGGAGCTACCCACATGGCACACTGAGTTTTAGTCACTCCTTGGGAAAGCAAAACCTGGAGCCCATGACGTGATGCCACCATATTCTGGCTCCTGCTGGGCCAGATCCCGCTCCCATGGGAGCAGATGGGGAAGCTGCTGGCACTCAATGGGCTAAATATTCACCCTGCTCCTGCCAGGATCTTGTTGCTGGTCATAGCACACGCCCACAACTTTCTCAAATGACCCCTGGCAACTCCAGTTGCCTCCTTCATCACAACCACACACAAAACTAGTGTCCATCCCAAAGTCCTGCTTCCCCATGACCCCTTCAACCTATTTATTTCACCTGTCTCAATACCCTACATGATACAAACAGAGCTGGGCCACTGTTGACCCTTTGCCCAGACGATCTGTCCAGCACACACTGATTAAAGGAGTATCAAAACCGGTGGCAGATTTACAGGTTAACAGTGATTTACTGGAGTGCACCGCAGCCAAATTAATGCCGGCTATAATGTAGTTTACCTCATTAAACAATGCACACCAAGATCCTGTCTGTTGTAAAACAATTGGTCTCTGAAGCCTAGTGTTCATCTTCCAGGGTTGCTGGGAGATAATAAATGGGTAATATTCCGGCGATAATGGTAATGGAGTCACGGCTCAGAGCTAATATTATGGCAAAGCAGTAATTATTTCAACAGTAAACAAGGGGACGGTTGAGCTGCCGACAGGATTGGAGCCGGTTGGAATGCTTCAGTTAATAGAGCTGGAGGCCAGGCCTGCAACTGCCTCTTGGAAGGAGGACAAGGTTCTCGGCCACTGAGTGAGTCAGTTGAATCCCTACTGAGTCAGCTGGCCATCAAAAGACAGGAGGGACACGTGCAACAAGGGGAGGTGGGACAGCATGGTGGCCATCCCAACCCAACCCATCCCAACCCAATGCAGAGCCCACGGAGCAGGGCAGGCTCAGTGCTCCATCATACAGATGCAGCAGGACTCACATCCCTTCTTTTGACACACCACTTGTGTTGTTGGCTCACACAACGTCTCCAAAGGAGACAAGAGGCAGTGCAGAGACACAAGACCTGTGATGAACACAGGAGTAGCCTTACAGAAACCATCTGCTCCCTCCTAGAGGTATTTCCCTGATAAAAGGGCCAGCAGAGAACACGGCTCTCTCTCTGGTCTTCAGTTAATTAGGTGACTTGAGGCAGGGTTAAAGGGAGTGATCTCATGGGACACGGAGCTGATCACAGTGAGGGACAAGGCAGCACAGAAGCAGATGGAGATTTTCCCACCCAAGTGGTTCCCCCTTCTCTCTGGAGCCAGATCTGATGTCCAGCCTACAAATATCCCATATGCCTTCTCTCCTGGGAGGATCCTGGAAAGATGAAGACAGCAAGCAAAGTGCTTAATGGACAAACCTCTGAGATGGGACGATGTGTCCCTTTCCCAGGGACAAGCAAGTCTTCCAGCTGGATATTTTTTGCAGTTGTTTGTCCTCTTGTTCTAAGCCACGCCAAGAGCCAGAGAGAATCAATATATACAAATATACCAGACTTCTCCCAGAGTCCCTTTGCTGGTTTGCTGCTGATGTATAGACAGATGATCTCATGAGACCTCTGCCACATCAGGCCACTGTGTCTCATCTATCTTAAGTGCATATACGAGCTGTGATTACTGCTGTGTCCAAGTGCCTCACGTCTGGAACGTATTTATCCTCCCATCGGTTCTGTGAGACAAGGGACTGCCATTGCACCTCTTCCAGGGAAGCCACGGAGGTTAAACGGGCTGATCAGGGGATGTCTGGGATGTGGCAACGTAGGGATCCTCTGAGGATCTCCCCTGTCTCTGCCTTGAAGCAACAAGGTGTCACCAGCCCCACAAATGACTGCTCAGGCTCTGCACAGGATCCGGCTTCCAGCACCCAGCCTAATCCTGAGATTAATGAGGGATTCCCGCTACAGAGACCTCCCGATCAAACCTCTCACAAGTAAATACACCATCAAGCCAAACCATAATGTTTTCCTACCCTGGCAGCCGCTGTCTTAAGCCTCACACCAAAATCCATCATACTACAGCAATAATCAAAAAGCCATTAGACAAAACCGTGGCAGAAAAGTCCATCAAGGGTTGTTAAGGATGACGACTTGGATGCAGCCTCTGGCTCAGGATGTCTGCGTGTGGCCAGGCGGATGAGCCAGTGGAGGGATCCACGTGCCCACACCTAGTTTTACACCCTTTCTTTGTGCCCCTGACCCTGGCATGGCAGGATAACCACACTTTGCCTCCCCCTCATTACTGCTGAGCCATGCCTGCTCTTCCTGGGACAGAGGCTGCCGAGCCTTCATCCCTCCTGGAAGATCCCTCACTTCAATTCCTTGGCACGTTTCCTGAGCTAAATGGGAGGCATGACGAGCCTCGTTTCTGCAGCACAGATAAATATCCCCTGGACAGCTCAACATGGTGCCACTCGCTCTGCCAGGGCTCTGGCGTCACCCTGAGCCTGCCAGCCCGGGATGCCAAGAATTCCCAGAGAATTCATCCACCGAGAAACGAAAGCTGGCCTGACAACATGACAATCGCCATGACAACATCAGAGTTACCCCAAAAAATAAATAAAAAGCCCAGTAACTATGGAAACACCTGAGTGACCAAAACCAGGCTAGTAACTAGAAGACCTCGCTGCAGTTTACAGACGGCGTCGGCACTGCGGGGCTATAATACATCCAAAGCCTTGGAAACATAGAGATGCTCAGCACCTAAGGGTGCAAAATGAATGCTTATGGGCACACATAATGCTGCCTTTCAGACCCCTGAAGCCAATCCCTCTCCACAAATTCCACCTCCTCTGGAAAGATGCTGCTGCCTTCCTCCTGGGTGTTACATCCATACCATGGTTATCCACATCCTTCTCTCCCTCTTTGCCCTTCTCCCTCTCTCCACCCTGCTGAGGATGCCTCCTTTGATTGTTATCCCAATAGTCTTGGCCTGACAGGGGTGCCAAGAAGGGATGGAGCAGCCCCATCCCATGCCAGAGCTTGGCATCCCCATATGGTTTTGGTGAGCTGCGTTTTGAAGCCTCAGTGTCTGGCAGCTCTGCTGATGCTTGTGCTGCCAGTTGGAGCGTCCAAGCCCAGGACAGAGTCTCAAAGCAGTTAAGCCTCCTCTGGAGAGGCAGAAGAAGCTGAGACTCCACCAAACCCTCTTCTTTTTCCACCTCAGCCTGTTCAGCTACATTAATGGGAGTTGCTGTGGGTTAGTACAGCATTACTGGGAGAAGAAACAAAATAGGACAGAGGAGGTGAGGCAGAGGGACAGAAGATAGACTGTACCCATTGGTTGGACTGGTCAAGGGTTCAAAAAACCCTTCTCCAGAGCCAGCATCCTGCTTTTGCTCCTGGCAGGAGATGGGCACAGGTAGGGCCAGGCACCACACAAGGCTCTGATCAGTGATGGTGGCACTGATGGGACCAGCACTCTTGTGATTCACTAGCAGAAAACTCTCTTGCTCAGGTTCACTCAGCTCTTGAGTTATCCCATGAAAATGCTCTCCTCAGCCCAGCTGCAGGAACTTCCCCAGCTCCCAAACCAAACAGAGCCTCAAAAATCGGCCTCCCAGAACATGGCAACAACTGCAGACAGGAACATTCAGCAGAGTTCACCAGCCCAAGCCACTAAACACATATTCATCAGAGCAGAGGGGGAACAGCCGAGCGGCCAGGGGAGCCTGGAGTGGATGGAAAAGGGTCTCCAGTGGGATAGTCCCGAAGGAGCTGTGCTGCTCTGGGTGTAAATCCTTTGAAGGAGGAGCAAACACTCCTATTTGCTCCATTTCCCCCCAAGGGCTGTGCAGTGGGCTCACGGCTGCCAAGGAAATAATAAAGCCCATGAAGTGCCTCTGCACGGAGCAGCAGCATCAGCACGGGACTGGTCCTTCAGCTCCCAGGGTGTCTGTACCTGGCACAGACAGCACTGGCACAGCCTGTCCCCAGTGATGTCGGTGAGAGCTGCTTACCATCCGCTGTGTAAACCCTTAAATTATGCACCAGCACTCCCTGAACCAATTCTCCCTCATCCCTTTCCTCCACCACTCCAAGCGAGACGGAGGAAGACAGCGAGAAGGAACAGGAGGCGTCTCACTCGAGACTTCCTGTGGGACGAGTAACAGACCAACAACTGAGAGAGGGGCCAGCAGCAAGCTTTGGGTTTCGCTTGCTCCCAGCTCTCCAAATTAGAGTATATCCTACTAGGAAAAGGGATACCATCCTGGCACCTGCTCTAGCACCTCTATGCACCTTCCCTGGTTCTCATTTCAGTCCTCACGCTTCCCATCCTCATCTTTGCTGCGTGTGGTGAATGCAAAATGGAAAAGTAGAGGTTCCCCTTGGTGGTTTGGCAGACCCACAGACAGAGGAGCTGCCCACGGAGATGGACAGCCATGGAAGTTGTCCTGGGTCACCTCTGGGCTCAGCACCTCCCATCAGCAGGAGACCAGGCTCAAGTAAATCTCTGTGATCATTTGTTCCCTTTGAGTTTTGAAAGCAGAATGCCTAATCATGGCCAAAATCAGGAAAGAGCTGCTGCTGCAAATTACACAGCGCCACAGGTAATTTCTGATTAGCTCACTCTTCCTCTCCTGGTGCATCCTCAGTTTCCATAGCAGCTAAGTCCTAAGTAAAATGGAAACATCTGGTTCAAGCGCAGGTAAAGATTCCCTGGGGAAAAAAACCTGCTGGATGGCAGCAAACACAGAAAATAGCCCTCGTGAAAGACAGAGGCATCAGGAGCCGGGAGCCTGGTTAGGAGAGGATGGATGGTGTGTGGGAGAAGGCAGCGAGGGGCACGGGAGTGGGAGAAAAGGGTCCTGGGGGAGCTGGAGGGGATGTGGGAAGGTGAGTGGAGCTGTGGGGAAAACAAGATGCATGTGACAAACAGGCGGTGAGGAGGCTGAGCAAAACAAAAACATGTTGTCAGGGTAGACAAGGGGAAGAGGAGGAAGAAAAGACTTTGAGGTGGGAGCACATGGGCTGCCTCAACCATAAATGCTGCCTGGTGGTGACAACTTTGATTCCATAGAGACACTCAGGGGTGGGGAGGAGCACACGGATCTGCACCTTGAATTTCACCAGTTATCCATGCATGGATCTTGGCTGAAGCCACCGGCTGGAAGCAAGATCACCTACAGTGGGTGAGGCAACATGTGCACTGGGGGAACGGTTTTTACAGAGACTCCTGTCGAGGGAAGGGGCTGAGATGCTGCCGACTCAGCTCGCTCTGTGCCTGGGCTTTGGGGAGTGATGGATCAGGCCCAGCCATTCCCTCCAGCGCAGACAAACAGCAAAAAATCAATGGAGCTGCAGCGAGACACCGCAGCCATCGCCAGGCAGAGCAGCCACGGCGCCATCCGTCACTGCCGCCCCTGCGCCGCCTCCTCCGGCGGCCGGACAGCCCGGACGGGTGTCCCCGAGGAGAACTCCAGGCAGTTGTCTGCAACAACAGCCCACACTGGTAAAACCTCAGGGGAAACATGACTCTGAGGTGGAACCGAAGTGCTTAGACAGGATCAGAGGAGCAGAGCCAGGCAGTGACGCTCGGCCGCACGGCTCATCCCACCCGGAGCCCCCGGATCCCACCCCCAGCTCACCCACGAGATCCTCGCGGCCACAGGGGGATAACAGGGCAGCAAAATGCAAAGCGAAGGCCAAAAAGCAGCTGGGGAAAGGGTTTGAAATTATACACTCCTGAACGCCTGGGAATTTGCTTCCCAGCAGTCACACCCACACAGTTCTGCTGAGGCTTTGCTTACCAATTAACAAGGCCACCAATTAATGCTTCATGTGTTTTCCTGCTCATTTGCACTATTTGCAATCTTCCTTTGAAGCAACATGTAAGAATTGCCTGAAAACTTTTCAAAACAGGGCCAGACAAGCACGTTCAATGTTCAGTGGGGGTGCCCTGTGCAGGAGCTCCACGATCCTCGTGGGTCCCTTCCAACTCAGGATATTCCCTGATTCTCTGAATCTCTGAGCTCGACAACCCCAACCTGGCATCTGCAGCCAGTCCTCCACCTAACCAAAACCATAAACTGTCCTTCCAGACCACCAAGATGGATGTTCCTCTACCAAAGTCAACAATTCCTGCATTCAGTCACATCTTTTCCGCTCACTTCACCTTCACTTTGCAACTTCACCTTCACCAGCCACCGATGCCTCTCTGGCTGCTCACAAATGCTGCTGTGTCCCTCCCAAAATATTTCTGGGAACGTTTGGTTCTTACCTTTGGGTGAGATATGTCTCCAGGTGATTGTTGGATCTGGCCTGCCTGTGGCTATGCAGGTGAGGCTGACGTTGCCGCCCTCGTTGATGGAGATGTCAGGAGAGATCTCGGTGATTTTTGGAGACACTGCAATGACACAAAGAGGAGAAGGAAATTGAAACCGGTTCTGCTCCAACTCAAATCTCAAGCTGTGGGTGAAGGAGACTGTATTTCCATCCTCCCTCCACCTTGACAAGCTATGCAGTAGCCCATCAGTCTCATCTTACTTGGCAGGAGCTCACAGGGAAAAGAGGGGGCAGAGAAGATAGGGCTGAAGTGGGAAAAAATTGTAGCCAGAGGGGATTCAGCCATTTTAGGGAGGCTCGAGAAGCTCCTCCTCAGCACCTCCACAGTGTGTGAGACAGTGCTTCTTCCTATCCCACTTCCAGCACTCCTTGTGTCCTCTCAGCCATGACAAACCCTTCCCAGCAGAGCTGCATCCCAAGAAAACACCATCCACCCCTTCAAACTCCTGCAGCTGTGCAGATCTCTGCCAGGGCCTTGTAACGAGAAAAGCACCAAGAGGAGCTGGGCACGAAGACAATGAGTCTGCTGAGGAGCCTCTAAGTTCTACCAGCGTGCAAAGGAAGGGACATTCCATGGGTATGGAAGCCATGCCACTGCACTGGCACTGCCACCATGAATGCTCAAGAGAGGGTCAGATCTGAGGGGTCCAGACCTAAGGAGAGGACAGGGGGAGATGAGGAGGGGGCTGGAAAGGGATGAGGAGCAAGCAGGGAGCACTGGGCTCCTGTTGCTGTGTGAGCAGAGGACACGGTGTGGCTGCCAGGGAGGGCTGGGGTTTCCAGGAGCACCATGGTGGGGCTGTACGAGGAAAAACGATCGGCTGCTCTTATCAGCCTGCACCTGCAGAACATAATAAAGACCATCACCTTCCTGGGTTTATTTCCAAGCTTTCTCAGGAGCCCAGCAGTGCATTGGCCCCCGCCGCGGCGCTTTGCAGGAGAGGCACAAATCACTTGCAAAGCATCCTGCTCCTTCCACCCTTCCTGGGCGAGCCCCATCCATCACCCCGCTCCCAGCTGCAGCCCAGACCATCGCAACACCCCTATTCCTGGCTTGGGCCCCGCTCCTGAGCATCCCTTCCCTGCCTCTCCCCACCTCCCACACCTTCCCGGGCTGCTCCGAGCCGGAATGACTGCAATGGCCTTGCACGCAATGCCTCTGCTGTGCAGGTAAGTAATTTATTGATCCGTAAAGCACTCCAAGACGCTCTGGAAGGGATTATGTCATGCCAGTGCCGTGCAATAAAATAAAAAATGATGGATTTTTTGTGAACATGATGGTGATTTAGGGTTTGTAGTTGGAAGTGTAGTTAAAGTACATTTTAAGTGGAAATCAAGGTGGGTAATGAATTATTCTCTGTTTTGAAGGGCTTCTGGGAGTTCATTTTTTTGCTGCTCTGGGCACAATGGCTAATCTGCTAATCATGCACTGGAGAACAACTATGGATCAGATGCTCCCAAACAGTGGGGGCTCTGGGGCAGGACAGTGGAGGGCATGAAGATGACACCAAAAGAAACATTAATATGCATCAGTGTCATTAAGGGGACAGCACAGCTCTCCTGGGGCCACCCAGAGCTGGGAGATGCTCTGCCCATGGCCAGGTATTCCACTGAGGAGAAGCAATTAATTACAGCAGTGCTCTGATTACCCTCCTCTGTTCCTGCTGGGACTGCCAGCCAGGAAATCCATGTGTGCTTTAAAAACATGGAGCTTATGGGCTGGACAACAAAAATAGGCCAAGGGGGTATTACCATTGTCATTTTGGAGAGGTGGGAAGACACAAGCGGATCACCCACCATTGCCTGGGAAGCAGCAATAGCTTCCAGCTCTAAGTCCTGACAAACTAGAGCAGTATCCATCACCTTTAATGTGCTGTTTGCTGCATCACAGAGGAACCTTTCTGATGTTTTTAACTGCTGAATCCACCTCGACCCAATTCAGTTTGTTTTGCAGAGACTTTAAAAAAAACAAAAATTAAGTCAGACTCTGGAACTGAGCAGGCAGGTTTGCTCCCACCCAGGAGAGAGAAAAGAATTCAAGTGACCAGATTATAAAATATAATTATATACAAATTAAACTTGGGTTTCATTGACAGGACAAGGGGGAATGGTTTTACCTGAGAAGGGTTGATTTAGAACAGATATAAGAAGTTTTTTACAACGAGGGTGGTGAGGCCCTGGCACAGGTTGCCCAGAGAAGCTGTGGCTGCCTCATCACTGGAAGTGTCCAAGGCCAGGTTGGATTTGGCTTGGAGCAACCTGAGCTAGTGGAAGGTGTCCCTGCCCATAGCAGGGGGTGGAATGAGATGGGCTTTAAGGTCCCTTCCAACCCAAACCATTGCATGATTCTATGAAAACCAGCTCAAGCTGCTCATGCACCAAGGAAAAAGCCCAGCAGAGTCCAGCAAGTTCAGGACACTCTGAGGGAAATGCAATTCCCTGTATCCCATCTGGAATGAGAGGAGGCAGGAATGGCTGGGAAGCAAACCAGAGCAACAACATCATTGGAGCTGTTAACTAACCCTGGAATGAACTATGCTGTGGTAGGATTTAACACGGTGGGTATTGTATGCTAATTAAATGTTTGAATATTTAACCACACAAACTACTCCAAATGCCTTTCTGGAGGCTGAACAGGTGTGTTGTAAAGCCTTTACCACACTGGGGAGGGAAACCTTAATAAAGTGATCCAAGAATATATTTAATACTATTTAACAGTCATCACTTCTTCCGTTCCCTCTGCATTAAAGGGCTTTCACCATCAGCTGGCATTTCTGCAGCACTGGGGCAGAGGAGACATTTCCTGTGCCGAAAGCAGGATGCAGATGGAGCTGTGCCCCTTTGGGAATGAATAAATAAATAAAGCTAAGTAAATGCAGGCTTCCCAGGCGGGAACCCTCTCCTTGCGGGCAGTCCTTTTGTGTTCAGCATCTCCCTTGCTCAGGAGTGATTAAACATGGCAGTGTTGGCCAAGCTGCTCCAGTGACACAGCACAGATTTCCCCAGAGGCAGGATGGTGGTTTATCGATCCAAATTCTTTCTCCCCTCCCTCCCCAACCGTGCCACAGTGCTGGGGGAGGTCTCTGGGCTGCTCTCAGCCCTCCACAGGTGCCCAGGGCGTGCCCCCAGCTTGACTTCTTGCACACATGGAGTCCCCAGGACAGAAAGCAGCTTGCTTAAATATTTAACCAAACCATCTGGCGCGTCACACGTTCGAGGGTGTTCAGTCAGGTGATATATGTCCTTACGGAGCCAAGCATATGTGCTTGCCTCCACAGATAGATTCCCTGGCGCACAGACACCCTCCTGCCACTGGCACAGACAATATCCCTGCTATGCTTACACCTCCAAACACCCGCTCCAGAGCCAGCACAGGTGCAAGAGCTCACTTATCCCAGGCACGTACCCCACGGCAGCGCTGCGCACGGATCTTCGTCTCCCGGGAATGCTGCAGGGCTCCCCTTGCACCTACACCACCTCCTCTGCTGCCTCTCCCACGACACTCACTGCAGGACTGATCCCTGATTACTCCTCCAGCTGCCTTTTATAGCTTATCCCAAATTACATAAACATCCCCAGCTTTGCCCCGTTGCTCAGGCTCTGCCATCTCCATGTGATCACCTCCCTGCCCACCCTCCTGCACACATGACCCTGCTGCTTGCCTGGGCTTTCCTCTCCCTGACACCCCTGGCACCCCAAATTTCAGCCATGCATCAGGCAAGGGGTCCCCTGAGTACGAGGGGAGTGTGGATGTGGAACAATCTCTCCACCAGAGGCTGGGAAGGAGACCTCAGATGAGCCTCACCAAGCTGGGGGCCTTTCAAGGAGTAACTGCATATTTTTGCCTTAAACACCCCCTTTCTACCCACTTTTGGGAATCAAGGAAGTAGTGCAGAAATACACCTGTGACCTTCCCAGACCTGCAAACCCCTTCTGGTGTGGGAATGAGGCAGAGCAGGGAAGGGGACTTGCAGCCCCCCTGGCACAGCCTGGGAGCGAGCGGCTTTCCCGGGAAGCCTCGCAGTGCCTGCTTCCCCTTCATAAAACATGCAAACCTCCATCTTCCAGCACGAGCAGCATCTGCTCCAGATCAAAGGGAACAACAAAGAACAACTATAAAAGTGTCTGGAAGAAAGAAAAAGAGGGAGAGTCAGACTTGCGTTCTGCAGGCGATCTGTGATGTGCACTGGCAGCTTCCTGAGCATCAGCCTGACGCTGCTCCTGCTTTAATAACAGCTTCTTACTGCTGTCACACACAGAATTCCCTGTGTTTTACAGAGTTTGCTACCACGGGTCCTGCCTCTGGGATTTGGGGAGGGGGAGTCCTGGGTGTGCTGGGTACCCTTGCAGCAATGCTGTGAGTCAAACCAAGTGCACACTCCAAGATTTGAGGGGTCTGCCAAAGTCAGATGGGACCAGGCACAAGGCAGAGACCCCAAAATCAGGCTCCAGGACTCCTACAGGTTGTAACCAGAGTGGTTTGCAGCTCCCAGGTTGGAGAAGGAACAATGCTCCAGCTGCTGCAGTGCCAGGCATCTCCATTATGCCTTCTCCCTCCTTTGTGTTCCAAAGCTTTCTGCCTTTAGGGAGCAAATTGAGAGCCCTGTGCCTTCAATTACAGGTGTGTTATAATGGGCTTTTAAATCAGTTTGTGCTGCTTTAACACAATTATAATTAAGAGAAAAGCAGAGAGGGCTTTGTCCTTGCATCATACCAACCTTCCATCCTATCATCCTTTCATCACATCATCCATCCATCATATGCTCCCAGCTCAGAAGCCCTTTTGAGGATGTCCACAGGGTGTGAGGAAGGGCAAACACAGCCTTACAGCCTGCTTGGTCACGTAGATTTGTACACAAACCCCTTGGGGGGTGCTGATCCTTCCCCCCAGGGTTGCCTGGACCCCGGGTTGGCACCATCCCCCCCTTCCCAGGTTTGGCCCAGCTTTGCCCAGGGATTGATCCCCCCTCTTCACAAACCTGGCAGCAGGCAAAGCCGTGAAGAAAGACGGCTGGAAACGAAGAGGACATACATAACAACCTTAATAAGCAATTAATAAATAACTAATGACAATTGCTCGTTTTAAAGCGAGGCGTAATGAGATGTGTCACACGGCACCGAGATGTGTCTGAATGATTTCCCAGGCAGGTAACGGCTCCTGTTGCAGCAAAGCTTGGAGGACACGAGATTTTTTCCGCCCGTCTCTGCAGCAGGTTACACGGCACGGCATCCCAATAACTCAGAGGAGGAGGGGGGAACCAAAACGTTCCCAATCATTCATTAGTAAAGTGTTTGTGAGCGTGGGTATAATTCACCACATAAACAGCAGGGTTTCTGCAGACAAACTTTACAGCTAAGTGCCAAAAGGGAGCCCAATCTGATTCCACTTACGACAGCATAAATCAGCAATGCTGCTGCAGTCAACAAGGGATACAGCAGAGTAAATGTGGCGTGATAGGGGAGGCAGGACTCCAGCATAAGGACTTTTTCCTGACTTTTGGATGGGTCCAGGTTTACCAGCCTGGAGGAAGAGCAGCTCCCTAAGGAGTCAGGGTGCTGCCTCTCTAGAGTCACTCCTCTGCTATCAAATCTCTGAAAGGATCTGCATCTTTTTCCCTACCACAAATAGGAAGAAAACCCCTGTACTGAGCCCCACACCTGTGGGGAATCAAACTAAAATTTGCTTGCATGACTGTTAATAAGCAGCTTTAAGAGGAGGCAGAATCCCTCGCTCAGGTCTGGGAGAGTTCTGTGCTCATGCTACAATGCCCGAAGGAAGTCGTGGCACTGCTCTGGGCTTCATTACCTCCTCTAAAATGAGTCCAACGATGCTGAATGAAAAGAAAACAAGAAGAAAGATGTAAAAGTAAAGTTTTTGCTTTATTATCCATGAAGAAATGCAGCCAAACAAGGAGTGTTTGGCAGTTCAGCTCCCTGTCTAGACAGATCTCATTTTCAACTCCACACACGCCGCACGGATCTAGTTTCCAGTTTTTGCACCCCGAGCCACCTGGGATTCCCCCTGCAAGCCAAGCAACGCCTCATGAAAGGCAGAAAATTGAAGGATCTCAAATCCTTAAGACACCTGCATCATTTTTCCAGCCTTATTGACACCTCTCCTCAAGGCACGACAGCCTCTCTCACAACTGCCTCCATGGTGACCATCAAAATGACAGTGGCTCTGTCACACCCCACTCAGGGGACACAGGGTCCTCAGCTCCTCTCGTTCCACTGGGTGCCAGCGAAGACCCCCGTGGGAAAAGTCCCTGTGTGAAGGATGAGCTGCGCTGTGCCACGGCACCCCAGAAAGTTGGAACGCGACTCGTGGTTAATACAAGGCTTGTCAAACCCATCACCTCGAAATGGTGAATGTCTTTATTAGATTCCTTTATCTCCCCCCGAGATCGGAGGGACACGCCGAGATGGTTCTCGGAGGAGATGTCATCATCCAGAAACTAATTAAAGGCTGGGCGGGAAGTCGGGCCACGCGCACTCTGGAGAACAAAACGCATTAGCAACCCGAGTTGAGGAAAATATTACAAGTGAACTTCAGATCAGAAAGGGCGAGAGAGGGATTTGACAGCAGCTCTCCTCTCCCCGTCTGTCCTCACGCTCGTCCCCACACTCCCCCGTCCTCGTTACCGGTCCCCCAGCAGAAGCTTCGGGCTGGTGGGGACCAGCCTGGGACCTGAGGGATGCAGGGCAACAGTGGATCTTTCCTCCAGTGGGTCACACCCTGAGAGAAGATCATGATTTGTGGAATTTTGGTTTTTTTCAGTGATAGAAAAGCCTCCTTGCTGCGGGTGAACAGGCTGCAGAGAAGGATGGATTGACGCCTGCTCTGCCACAGTGCTCCTGGGCAAAACCCTCAGTCTCGTTGGGTCTCATCTCTCCATCAACACAATGACAAGGATTTCTCATCCTTGCAGGCTCATTAAAAACACATTAACATATAAAATTATAAGATACCCAGAGTCTACAGCCACAGAGTGGATGTTGGGATGTTTCTGCATGGGGACCGTCCTGCCAGCCATGACCTATGTGTAGGTAGGACTTACCTAAGACAAGGTGCACAGATCTAGTTTAGGACATGTATCTCAAGTGGATGTGCCTGTAAATAGCCCTTTCCAGTCAATCTGGACTCTCCCATATCAAGGAACAGCAAGTATCCATGACATTGCTCATCTGCTCCATCAGCACTCACTATCCTGCTAAAATTCTGCACAGGACCTCAGCTTCTCTCCCCCAAACCAGCCAGAACAGCCATATCCCATTTTCCTGCTCTCCCCTCAGCTCCTGGAGAGTGGCAGGGCTCTCCCCCCGCTCCCCCCCAGCCCTCTGTCCATGAGGAACGGGCATTACGCCGAGGGCTGAGCTCTCTGAACAGCCCCTGTGCCACTTTACTCCTCAAAAGGGACCTGGCAGGAACAAAGGAGCTCAAACATCCTTTCCAAAGATAAATCAGATGCTCTAATGCAGCCTGCATCTCCAATGAATGTAGGGCAGGTGTCTCTGAAGTGAAGTATTAGTTAAAATGATGCTCTTTAAATTACATTTCGGCTATTTCAGGCAGACAGGTTGTGTGTGGGTTGGGCTGGGTTTTTTTATGATCTATCTAGAGGCTTAAAAAGACACGGAGAGAAATAAATCTCCCTTCCATTAAAAACACACTATGCTGTTGCATATTTGTTCTTATCTCGGCACTCTCGCACTCGTGCTCCCTCTCCCTCGGCTCGAGCACAAAGTAAGTGTTTATGATTACACTTTCCACACTGACACTCAGCTAATTCAAGAAGCCACCAGCCCCTGCCCAGGAGGAGCGTGGTGCTCTCCCACCCTCGCAGGAGGATGAGCTGCACTTCCCAAAATGCCGCTCTGGCCCTGATGGCTTTACTTCAAAAACCCCTGAGGTTCGTGCTGTTAATGTGGAACTGAGTGAAAGCCCCAAGTTTTGATTGAATTTCAAGTCTACTTGGATCTTCTGAGTTTATCCATGCCCATTTTGCCTCATTTATCTATTTTCATCCCTCCATTGCCATCAGTGCCTGTCCTCAGACAGCCCTTTTCCTCCCATCCTTCCTGAGCTCCATCTCTTCCAGGTGCCTCTTTGTGCTCCAGCCAGACACTTCACCTCTGCTTGGGCTTCTTCCCATCTTTGCCTTTGATTACAGTGAAAAATTAATGGATCAGGCAGGGAGCACAGCCCTGTTATTCTCTGATTAGGTGATCTGGAGGCTGCTACTTATGACCAGACCCTTTGTTCCTCTGGGAGAACAGAGTGCGAGAACAAAGCTTATGAAGTGAGAGAACAAAGCTCATGAAGTGGGAGAACAAAGCTCATGAAGTGGGAGGTCAGTAAGGTCTGGGAGTTCAAAATGAGCCATAGGTGAGGTGATCCATGCCTCCATATGCTGCCACTCCTCCCATTCCCATGGGAACACATCTCTTGTGACCCATCCATCACTCCAGCAGAGGCAGGCCTACCTTCCCAAAGCTGCCAGGAACTACCAGGAGGGAAAATATCAACGAGCCAGAGACTGTGACAGTGCTCACCACCCTTCCCACACCCTTAAATGTGGATTATCCCTATTGTCAAAACACCCAAGTGAGATCAGGGAGCGTTGTTATTCTCACTTTATGGATGGAGAAATGAGACCCGAAGACCAAATGGCCCAGAAGTGCCTGTTTGGATCAATGCTCTTGTCAGACTCAGAAAACCATGGAAAAGGATGGTGCCAGGACAGGTATTTCCAATGGTCTGCATGGGGTGAGAGGACCACAGTTAAAAATTAGCCATGAGGTCATAGAGACACAGCAAGATATCCACGTACACAGAGGGGCTATTAAAATTTCAATACCAAACTTCAACCCCCAAAAAAGCAATGTTTGACAGAGTTAAAAGCAAAGGAAAAGGAGGGAGTGATGCTCCCACAAGGAGGGATATTGATGCATCTGCTGAACGTGGGGGCTGTTCTTCTTTTCCTTTAGGACTGCTCCTACTTTTCCCATTTCTCCTAAATAAAGCCCTCGAGCCTTCTTCATGGCCACACTCATGCCTACGAGAACGCCAGAAAAGCCACAGGGAGTTATCCCCCCCAGAGCATCCTTAATTTCCCTATTTGTCTTCCTAATGCCCAACCTCATCATCGGCACCGTCTATTCCCCATGTGCTGCTGCTTTTCAGGGAAGGACTATTTTTACCCCATTCTTCCCATGCCTCCTTTTCCTCCCATTTAATCATTTGGAGGCTTTTTATCCACACTTTCCTTTCCTTTCTTTCCTCTTCCCCTTTCATTTTTAAAACCTGTGGTTCTCCGATTCAAAATCATTACTGTTTTTAACTTGACTCGAGCCTCTTAATTAAGTTACTTTCCATTATTTTTTATCTAGTCCATTTGTCTCCATCCCCCGCACCCTCCCTCATTCTTCCCTTTCCTCCCCAAGGCAGGCTGGGTATGAAATCTTACATTTCCATTTGGCTTACAATCACTTTGAATTTTTAAATGCTATTAAATTGGATCACACCAGTCACTGGACTGGAGTTGTCGAGCTGTGATATTTACTCGTGCCAGTCAAAGGGAAATGAAATTGTGGCTGTGCAGGGGGAGGGGGGGGAGGCGATGGGGGAGCACAGATTTATTCTGCCCGTGGTACTTGCAAACAGGCACAATCCCTTCGGATTTCTGAGCGAGTTCAAAGGAAACTCTTACGCTCAACCATGAATGTATTGTAATGTCTTTAATAAATCAATTACTTGTTGGCAGGGAAGTGTCACTGCATCTCCAATCCTTGTAATCACCTCAGCCTTGCTGTGTTTTAAGTGAGGAGAACCCACGGAGGGAGACGGGGAGCCAAGAGCGTCGTCGGCGCAGGGCAAAGCGGGGAAGGCACCACCTCGTGCCAGAAAAGACCAAAAGATACAGGAAGAATTTGCATCGTGTAAAAACACACACACAGAGCGATCCCCAGCACCAGGACAAGGACATCAGGGTGTCCTTACCCACGTGTGCCTCCGTGTACCATGGAGGGACCCTGCCAGCACTGCATGGGGCTCACCCTTCCCAGGGCAGCTCCTGGGATGCAGAGGCTTGGGAGGAATGACCTCAACAGGCTCACTGGGGAAGGTGGTGTGGTAATAGATGCCTATCCCAGGCATTCAGCCCGTGGCAATGGGAGCAGCCCCTGCTCCTGCCAGCCCAGGCCTGAGCATCCCTCACCACATTGCAAAATAAGAGTTTTCCCACCGTCGCCAAGAGCGACACAACCTTTTGCTGCACTAATTCAGGCCCTGGGGTTTGTGCTCTTCCTTCAGGAGAGTGCTGTATTTCAATTTTACTAAAAGAGGCCTTTTCCACTTGAAAATTTGCTAAAGAGGGCAGGATTTGACTACAAAGCAGCCCTGGCCAAATCCAGCCCCTCCTCCTCCTCTCCCTCTGCTGACAACATCCTCCCCTCCACAACAACAATCATCTGAGCACAAATAGACAACGGAGCTTTTCAGAAAGGAATGAACTCTGCTCGGAGCCAAGGCAGGAAGGGTTTAATGTTCAGCACAGAAAGCTTGGCGAGGCCATCAATTATATAGCCCTGCTGCTGAAGGAGCGAAAAAAAAGAGAATATTTCAGACAGACCCGGCCAAAAAGAAAAGATAGGGAAGGAAATCACTGCGAGAGAGATTTAATTCCACGAGCGGAGAGAAGTGTTTGCAAAGGAGGGGGAGGATCAAAGGCTGAAGCTCTCGGGCTGCCTGCGAGGAGGAGGGATTACAAGGAGGGCAAACCATGGAGAAGACATCTCTGTCGATGCCTTGTCTCAAGGCTGGTCCAGGCAAGGAGAACCCCAGGCACAAACTGGGGAGGCTGTGGGCTGTGGGGGCTCGAGGGGGCTTTGGCAGAGAGGAGGGTGGATTGAGACTTGTTCATCTTCTCTCACATAGGACACCAAACCAGCACAGGGTCTTCAACCTCCACTGCCTCATCCCAAAACCACCCAGATGTTTACACAAGATGCTGCCAAGGAGAGGAGAGCTGAAATCTTTTGAGTGTCTGTACAGCCAGTGTGATGGGACCAGTAACCCAGACATGAAAAATCACAGAATCATGGAATGGTTTGGGTTGGAAAGGACCTTAAAGCTCATCCAGTTCCAACCCCCTGCCATGGGCAGGGACACCTTCCACTAGCCCAGGTTGCTACAAGCCACATCCAACCTGGCCTTGGACACTTCCAGGGATCCAGGGGCAGCCACAGCTTCTCTGGGCAACCTGTGCCAGGGCCTCCCCACCCTCACAGGGAAGAATTTCTTCTGTATCAGTGTATGGGTCCACCTAGAGCAAGAAGACCTCCCACCCTCTCCTCTGCACCCAGTGGGGCTGTGCTGATCCCTTCCAGGGATCCGGTCTGGGACTAAGGAGCAAAACCCCCTCTTTGCTGAGGGATGGGGTGAAAGAGTTTCACTTCTGTCTCACACCAGACCCAGAAAACCCAAACCAGAAATATTTCAAGACCTCTTTTCCATATCTTGCCTGAAGGACCACAATTTCACATCTTTTCCAAAGATCCCTGCCTTTTTGTTCTCCACTTCCCACTTCCCTTTCTCCTTTCTAAATCTCTTCCTTCTCCATTGCAGCACCAGAACAGAAAGGAAAACGAGATCACAACTCTCCTGATGTTCAATGCAGCTCCCTTCTTCCCAGCTTCAACCTCTGCTTCAAAACCCAAGCAGAACAGAGTGGAAAAAGCCAGATTTTCAACCCAGTTCCCCCCTTCACTGTCTGAGTGAGCCCCTCCAGCTTGTCCTCAAGCCTGTGGATATTCAGTGGAGGTTTTTTAGCCCGTGGAGGTGGCAGGGCTGGGCAGCTCTTCAGCAGCTGTTCCCTTGGCCTCTCCTTTATCTCCAGCATTGTGTTCACATCTGCTTCCCCCTCTGCCTCTTTCCCTGCTGCTGGGAGTCTGCTTTTAAATCACTGCTCAGCACACCAGCTGCCATGCACAGGTTCCATGCCCTGTTTGGATGGGGGATCCAAAAGCCGTTTGCAAACCTCCCTCTGCCTTTTTCTTTTTTAAATTTTCTTATTTTTTTTTTTATCCTCCTGAACCTGCCAGCACTGCCACACTGCTTTCCCCTCCTCCCTTTTGGCTGCAGAGTTCTCTTGGCTCTGGAAACATGTTCAGACACCTGGTTGCTGGCAGCGTGGGGTCTGGCAGAGGCTGCTCATGCAGCTCTCTGATAGGGAAGGGGAGGAGAGAGGGGGTCAGCAGGACCCACCTTGGCTATCAGGGATGTGCTGGTGGCCACTTGCACCACTCCTGGCTTGTTGGTGGCTTTCCTGGTGTTGGTAGCAATGTCACCCACATCCCCCTGGCTTTGCCTGCAGTTTTGGCCAAGGCTATTTCTGGTTTTGTAGAGCAGAAAAGCACAGATTTGAGCAGCATCCTGCAGGAGCTGGAGATACATTTAGGACAAGGCACTGCCATCTGTGGCTCCCTTCCTCAGCAGAGTCCTGCTCCTGAGCATGGCAATGTTGGCAGAGCAAGGCAGCAAAAGCCCCGGGGAGCAGAGCTGGTCACTTCCACCCTGCCCACGCAGTGGCTCCAGGCAAAATTCCCATTCCAGATTGCAATCTCCCCATGCCACCAAGGAAAGAGAGGGCAATATCCTTCCTGCAGCCATGAATGTACAAAATTCCATGAAAAAGCTTGGCTGATGCCTTCCCAACCCCCTTTCACTCGTGGTCTGTGCAGGATTGCAGGCCAGGATCCCCATGGATGCCACCTTCATGGCAAAGGCTACATCAAACAGACAAAAATCCCTTGGGAAGAGCCCTTAGCTTCTGTCCTTTGACTCCTCAAGCCTCTGCAACAGGTTTTTGCTTCTGGACTCGCCTCCGAAGAGACTGGCCAGAAAAATCAGTTCTAAAGGCCAAAAAGAAGAGCCAGATTAAAGTATCAACTCTGAATTTATGCTCGGGACTTAAGGTTTAATAATGCAACAGAAAATCAATATTTAATAAAGCAAATGATGGAGAAAAACAGTGAATGGGAGATGAGCCGCTGCTCGTGTTTTCAAACATGTAACCCCCGGAGGAGCCGGGTTGGCAGGATGGATGTGGAACCAGATTGGCACAAAGAGCTGGCACAGAGGATGCCTCAGGTCCCACTGATTCCAGCTCCGGTGTCAAGGGGGGCTCACGGGTCTTTTATTAAAGGACAAACAAGGAATTACTGCGGTGCTCAGAGTCCAAATACCCACGGAGAGAGATCCAAGGCTGAGGCACGAGGGGAGCTGAGCAGCTGCTGTGCTGAACGGGCCCAGACTGGGGCTGGGCTGGGCTGGTGGGATGTGGGCAGGGAGCAGCAGAGCACCCAAATTTGGGTTTCAACAGCAGTGGGAAGAGCTGTCAGGGGATGGGTGTCTCCTGAGAAGCCACAGGGGCTCAAAGCAGAGGAAAAATCCCTGCCTGCTGAGCAGGACAGGAGGAGGTGTGGGTAGTTCAGGGGGGTAAGAGGGGCATCAAGCCTGGCTGGGAGGTGTGGTGGGATGGCAAGCCTGCATCCCTGGGCACAACAACTATACATCCCTGGGCACAACAACTGTGCATCCCTGGATATGGCAAGTGTGCATCCCTCAGCATGCAAGCATGCATCCCTGGGCATGGAAGCACACATCCCTGAGCACAAAGAGTGCATCCCCGGGTACAACAAGCATTCAATCACTGGGCACAGCAAGAGCACAGCACTGGGCACAGCAAACCTGCATCCCTGGAAACAAGAACTGTGCATCTCTGAGCGTGGCAAACACGCATCCCTGGGCACAGCAAGTGTGAATCCCTGGACATGGAAAGGCTGCATTCCTGGGCATGTCGAGCCTGCACCTCTGGGCACAGCAAACCTGCATCCCTGGGCATAACGTGCACATCTCTGAGCATGGCAAGAGCACATGCCTGGGCATGACAGGCATGAATCCCTGGGCATGGCAAGAGTACATCCCTGGGAATGGGAAGCAACATCCCTGAGCAAGCAAACATGCATCCCTGGGCATGGCAAGTCTGCATCTCTGGACATGGCAAACACACATCCCTGGGCATGGCAAGCACAAAATCCCTGGAAGTGCTGGGCCTGAGCAGGATGAGGGAAGCTCTGTGATTCTGGGGACAGATCAGCAGCTCTGCCTCCCTCCCCTGGAGGCTGGAGAAAACTGCAGCGAGCCCTTGAATGGCACAGGGATGTCACCTGCGCCTTGTCACCCCACTGCCTGCACTATGCCTGTCCAGCCCTGACACAATCCATGCTGCCAGCTGGGAAAGGGGAGGAATTTTCCCCATGCCCACCCTGGTGACGGCGGGTGCTGCCTGGAGCACATGGATTGGGATGCACAAAGATCCCTGTCCCATCTCACAGAGTTTGGGGACTCTGGATAAATCCTCTAAGCAAAGGGGACTCTCACTTGCACAGGAATCTGTGCCCTTGGATGAAATCCCCTCCTCTCACTCTCCGCATGTTCCCGGTTCCCTGCCTGGCCCTGCAGCACAGCAATAATTTGTAGCTTGTGCTGGGATCCTTCACATTGAAAGATGACACATAAATATAAAACGTTATCACTCCATAACAGCCACATGCTATAAAACGCCGGGCAGAAGGATCTGGAACTAGATGGAGGCAGCGCTTTAAATCCTTCCCTGCAGAGTTACTGCCGCTGAAACAACAGATCTGCTCCAAAGAGCTCGGGCAACGGAGGGAGAAGAGGAAAGACCCCGATAAAAACACCACAATTGTGGAATTAGGTGGATAAGTGACGGGATTACAGCGTGACCTCCCCGTGCTGACAGCCCCGGGGTAGCAGCAGCACTGGTGACGTCTCCTCCCATTCATCCCCTGCCGCGGTTTTCGGCGGATGCTCCATGTTCCTGTAGTAACAACAAAGCTCTGGTACCAATGTTACACTACAACGAGTTGACTCCGCTCCCGTGGTTACGATAACAATGCTGTTACTGTAGTAACATTACAGAGTCGAGGTCTCACTGTTCTACCCTTAATTTTATTGTCGTAAGATTAAATTGCAATAATGTTATTGAGCCGCCATTAGCGTTGCCATGGCAACAATAACATTAAGGTAGAGCTATCACATTACAGTGGTCCAACCGTTCCACCACAAATATTTTAATGTAGTAAAACAAAAGAGATTACTGCAGTAACATTAAACTGCAGTGACCTCATTAAACCCCCGCTGGCTTTATCAGCCTGAACAAGGCTCCTCTGGAAACTGCACATGGCCACGGGAGGTGCCCGGTGTGCATCTTGGGTGCTGCTGTGCCACCCCCTTGGCTGGTAGATCCATGGGGAAGGAATGGGACTCGTCGTGCAGCAGGAGACCTACAGACAACTCCGGTTCTCCCTGCTTGGAGAGCTGCTGGCACAGAGAGCCACTGCCCTCCCAGATTCACTGGCTCCGGAGAAGGGATTAGCAGAGTCACTGTTGAATGGCTCCGGGTGAGGCAGGTGACCTCTCCCTGAAAGCCTTTGGAGAGGGTGGGTGAATAGGGCTGCCGGGAGCTTGAGTGCTCAGAAAGGCTCACAGAAGAGCAGACTCTTGTTTTCTAGAAAAGGGGTGATCAGAGGGTGACCTCCGTGGCTCTGAGGGAGTAGCAGAGAGAGTTTCACTGAGCTCGCCTCAAAAGCACACACAGCTGAGACAGGGAGGATGGAAACAGTGGAGCTACGAGGGTGCTGGAGGTGGGAATGCCCACAGCATCAAGGCACAGGGCAGCTGGATGGGATCAGAAAGGTTTCGTGTTGGTGCTTCTTGAGGGAACCTGGCAACACATGGGATTAGTTACATCAGGGGAGAAAACAGAAATCAGCCACAGCCTGGGTCTATGTGAAAAAGAAAAACAGGAGGGAAATGGAACTGGTCTGTGTGTCCTATGAATCACTGGATCTTCCTTCCCCTTGCTCCATTCTCCTGCCAATTGTTTCTCCTCAGGAACAGGATACATCCTTCCTTGGGTCTGGAAGGTGGTGCCTGGCCTGCTTGCATTGCTGAGGTGCCAGGCAAGCCCTGAGCATGTCTTGGGGGAATGGGTTTAAACTGAGAGGAGGTTGATTTAGATTAGACATAAGGAAGAAGGTTTTTATAATGAGGATGGTGAGGCCCTGGCACAGGTTGCCCAGAGAAGCTGTGGCTGCCCCATCCCTGGAAGTGTCCAAGGCCAGGTTGGACGGGGCTTGGAGCAACCTGGGATAGTGGAAGGTGTCCCTGCCCATGGGACAAACACACACCAGTCTGGGATTCTATGCCTTCCCTTCATCCCTACCTCTCCACCAACAACTTCCTCTCCTTCTAACAAGGTTAATGCACTCAAGCAGTGTTCACATCCCCATCCCTCCTACTCTTTACCCCAGCGAGCTCACCCACATGCTCGGGGAAGGAGCAGCATCGGTGGGACATGTCCCTGGTGGGATCCAGCATGCCTGGCTCCCTCCAAGAGCAGCAGGGACATGAAATTGGGGCAGCCTGAAACTGCAGCAAGGGCAGAAAGTGAGCCCAGAGCAAACACTTCCAGTACAGACTCTGGAGTCTCTTTTCCCCCCTGCTCCCGCCCCACGATATAATTGCTAATTAATAATAACGTTTAGCTCTCAGATAGCATGCTCCATCTTCAAAGACCTCTGTCGACATTAATGAATTAATCCTCATCAACCCCCCTGTGAAGTAGGTGACAATTATTATCTCTGCCTCACAGATGTTAAACTGATTTGCAAAGAGGTCAAGTGACTTGGGGGAGGCTGGAGGGAGCCTGGCCGGGTACGAGGTCACTCCACAAGGGAACATGGACAAGCACACCATGGAGAAGCAAGGGCTGGTAACCTTGGGGGGAAGATGGGGAGATCCAGGGGCAGTAAAGGATGTGGGACATGCAGAGATGCTCGTGGGGGCTGAGCAAAACGGGTATAAAGAGCCAAAAACTAGGACAGCGCGTGAGAGCGCGTGGGAGACCTTCAGTCCTCCACAACAGCCCTGATACAAAAGGAAAAGATGCTTTGACAGAGGGACGGTGATTAGCAACAAAAGAGAGCCGGGAAGGAGCACATCAGTCAAAGGAGCCGAGCGCAGGCGAAGCGAGGGAGGATTTCCATTTCCATTTCGTGCCGCTGGTTTCCTCTGCTCTGCCGGTTCGGTTTGGGGAGGCTCTCCCAGCTCCCCACGTGCCTTTGAGAAGGAATTATCTAAACCTACGTTTGCTTCTAGAAGGAACAGTTGCTCCCACCGGGGAAAAGGTGTGGACAGAGCAGTAAAGCAGGGGGAGCATCCTGCCCAGTGTGGAACTCCAGCTCACGGCTTCATAGGTGACCAGTGCCTGCCACCACTGGGCAAAGCCCTTTGCCCCTCCTCCTTCCCAGAATCAGTGGCTTTGGAGGCACAGGGGACAGGCTCAGCCCCACAGGTAAGATGATGATGACTGCAGGGACTGAGCCTTCCTCCCTGTGAGCCCCTCTGCTCACAGGGAAGGTGCTTCCCCTGCACCAAGGCAGGAAAACGGACGCAAAAAGTTCTCCTTGTCGTCCCACAAGTGAAGGGGGCTTGTGGCATCAAAGGAAAATTAATTGGGTAGAGTTTGGTGGTTGAAACAAAGCCGGCTCAGGTGCTGCAGCCCCACTGCTGCCTTTATCTCACCGACACACACCCTGGCAGGGGTGATCCCAGCACAGGGAGAGGTGCCACCGGCAATGCCACCTCTGCCCCCGCCACCCTCTGCCACCCATACCCACAGCCCCCAGACTCTGCCGAGCAGGGAATTAACTCCCAGACAAAGGCAGGGATTTGAAGATTAACCTGGGCTCCGGAAAGAGTGGGAAAACTCATTTACACCAAACAAAAGGGGAGGGGTGATTAGTTGCTTCAGTGACAACAGCAAAAGCCAGATAGGGCCAGGGAAACTGATAAAGAAGCAGGAAAGTGCTAATATCCCCCAGTTGCCTGCTTTTTGCCTTTTTTTTTTCTCCTTCTTTCTTTCTTTTTAAGCACTAAAATTCCACCATTTTCTATCATGCAAATTCGTGTGCCTAAGTGAGATTAAACTCTGGCAGGCGCTGTGCCTCCTTCCCCAAGTCCATTTCCCGCGCTGAGATAAGGCCAACTTCCCTTAATGCATCTTACAAGGCAGTGGGAGTGTTTTGCAGACACACATTGGAGACGGCTTATTATCAATACAAATAAGAGCTTTCCAGATATCGGCCTTCTCCTCCTCCCTCCCCTCTCTCTTTTAAGTCCAGGAACCCGGAGAATGGCTTAAATAGCTGAGGTGTCCTGTGGGGAGCAGGGAGAAGGGGGAGGCTGTGCCTGAGCTGCTGCAAGAAGTGGGACTTGCTAAGGAAACCAGAGAGGAGAAGAAGGGAAAGCATCACTCCTCGGAGGTCAATGGGGCCTCAACCCTATTTCTCACTCTGGGTTTCTGCCTCTGTCCAAGTTCAGAGCTTCTCTATAGCAAGTGGGGCTTCCCTGGATTTTGTCTCTTTGGGATTTACACCCACAAACACCTCACTATCTGCAGGGCCCAAGGCAGACTCCTGCAAACACGGGCAGTGCTGTTTCCCCGTGCTTTGACTGGTCTTATGGCAACTCCTCCTAAGAAGGAATGAGTGCTGAAGGAGTGGGACCACCTTCCAGACCCTGCTGATGACATGGATGCTCCCTGAGCTGCTCATTTTAGGTCTGTCTGGAATCTGGGAGAGAAGATCCAGGTGCTGAGAACCTTCTTGTCCCCTTGGCAGCTCTGCTGTTGGCTCACATCAACTTGGCATTACCAGCCTGACCCCATTTAGAGCAGTCCTCAAAATAGCAGGTCTGAACTTTGATGCATTCAGTGCCAAGGGTCTGTTGTCTCATTCCTGGGCTCATTTGTCCCACATTAGTGCAGAGGCACCGACCTGCTATTCCTGGATCAGCAGCAATCACCTCTTCCCTTTTGTACCAGGATTTCAAGACTGACAAGTGTTTCTGAAAGCCTGACCGATGAGGAAAAGTGGGAGAAACAGAGCTTGGATGGTTTCAGAAAGAAGGTGGCTACAGGATAACAACCTTCCCAAAAGCAAAAAGGTTATTACAGAGGACACTGATCAATTGTTCCCTCCATCCGCCGGGAATAGGCTGAGAAAAATTCCACTTCATTTGCAACAATGAAGGTTTAAGTTAGATATTAGCTATACATTTTCTAATTATAAAGCCAGCGAAGCAGTAGAATAGATCGTCTGGGGACACTGAAGAACCTGCTTTGTTACAGATTTTCAAGAATAGCTTTCACAAGTGTTTGGCAGCGATGCCTCTGCCTGGTTGCAGGGGGATGGGCTAAATTAGCTCTTGAGGTGCCTTCTACCCACCTCTTTAGGGATCTTGGCCATCAATAGAGCCAACCTAGAAAGGAATGTGCAGCAGTCCGGCCACCCTTGGTTCTGGGTGTTTCCAGCTGATTCTGTCCCACTGCTTTAGGGGACTATTCCCAACCCTCATACCCTAAAGGAAACTCCTTCTCCTACCCCCGATCCCTCTCCTGTTTTTTGCTCTTTCCCCTGTATCACCACTTCCCTCCAGCACCCCTTGGCCAATATGATGCCCCAGAGCTCCTCACTCCCTTCATCCAGGGCTGTTTCTCAGTGATATCCCCTAAACCTGTGGACAAGGAGGGATGCAGGGCATGGCCTGAGGGTGCCTGCACTCTGGCTGATATGCACCCAGCCTGCCTGCCTGGGGGAGCAGCAGCCTGCTGAAATCCTGGCTGGAAGGGGAAGAGCTCCTCGTCCCCCACAGCCAGTCCCTTTGGAGAGCACAGCCTGCCCCAGGGCACGATTTAATTGCATCCTGAGAGGTGGAGTGCTCCTGCCTCCAGAGCTGTGCCCCCAGGCCCTTTCCTGGTACAGCAGGGGGAAAGTCAGGACCTGCTTAGAGCAGCCTGAACACCTCCCTCTTTCTGGCTGCACCTGGACTAACCCTGTTTAAAAGGGGACATTCCCTTTCCCACCTCGTCTCACCACTTCTCCTTTCCTATCAGGCTGCAGGAAGGGGCAAAAGATCCCAGAGCCATGTGCTGAAGCTGGCACATCCCTGAAATCTGGTGCTTTCCTGGGACAGGGAACAAGCACCACTTCCCACAAGCTGAATGTCGTTTTGGACAGGATTATTCCAGAATGCATATTTATAGGGCCCATTTTCCAAGGCAGGAGAGTTAATCCTGGCACTCCAGTCAAATCTACATCGAGGTTATTAAGGCAGGTTTCCCTTTAATTGGACATGATATTCACTTTCATGTCCTGCTCTGAGAAAGGGCTGGGTGAGCCAAGCAATAGCTCTTCAAATCAGGGGGCTCGCTCTCCAGAGCCGGAATTTCTCTGGCAGCAATGAGGATGTTCAGCATGTTATAGGACTGAGCCCATCACTGAATCCTCCTGCACTTAACTGTACCACTGCAAGGAGTTAAGCTCTGACCTTTTCCTTCAGCCCCCAAATATCTCTTCCTAATGATGCAGCAAGACACGGGAGGGATGGACCTGGATGTCTGGTGATACGGGGAAATTTAGGTCAGGAAACGGGAATCAGAAGAGAACGGATAGAAATTGTCCTGCATCACCCCAGCATCTGATAGCAACTTCAGAACTTGCGGGTGATCGACTTTGGCTTAAGAAACTCAGGCAGGTAATAAGAGATTGCAAGATAAACAGCCAGACCCTGGCTGGGAATGCATCCGCTTCCCCTCCGCGGTTAATGGAGATGGAGAAAGTCCAGCTCTGTTTAGTTGGCTTGATTGCCTGAAGAGGAAAGGAAAAATGAAAAGGGAGGGAAGAGGGAAAATAAAGGCCCTGAGTTCGGGTTTTTTCCCCCCTTCTATTCATTAGGCTGTCAATAATGCTCAGGCCTGGCATATCGACGGCGGATTAGCTCAACCCGACTCTGTGTACAAGACCAATGCCTTTTTAACCCAGCTTGTTTCCAAATCAATACACCCATCAGCATTCGAAAATTAGCCCGAGACGAGATTCCAATACTCAAGCTGGTCTGTCATGTTAAGAGGGCTCCTGGCCAAATCACAGAAGAAGCAGCAGGAAAAAAAAGGTTGCTAGCAAGGGATTAGAAATTTTCCATTAATCTTCCCCGAGGCTAAGAGCTCACCAGGCCCCATCTGTCCCACCAGGAGGCTCCTCGTTGTCCAGCACACATCCTGCCACATGCAGACAGGAGCTATATTCCATCAACATCCATCTGCTTGACCATCACGTGTGGCCACGCTTGTCTGTCCCCTCTCAAGAGCCAGTGTGTGCTCACACACTCAATGAAGATGCACCCACTTGGCCACCAAAAGTGCTCCACCACCCCGTGCCGGCCTTCCTCCTCCTCCCCCTGCTCCCAAAAGTATGGAATTCCAACACACAAACACATATTGTAGCTAGGCATACACACACCCCCACAAAGCACACAAATCTGCCAGCTCTCTCTTTTCCCCCAGCACAAGTTCTACTTCAAGCAATGCCTCCAGCGTGGAAAACAAAAAGCCATCAAAATGCAACAACAAAAACAGCAACACGGGTCTGCCAGCGACTGTGTCGGGAGGTAGCGCTGCCTGTATCAGAGCCCTGGGATCATGCCAGGAAAGTTGGATAAATGCACTGCCCAGCTGCACTGGGACACTCCAAGCCTGTCAGTCAGACTCTACATTTGCACCAAGCTGTGCAAGTTGTGCCAGAAGACACCTGGGCAAAAGGAACACAAACCAAAGCCCCAACCCCTGCACGAGTCCCTTTGCTCTTACCTTGCACGATGAGGTGGACGCGCGACGTCTTGGGGTGATTGTCTGTCTGCACGGAGCAGGTGTAGGGGCCCTCATCGTACACGTCCACATCCTGGATCTGGATGCTGTACTGGGTCTTGGTGTTGGCCAGGAGCACCACCCGAGGGTCCAAGCACCACTTGTCATTGCCAGCATAGAGGATGCTGCTGCGGTTCAGCCAGGCCACTCGGGTGACTCGGTTGTCCACGGAGCACCTGGGGAGAGGCAGAGAGGTGACCCATCCGTGCGCTGCTCCCGGGCGCTCTCCCTCCCTTCCCCAACCCTCCTGGCCCTCTGGGAACTATTTTTAGCTTTGCTGTCAGCAGCAGTTTCAGAGACCGAGTGCTTTCAGTGTCCAAAGAGGACAAGGTCAGCACTTTACCTGCGGTGCTCCATCTAAACTGGTGGCTCCAGAGCTCTGCCCAAGAGCTCCACACTTTTTTCAGATGCGGGGAGGTCAGAGCCACCCAGGACCAGCCACCAAAGCACCTTTCACTCCTCTGTTCCTATTTACTGCTTTGCAAACACAGACACAACCAGAGCTGAGCCAAACCCTCCACCCCGAGTTCAAAGCACACCTGTTTTGGGGGGGATGCAGGTTGTTACCTCCTGCCCAAGCCCATCACTTGTCATTCTCTCTGCAGACCTTCAAATCCTCACAGCCAGACAAAGAAATGCAAAGCAATGTCAGGAAAGCAGCTTGTGCTGCTTTACAAAGGAGCAAGGAAAATTTATCTCTGGAGAAAGCCAGCTCTGACACACACCTCTAAAGAGAAACCTTGAGCATCCAACCATTTGTCCCCTCTGTCAGCTCTTCTTTCCCTACCCATCACCTGCATCGCTGCACCTCCCTCCCTGCACCTCACCCCAGCTGAGCATTTCACTTGGGAGGGGATGTTTTGGAGGTAGAAATCCTCTATTTTCAGTCTTATTAAGCAACTGGGCCCCCCCAGGAGTCAACATGGCACAAACCTAGAAGAGACTTTGCTCCTGAAGGAGATTATTTTCCTGTCCATGTTAGCTGGGACCAGTCTTGCTCCTCCCAAAGGTCTCTGCCAGCCCTGTAACCCTCCATTCCCAAATTCCCAAGCAAGGTTTGAACTCCTCATTGCCACAAATCACCTCCAGAGAAGCACCAAGCCCTTCTCTAGGCAGCAGCCACAGCCAGTTAAACCCCTGCTTCTCTTGGAGAAAGTTTGGGATTATGGAGCTGTGCTTTGCTGGATGCTGGCTCCAGAGGATAATGTCCCTGCATAAACCCACTCAGCCTAAAATCCACTCTTTATATTCCTCCCCAAACCACTTCATTACTTGTCCAGTGGCTGGGATGCAAATTAACTTGGGAGGCACTGAAAAAGAGCCCAGCAGGCTCTGGGAGGTCTCCCATGTAGCGACCTCATGGAATGTAAGGGGCTTAATGGGCTCTGCATCCCAGACTGCACTGGTAGGGGAGGGCACAGCCAGGATGGATACATCTGTGGCATGGAATTGTGTCTTTTCTCTGGGTGAGCTGTCTCCTTACTCAAGGACAACCTCCTTCAGGCTTAAAGGATGGGATAGGACAAGAGGAAGTGGCCTCAAGTTGCACCAGGGGAGGTTTAGGTTGGATACTAGGGAAAGTTTCTTCACTGAAAGGGTTGTCAAGGCCTGGAACGTGCTGCCCAGGGCAGTGGTGGAGTCACCATCCCTGGAGGGATTTAAAAGCCATGTAGATGTGGCACTTGGGAACATGACTTAGTGGAGGACCTGGCAGTGCTGGGGAATGGTTGGATTGGATGATCTTAGAGGTTTTTTCAACCTTAAAGATCATATAATGGGAGACTTCTGTTCCTGTGTCCGCTTCTGATGCCAGGGAAACACAGGTACCTGCCTAGGGATAAGTTGTTTCATTTTGTTCAGCCTCTTTTTGGAGTTATCTCTGTCCCCAGTGGTTGCAGGAAAAGCCAAATTAACCCAGTCAGCCTCAACACACAACATTTGGGGGTTAGGGGTGATGGATCCCCATGAGGAGACCTGCCCAAGGTGAGAGGGGTTGTCTGCAGCCCAGGACACCCCTGATTTGCCAGTACCCAGTTCCTGTGCCATCCTTCCCCTCTGGTGTGAAAAACATCTGATAAATTAAACAATTTTACTGCTGTTCCATGATGATATTACGATAATAATAAATTAAATGTGAGCAGATTTTTATGATCTACATAAAAAAAAGCAATAGATTCAGCCTGGGCTGAACACCAAGAACTTGGCTCTTGCTCTCAGCTGCATTACAACTTGAGTAAAAAAACCTGAGAGTTTAGTTGCTCAAGTTGAATTAAACTAGAAATTTCTTCCCAGAGGATGGGTTTAGTCTATTGAACTTCGAACCTCAGCTCTGCTGGTAGCTCAGACCTATGGGGCACGAATAAAATGAATTGGATATTTGGTGTTTGGCTCTGGTACCATGAAATAGGCTCCTGTGGTGGCTCTTCTGCACAAACACAGGGGTGTCCAGGGCTGGGTGATGAGAAACCAGACGTGGCTTGAATTTCTCAGGCCAGGCCCTTCTGCAGACATTACCCTTGAGGACCTGTAAGCAGGCTGAACTAAAATTATATACTTCCTCTCTCCTCCTCCACGCCGGCCTTCTTTATGAAATGCATCAGCTTGGAGATCCTTGGATAATAATGGAGCCAGACAGTGTGCAATCCAAGCATTCCCTCTATCATATGGGCATTTAAGAGCCTTTGAAAAGCAGCGGGGCTCAGGTAACGCATGAGGCAACAGTGAAATAAGTGCTTTTGCCCTTCACAGCACTCAGGCACAATCTCTGCTTATCACCCAGCCACGCTTCCCTGTCCCTGCCATCGGCGAGCTTCAAGCTGCTATTTTATATTCTTCCCTGCCTCTTAAGGCTCCTGAGCCAATATATATATATATAATAAAGCACAGAAAGAGGTCCTGGGAAAGAAGTGCTTTGACCTCTGGCTGTGCTGGGCTGTTCAGGGGGTGGCAGGTTGTGCTCCTGCCCAAGCTCTGTGTTCAACCTGCTCCTCCTCGCACAGGCACCAGTCGGGGTCCCCGTGGCCAAGGCTGGTCACAGCGACCCAACGCTCTTCCAGCCCCTCCATCTGCTCCCCTTTCCCTCCTCCAGCAGCTCCTCTCTTCGGCAGCCCGGCACAGGGATGGGAAGCCCTCCTCTCCCCCACGCAGGCAGTCGAGTGGAAAGCTTTTGGCTTTGGCCGGGAAGCCACGCTCCAGGCACAGGTGGAGAGCAGAGACACCACTGAGCCCGCAGCCTCCCCCCTTCCCACCCCGCTCCTGGCAAAGTGCAAAGTCCTGGGATGCCTCCTCGGCCTCGATGGAAGTTCCCACTTTCCCTCTCGCCCCACCACGTGCCAGGCAGGGAGGGAAGGGAAAGGTCCTCGGGGTGCCGGAAAACAGCGCTTGCCTCCAAAAAGATGATCTAAAAACAATTAAGCACAGATGAGGTAATTTTCCCTCTCAAGATCCTTAATCCTTGTTTCATTCCTGCTCAAATGGCAAGGACGTCTCCTCCAGGAAGATGAAAAACTGCTGTGACCCAGCACAAGGAGGAGCTGGTACTGCTCTGGGTACTGCTCCCTCTCTCTGCTGTTTCTTTCCCAGTAAACCCAGAGCCCCAAGCCTCAGGGCTTCTCCTCTGGGAGATGGAACAAGGCTAACTCACCACTGCTGCATCATCCTAGGGGCAGGCAGGGATGGTTGGCAGAGAGATGCAGCTCCTCACACTGCACCAGACCTCTGCCCCCTGCTGCCATGAGGGAAACTCCAAATGACCACAAATTTGGGCATTTTAAGAGTTAAATGCATTAAATGCACTGCCAAAAGGCAAGAGCTGCATGTCTACATCTTCCCTACCTGTCCCAACCTGCCTGTTCCTGCCTTTTTCCCACACTCCCAGCTCAGTGACATGTGGTGGGTGCAAATGGGATACAGGCTGGTGCTGCCCTTTCCAAATCCATCAATATCTCCCGCAGCCAAAACTTCTTGGCTTTGTTATCCACCTTCTTTTACCGAGTTGATCCATTAGGGACTGGTTGCTCTCCCCCAAACCATCACCCCCACTGCCTGAGGGGCTGAGGTTGCACAGCCAAAGGGTCCCATGGGTGCAGCCAAGAGCCCTGGCTGCAGGGACACCACTCACATTGGAAGAGGGAAAGAGGTGCCATAAGGATTCTGCCACCTCAAGTGACACAAGCACAAAGATGAGCAGGGATGAAAATGCCAACAAAGCCCTTGCTGGGGACAAAACAGCCCCACAATCAAATATCAGGAATAAATAAGCAACAGGGTGCTGAACATGAGCGCCCTGACCACTGATCCCTCCGTGCCTCATCCAGCCCCTGGTACCTCCCTGCACCGGCAGCACAGACACAGATGGCACATGCCAGCAGTGACATGCCCTTCTGAATTCCTCTCCTTGCTTCCATGAGTTTGCACACAGCAAATGACGGGAGGGGAGGTAGGCTGGCAGTGGGGGGAAGGAGGTTTTTAATTACTGAAGTGTAGTAATTGGCACACAACACTTTTTTTTTTTTTGTTGCCTCTTATGCAGATTGCTGGTGTTCCAGAGGGCTGGGCTGGAGAGCACAGATTGTCTCAACCCAGCAGGACACACAAGAAATGAATAATGTTAATTAGAACTGAAAAGAGCTCAGCAAAATTACCAACCTGATTGCTGCTTTCGTTGCAATTATCAGGGTACAAGCTCCATCACGGGGAGGCAAGGACGGGGCTAAGCCTGGCTCACCCCAGCCAGTGTGGTGGCCCAACATGGGCTGTGACCAAGCTGGCCCTCCCTGACTTCACTTCTCCTTCCACCACCACCTAATTTGCACTGCAGGCCCACCCTAGAGAAACCACCTTCTCAAATCCAAGCCACTTGGAGGAGTTTCACAACGACACCAACCCACCACAGAATTCTTTAGGTTGAAGAAGACCTTTAAGACCATTGAGTCCTACTGTCAACCCAGCACTGCCAAATCCACCTCTAAACCACGTCCTCAAGTGCCACATTTACCATCGAGCTACATCAAGCTACTATCCCTAGGTGCCTTCTCTTTTTCTTCCCACTCTAACTCAGCAATTCCCAGACAACTCTGGATTCTGAATCAACCTCTTCCACACCAGCAGTGTTATGTCTCTGCTAAACCAAGCTGGAAGTCAGGAATAAGCTTGAGGTTTAGATTAAAACTGTGTGCAAATCCTCCCACTGAGGCTGGGCAAGGAAAAAAGGTGCTCTGGCCCTGCCTTTTCTCCAGCATCCTGTGCCCCAGGCATCACCTTCCAGCCTCTGCACCACCAGCTGAGCTATAAATGATCGACTAAACCAGCCACTGCTGGAGGCAGGAGCTCCACACCTCAGATTTATTTCTGTGATTATCCCATTTTATTGTTATTTATTAGGATTAATTAAAGGCCGGGCTCAGAACAACTCAATCCCAGTCAGGCACAGTCTCCTCTCTCTCACAGACTTTCCTATGATGTTTGGAGTAGAATTTTTGCCATCAATCCCTGAGCAAAGGGAAAGGTGGGGTCGGATTGTGCCCTGTTCCTTGGGATAGGCACTGCCCATGATCCCATAAAGCTGGGATGAACATACCATGGACAGCCCAAGGAGTGGACATCACGTAGAACATGCTCTGGAAGTTTTTTTGCTTCTAAATATTAAGCCAGACCTTTAATTGTCACAACCCAGCCTGGTTCCCCTCTGTTTGCTGGATTGGGTTAAGTCACACACCAGCAATTTCTACCAGTCCAGCCCTTCTTCAGCAGGATTTACAACATCTGCTCCCTTTCCGTGCTCCCCCGGCTGTGTTCGCTCGCACACACTCACTGCAGCACCGTCTGCTCACACACCTCCCAACATCACTGTTGGATTGAAGTGCTCTGGAGGTCTGGCCTGCTGAAAGCCCCAGTGGTCACCCAGGGGTTGGAGGCTCAGCCCTGCCAGGGGCTGCACAGCTGTGGTTGGGTTCTTGGCATTCCCATCCCCACCTGCACCCCAGGACCACCCCAGCCATCCCTGCCCTCCCTGCGGGATCAGCTGAAGGGCACCCCTTGAGCTCACACTGATGTGACACCACCAAAAATACAGCCCGAGGAGTTTTTCACAGCACAGGGTGGCTCACAGGGCTGAAAAACCTCTTCCCTGCATGGGGAGCCTGGTGCCTGCCAGGCAAGAGCTGACCCAATGATTAACTCAGCAGCGGGGTCCTGCAGGAAAGGGGGTCCCTGCTGGGGCTGGCGCCTTCCTCTTGTCCCCCCTGCAGCAGCCGGAGCATCTCCAAAGGCTGCGGGGCGAGGAGGTGCCCTCAGATCAGCTGCCACCCCAGCGCCTCTTCAAAATCACGCTGAGCTGGTCAAAAGCAGTGCTCAGAAGTGAAAAATAAAACCCCTTTGTGCTTCCCCCTCTTCCCTGCCCAGACAGTTTCATGTCGGTTGCTGAGGAGGGAGTCGGGGTTCTGGACTGGGAGGTCCTGCCTTTCCCACCTGCAAGTCCCTGCCCTTCAGTCCTGCCCTCTGCAACGCTTTGAAGATATCTGGCACCTCCCTGCCAGGGAGTGTGAGTTAACTCATGTTTATAAAGTACCTGATCTCCTCAATTGAAAGTTTATACATGCAAATGATTCACACTAATTACATTAATAATAATACTGGGCTCAAAAAGATCCGCCTTGGTTCACTGCCCAGGATTCGCAGAGCTGCAAACAACTCCCAGAGCGCTGCCTTAGACACGGTTGTTGGCAAATGCCAAGGAAACAGGAGGAAACCGGACTGGGAAGGAAGGAAGAGCTGCAAAAAGAGCCAGAGCTCCTGCTGACCAAACAGCCACAGATCCCGTGAGCCCCTCTGTGTGCACCCTGACGATCCCAGGAGACTCCTGTGCCGGCCCCGAGGGCTGGTGCAGAGCAGGCAGGTCGTGATGCAGCAGGCAGGGATGGCTTGTCTGGAAAAGTCTTTATCTCTCTGCAATGCAGCAGTGCACCAGCACCTTTCCAAGTCCCGTGCTCGGCTCATCCAGCCTTTCTATTTATCCTCCCATTGTCTCTGCTAACAACAGGGCTCTGCACATCTATAGCATCTTCCATCTCAGCATCTCGGAGCGTGCCACAAAACATCAATGAGGGCAGCGGCTCCCAGACCGCACAGCGAGGAAGAGTGTCCCTCATCCCAGCTCCCACCCCTGTGACTGACCCCGTGGGGCATCACTGGAGCGTGCTCCTGGCACATCTGCTTGGGTGCCCTCCAAAAGCGCCAAAGGCACCGGGGAAGGGGGGTGATGCCAGCGCCAAAATGCCTGTGGGCAGCTGTGCGGGGACACGGATGGTTTGCTAATGACATGGACCCTGCCGGGGAGCTCCTGCAGCACCAGGGCCCTGCGCTGGGCTGTGGGACACTTATTCCTCAGGGTTTTCTCCTTTTTCGTGTTCCTAAAGCCCAAGTAATGCTCAGGGGGCTCCTGGAAGCCAGCAGGCAAACAGACCCGGGTGAAAGCCACCCCTTCCCTGGCGATCTTCCAGGGTTGCTTACAGAAAGATCCTCACTCCTGCTGGGAGGGCACCAGCCCAGCCCAGGGCCAGGCTCTGGCAGCTTCAAAGAGAGGCGTGGAAAATGCCACGAGGAGAAAATAACTCTGTAATGATGTCATCCTCTCCCCACGAGTGTTACAGAGCAGTTTAAACCCCGGAAAACAAGGTCTCCTCATCTGAAGGGGCGCGGAGAAGTCGTCTCCTCTCTCTGCCTCCAAAAGACTGTGGGTCCCTCTCCTCGCTGGGAACTTTTCTCTAGAGAAATGCTCCTACAAGCCCCGGGTTGAGCCACTGGAGCCACCCCAGCTCCCCACCCTTCAGCCCCTCCGGCAGCTCTCGCTCTCCTCCCGGCTGCAGTCCCGGCAGTCACCGCCGATCCCCGGCGCTGAACTCGCTCCATTACGAGCCGCGCCCCCGGAATAAATCCTGGTTCTGCTTTGCCAAGTGACACTAATGGCCCCGGGATAAAGCGATGCCGTCCACCCCGACGGGCGGCAGAGGAGCGCGTTTAACTGCGCGCACAGGCGAGGGACTGCTGAGCTCAACTGCGCTGCAAATGTATTCCAAAGGAAGCGGTGCACTCAACTTATCACAAGTGGGAAATTATCACTGGAGTGGCTTTTCCTTAGAAGTCGAGGCACAAAACAGGAACGGTGAGGGGTGAGCGCTCTCTGCCAGGGCTGTGCAGGGAGAAGGAGGAGGGAGCTGGAGGGGACTCAAGGATGCTGCGAGTCCAGAGGGTCTGAGAGGAGGAGCAGGGGACAAGCGGGGGGGAGAAGTGCTGCAAACAGAGGGCTGAAGGGGACAGCACAGGTAAACTAATCCAGGAAAGGCACAAGATCGGGAATCAGGTTTTGAAGGCGCTGGCAGAGTCACCCGGGACACTGTGAAGCAGGGCTGCAATGGGGGAGCTTGCACTGGTATGGCTTCTCCTGACCAGCTGGGTCTATGTAGAATCATGAGATGGTTTGGATGGGAAGGGATCTCAAAGCCCCTCTTGTTTCACCCCCTGCCATGGGCAGGGACACCTTCCATTAGCCCAGGTTGCTCCAAGCCCTGTCCAACCTGGCCTTGGACACTTCCAGGGGTGGGACAGCCACAGCCTCACGTAGCAAACACATGTGCTGCTATACTACCTAAATATACCATAGCCATATATATCTATCTATATATTCTCTAGCTATATATTGTCTAGCTATCTATACTATAGCTATATATATACTATACCACCACTATAATTCCAGCCGGGGAATAATTGCAGGTTACCACATCCCCTTCCTACACCAGCTCTCCCTCACTCTCCTAATTGTAGTTTCCCCACGATGCTCAAGCTCATCGTGCTGGCAGGTGGGGAGAGACAGACAGAACGAGGACAACCAGCAAAGCCTGAAAATTAAAATAGAGAGGTGGTCCCAGCAACACAAGGCTGCATGGGAGGAGCAGGGCAGCCCAAACCTTTGGAGATGAATTCCCAAGCCTTGCAGTGACATGCTGGGTCACAGGGTGATGGGGTGAGGAACTTCCCCTTTGGCAGAAGACCAAGAAGAAGAAGGTAGACTGTGCCTCTTGCTCCATCTTTCTCCTCATAGACACCAGCTCCCTATCAAGAACCTGCACAGCTTCTTACAGACACTCAAAACCACAGAGCCAGAACTTTGCCCATCGCAGAACCAGAAGGTTGTTTGCCACATACACAAAGTTCAAGTGCTCATCTCATGACTCCCATCAGGATGGGATGGGGACTTCTCCCTGTGGCTGGAGAAGCACTGGCACAGCAAGGAAAGTGGAGAACAGGGAAGGGAAGGGACCTGAGGGATATCAAGGAAGGAAACATGATGGAGCCAAAAGCAATGGGACCTTCCCCAGCCATGCCATGGCACCAACACCCTCTCCTCGTTTATAAACTGGCACTAATGAGACCAGAAACAAAAGAGCGAGGGAGGGAGAGGACCCTTCCCAATAAAGACCCCCCTTTCCTCCCTTCTACCCTTGAGGACATCATCCTTAAAATATATTTCATTTCACAGCTGCATTATGGTACCACAAAATCCTGCGAATCCAATTTAAGAACAGATTACCTCCTCACTTACTTCATTTGAAGCAATTACATGTTAATTTTCATTGAGACCAGCCTAATGCATACCAATCTGATGCTGCAATCTCATTTGAATACTTGAGGGAACGCTAGTTGGGCTCCAGGCTCTGGAGGCTCATATTTAAAGGGCCACTTCACATTTCCTTTCCCTTTTCCCCTGGTTATTTACGCTCTTGTCACACTTGTGGCGCTCCCTCCCTCCCTTCTGGGTGTTCCCAACATCTGGTGCCACTCGTGAGACCAACTGAAAATGTCAAATAAGTTTTTGCAGCAAAACCTGTGGCGTGATGATGCGTCCATCACCAGCCCAGTCCCCGAGGCAGGACCTTCCCCAGGCCAAAATTCAATATCAATCACGTATTTCTCCATCAGTAAATAACCTTCCGGTGCCAAAGTCGCTGGAAAACACGTGTTGCTCCTGCACATGTCTCTGCAAAGTGACTCCTCCTCCTCCCAGGCCAAGAACAGCCTCCACCACGTTTCTAGCTGATGGTTATCTTCAGCTCCCTCACGCTCACTCCAAGTCTTGTATCTATCCAGGCCCGTGGTATCGATTGGTGTCTCGGACACCAAGCTGTGAGTAATTAATAATGCCAGGAGAGTGTGGATTCAGCTCCGGATTGAGCCGTGGAGGCACGTGGCCCCCTCTTGCTGCACACATTCTGGTGATAAGCATTCATGTTGGAGGCTGCACCTTAATTAGATTTTTCAGATTGCAAAGGGCCCTGAGACACTTGTGCAGACACCATATAAATGTATATTGCATTGTACTGTAATTAATCCAAGGTGACGGAGCAGGAGCGAGGGATTCACGGAGACACAACCAAAACTTCAGCTCAAGCCCACCCTGTGGCTCAAACAGCTGCAAATCAAGAAATCTCCCTCTTCATTCCACCCACCGAGTGCTGGATGACCAGAGACACGCCGGACAACAGGGACATCCCAGAAGCCAAAGGTTTCCTGGTGCCTCCTCCCCAGACAAGGCTCCCCACCATCAGGCGGACACCTTTCCCTCCACACGAGCAGTTTAACAGCCAGAAAGACAACAAAAAACAGCACAGACAAGCAGAGATTAATTGCAGCTCCTCCTCCCCAGAATAAGGGATCGATTGCGTCAGGCAGGTGTCTGTGCTGTCGCTGGGAGCACTCGGGTGTCACAGCCGTGGGCTCCAGACGTTTGTATCCCACACTGGACAGCCAGGATGCTCCACGAGCACTGAGGGAAGTGATGGGGTGAGACAGGAGAAAATCTTTGGGAAAGGAGCCTGCGCTGAGGATAACTCAGGAAAGGTGCAGGAGGAGATGAAGTGACGGAGGAAAAATTATTGTTGAAACACCACCCAACCTCCCAAAGCCTCCTGTGCCCATGAAAATCACCTGCCTAGAGCTGGGGGGGAGCTTTTGCTCACTAGGAGCTGTGGGAGCTTTTTTCTGGCTGTTATGATCTTCCCTAGAAAACAGAGACACACAGTCCAGGCTTGGATAGTGCAGGGCTGGTCCCTATGCTCACAGATATTTTGCTCTGCTGACCCTGAATACACACAAACCTGGAAGTGAGCTTGGTTTGCACCCCACTGCCTCACCCTGACACTGCTCCCTTTGTCCTGGGGCAACCAAGAGGTTTCACAGACATTTGGAAACTTTAATTTCAATTAATGCAATAAAACTGCTGCTGCTCGAGTCCAGCAGCCTCTGCCTTTAGGAAACAACCACTGGCACACTGGACCCTTTATGTGCAGTCACTGGGCTGGATGAGACCCTCAGGGAACATCCCGGCTGCTCCAAGCCCCAAAGTGGCTTGTTCAGCAGGTCCCAGTGGAGAGTGAGATCTCCACCTCCCTCCAACCTCCCCATGGACATGATGGTTCAGCCTCAACTGTGCCCAGGGGGAAAAAAGCCCTTTTGGGAGGAAGGGAGCTGGTCTGGGGACCTGCTCTGCCAGGACTCCCGTGGAATGGCTTGGAATGGAATGAGGATGGAATGAGTCCCAGGGCCCCTGGGGGTATGGTGAGAAACCAAATAATCAGGATTCAGGGGAGGAAAGGCAGTTACCTGGGTAACAGTGTGCTGCTAATACATCTGCCACCCCGCAGGACTGCCCGGCTGCTGCCCGGCTGCCGGAGTGAACCCCCAGCCCAGGCTGCAGCTCCACGGCACCACGGGGACAAACACACAGGGGGTTTATCCACTGCATTCCCAGGCTGGGTGGGAAATCAGAGGTGACCCCACACCTGAGCCCTGCCCTGCTGCAAGCCCCAAACACGGGCAGCTCTTGGCAGAGTCAGCAGCTCTTGCTGTCCATCCCCACAGCCCAAATGACAGTGGCCACCACTGAGGCACAGAAAGAGGTGACATCCCACAGCTCTGCTCTCCTGCCCCGGGTACCATCCCTTCCTAGTGGACTAGCCATGATTTTTCCTGCTCCATCTCCCATCATACCCAAAAGCTCCCCTGTGGTGAGCAGGGAAGGAGATGCCTTTGCTGGCAGACGCAGATGCCAAGGTGACACAAGGACACAGTGGATGCTGGTGACACCAGAACCCAACCACTGGCTCATCCTCTTGTCCCAAGTCCATCCCCACCCCTCTGTGGGTACACAGGGACTGCAGCACCCTCTGCTCCCCAGCCAGTTGCCTCCTGGTTGGGCAGGTAGAGCAGCACCAGTACTCCAGCTAAAACAACACGGCTGTGGTGGCTTGGGGACAGGCTTTCAAAGCACCAGAAGAGACTTTGCCTGTTTCCAACTGATCCAACTCAGTCCCTGTGCAATCCTTTGAAAATGTGTCCTTTATAGTTTCACATTTTGATGTCACATCTGTAAGAATATATGGTGGGACTTTTTTTCTTCTCCTCACCCTCTTCTTTTTAAGAGGAGATATCACACTTTGAACTCTAATTTTTATTTATTTTCTTTTCCTAGAAAAGGGCTGATTTCCCACCGAGCATGGATGGAGAAAGAGAAAGGGGGGGTGGGGAGGAAGCCTTCAAAAAGTGCCCAGATTTAATTTTTTATCAGAGGAACAGAAAGAGAAATTTGTTGATGATCAAACAGATTCAAGTACCTTAAAAGAAAGCGACTGCCAGCAAACGGAAACTAGTTAAGGAATTACATGAAAGACATGGGAGACGCTTGAGAAGCAGAAAAGATGCTGTAACCATGTGGAAAGTCAAACCCATCAGTCCCAAACCACTGGAGCAGCGAGAAGCAGGAGGTGAAGTGTTTGCTCTGCACGAGCAGCAGATGACGGGAGAGCTGGAGGTTTGCAGAGGTGCTGAGCCGGCTCGGAACAGGCGGCTGCCGGAGGGAGCCCAGCGCCTCTGAACCAGCACCCTCACACAGCTTCTTCCCTGCTTCCCTCCCTGCACAACTAAAACAAGTGTAGGCAGCCAAATAAAGGGCTGCATCACTTTGAAAAACTGCACCCCGGGGGCTCTGTATTTTCCTTTCCCTCCTCGGCACCTTCCAGCTCGAGTGCTCTCGGTTTATAAATCCAAAGAGAGTGGGATTGTTTGGGTTGGGTTTTTTTTTTCTCTCCTCTGCTTTGGTTTTGATCCACTGGCAGCACTTTGCAACTCAGGCTGGGAACTGAAAAGCTGGCAGAGCCCTTGGCTGGGCGATGGGAAGTGGACAGAGTGA